>NC_043716.1:42079661-42191275 GCF_006229205.1 Suricata suricatta
CTAAATTCCTTAAATTCACTAAAAACTGTGAAAATTTCCGGCATATGATGTTTGAATATCAAACGCAGAGATTTCTGAAGCTTTAATGCCAATAGTTAGTGAGTCTTTTTAGATTCTCGTATCCCACTCATCTGTGAGTTGGACGCTGAGCTGTGACTGCTGTTGCCAAATGCCGACTCTTGAGGGGGACAACGGGTGGCGAGGTGGGGGCCACCTCTGCCTCTCGGCCAGTCTTGCTGCCTGAGGTGCGCCGGGTACAGCGGGCCCGTTCCTGTGCGTCCAGCTGGTCCTCACACTCTGCCTGGGGACTGTACGCCAAGGGGAAGGTTCGCCGTTCCCACGGCTGTACGGACTGTGGGGAGAGAGGGCTGCGGTGAGGAGCCAGGCCCAGGCTACGTCCTGCCCCGAGATGCGTGGACTGGAGTCCGTGACCAGTCCTCGACTTCCTGGAGCGGTCCAGGAAGACTCCTTCCAGAGTGGGCACCAGTGCCATGGCACCTTCAGAAAGTCAGTTTAAGTGCAGCCCCTCGTCCTCGTTAAGATGGGGAGGGAGTCCTAAGACGAAGACCCATCTTCAGCAGGTGCTGTCCCTTCCCCCCTTGCCACCTCCCACCCTGCTGACCCCCATGCAAAGGCCGGGTCCCTCACCTGCTCATCCAGCCCCAGCTCCGGTGTGGGACAGCGGGTGTCTTCACTGGCCAGGTGTCGCAGAGCGTCCCGAGCCACAGGGGTGAGGGGCGCCGAGTGCAGTTCCGGGCTAATGGGGCTCCTCGGGGACTGACCGTGGGAGAACTCCGACAAAGAGTGACTACTACTGACATCAGGGGAGGCGGGCTGGGGGGTGGAGGGGTTGGCACTGCCCAGCTGAGGGGTCGTCCGGCCATCTGATGACCTGTAAGACCTGTACACCAACAAGTGCAAATCTGAGCGCCTGGGTGATAGGGGATGGCTTGTCTGCTTACTCTGGGGGGCTGGGGAGGAGGCGGGACAAGAGCATCCCGATCAGAGGAGCCGGGGTAGATGGACACCAACAGTTCCTTCCCAGAAACCCCACCTCCTCGTTTCCTCCCACCGCCTTGTGGGGGCGGGCGCCACACAGCAGGACAGTCCTGCGAGCCCTGCGCACCCATCACCCCCAGAGAAGGCCATGGCTGAACGATGCCAGGGGCTCACCTCTGGCACAGTGCCCAGTGAATTCCCAGGGCAGGGCGGTCAGTCTAGACTTCTAGACTTCTAGACTTCTTTTTAAGGAAAAGGAGCGAAAACAAGAGGCCTAAATCTCTCTACTGGCGAATCCTGAGCGCTTCTGCCACCGTTAACAATAAATGCAAGCGGGGCAGTTCTTTCACACAGGACCACCCCACCTGGTCCCACTGTCCAAAGGAAGGTTACCCTGGGCGAGGCCTCCAAATGCCACAGACAGCTGGCACCCGGAGCCCAGGAGAGCATGAGAGGTTGCCAAAGCTGGACAGTCACGCAGCACTCAGCAAGGACCCAGCCACATGACTGCTCGTGCCCTCGTCATTTCCACCAAACCCAAGAACCTCCCTGCTCAGGGCGACTGCATCCAACGCCCTGCCCACCCTCCCTTCACAGGCCTAGCGACCTGCGCCTGTCCCGTCACCTGCTGCCCCGCCGTTGGGGTGGCACACTTGTGGTCCACAGCCACCGAGCCCTTTCCATCTCCTCACACTTGGCATGCAGGGCGGCAAAGGCCGCATCAGACAGATCCTCCACCTGCAAGAGAACGGCTTCACTGAGCCCCTCTCCCCACCAGGAAGCAGAGGTTAAGTATGGGTAGATCAATTCTAGAACCAGCCCCAGTGTTTACTAGGTTCTTCCCTGTTCAAGACAAGAATACAATGAACTTGCACTTGACACCCACGGTCTTGAGGCACTTGGGGTATGTGCACCCACGTGTGTGTGTGTGTGTGTGTGTGTGTCCCCATTCTCCTAACAGAGAATGACCGTGCTGTTACCTCCTCATTCTCCTCGTCAGGACTCCCCTTCAGAGACCGAAGATCAACCTCCCGCCAGCTGCAAAAATCAAGAAAGGACGACTGTGAGAGGGCCAGGCAGCCGGGGCAGAATTAGCGTGTCCGTGGTGCAGGGACGAGAGCTGGGCACCGGGGAACGACCCTGCCCTCTCACGGCTCGGCCTTGGTAGCCCGGAGCCCTGAGAGGGAGGTTCCACACTCCAGCAAAGGGACTGTTTGAAGGATGTCACTGCTATTCAGTCCCAGCTGACTGCCACCCTAGGAGAGTGACCAATTTCCTGCGTTGTCAACAAAGGCTAGAAATAAAGGCTCAGATGTGAAATCCTGCTTTGACGCTGATGACAAACTCTGTGCTGTCAAACAAGCGTGACTGCAGCCAGTCCGGGGCCCGGGGCCCGGCTGGGGCTCACGGAAGAGTTAGAGAACTGTGTAAGAAACCGTTTCACTCCTCTAAGCCTTTCTCTTAAGGCTAGAACCCCAAGCTCTGTGACAAGGAGGGGAAAATGGCAAGAACAGAAAGAAGAGGGAAAGGAACCAATTATCTAGGGCCTCTACCTGGGAGTAAGGATTTCCTTGTATTGTAGTTTCTCTACACGAGTTGTTGCAGCAACAGACATCGGGATGACAATGTTGTTAATGTCGAATGAGCTCTCTCCCCTTCGCCTCCTCACTGGCTGCTGTAAGACAAAGGGGAGTTTAGAGGGGAAGCACAATTTTGCCAAAAGCAAATCCCACACCTAAGACTTGAAACACTGGATCACCAACGTCCAGGCACCTGGTCCTCAGGTGGGGGCTGGCCCTGCAGCAGCCACCGTCTGCACCAAGGAGGAGGTCTCCCATTACAAAGTCCTCAAGAGAAACACGAGGTGGCCCTTAGGACCACCTCCAGCTCACAAGTCTCCCTGGTCATCCCCTTCCTTTATGGGCTCACATGGAAAAAGACTTCAACTGAATTTTACAGGGTGGGTGTCCTGGGACCCTGAGCCTAGAGCTGAGGTTCTGACCCCTCCGTATACATACACCTTTATCCCCTTCCTTCAAAGTCGTCCTTTCTGTTCCCTTTTATCTCTCTCACTCAGACCCATAGTGGCTCCTAAAAGCAATGCTTAAGTAGCAATGCCTAGTGGGGACTCCTCAGGTTAGAAATGGGAGTTCCCTTATCCTGAAAAGACCTCAGAGGATAGGCTCAGCTCAACAGATCCTCTAACCTTGGACATCGAGAAAGCACCTCCTCCTTATAGATCTGAACTCTTCAGCTAAGTCTGTACCCACCATCTGCCCAGCCCCACGTGGTTTCCTCTCTTTCTGTATGATTCTGGGGAAGCGTGGAGAGCTTTCCAGCTCTCAGTGGAGCTGGATGGAGGAAAGCGGAGGAGGAGGACCTGGCCCCACAGCTCGGGCCCTTGGAGAATGGAGGTGTGCTTCTCCAGGAGGCTGAGAAGACCAAACTCTCAGGAAGAAGGACGCCTAACAAGGACCCACTATCAGAGGCGGAGGCGGGCATCCACAGCAGTGCCGAGGCCCGAGCAGGAGTAGAGCAGGGGCCAGAGGACTTGGTTTCTTCTGCGGAGGGAAAAGTCCACTGGCTGCTTGTGCCCAGACAGCAAGCACCCCGCCCTGAAACAGACCCTGGCAGCTGAGCGGAGAGGCCAGAGGCTCACAGGGGCATGACACGCAAGCTGCCAGGGGGACAGGACAGCTGGAAACACCTGAGAGGCTGCACTCAAACCCAAGCCCAAGTGTGATCAGCTTGGAGGGAAGGGGTTACTGGAGCAAGATGAGGAAGAGGCTGTTCCCTACAACTAACCAGTCTACTACTCTGTTCCTGGAGAGTGATACAGGGCTGATGCATCCCATCATGTTGGGACATTCGGAGAATGTGGTAAAAGGCAGTGTTTCCTGTGCCAGGATTTTAACTGCTGTCACCTATGATCGCAGGTTACCACAAGGTCTTTTTCACCTCAATTTCCTTCTCTATCAAATGAGAACAGATGGTCATCACCTCACAAATTTAGGGTAACTGGTTAACCAAAATCTTTGACTTTTGCAAATCTTGCCTGAGTTCTGCAGCTAAGGCTTAGTGACCCCCATACCCCAAACCCTGCCACTGCCCATCTCCGCTAAAATTACACATCCCACTACAAGAAGTGTACCTTACAGAAGTCTCAAGAGATTGCTCTCCCTAAATCTTGGTCAAGAATGAATGTGAAGCTGGTGCAAACAGGTGTGTAAAACCCTGAATCTTTCTGGCCCTATTAGTAGCTTCAGGGGACAGAGATGGCAGGCACCCTCGGAGTCTATCAAGCTTTCTACTATGAAAGAACAAAACATGGCCGAGTAGGCTTGGATGCCTCCCTCCACCAGGCACTCATTTGCTCTGCCTTCACTACTCTTCCCTGTTACGAGCCCGAGGTGCAGGGCGGGTGATGGGAATGGAAAGTGGCTCCTGAGAAGCAAGAGGAGGAGTGCTCTACCAGAAAAAAAGGGGCTGGAGGTCTGGGGCCGCTCCTCCATCAAATCGGAACCTTCAGAGATTTCTTCTTTTTTGACCAGTGAGGTGATGCCGAGGAATGCGCCAGCCTTGGGAGAGCACCGCCATATACACCCCAGCTCTCCCGCCCCAAGTTCCTCCAGTGTCATCTAGCTTCTCTACCTCGTTTCCAGGATCTGGCCTACTATTCTTCTTACTATAAATAAATCCAGATTCTCTGAAAACATTTGGCAGAAAGAGTCTTAAAGGTTAGCAACAGAGACAAAATTTGTACTCAATAAATAAGAAGAAAAAATGTCAAGTGACCCAGGCCCAAGTTACCATCCTCCAGACATAGGAGGGCTGGCCCAGTGGGCACTGAATCTCAAGAGTTCAAACTTTAGAATCAGAGACAGACTCCCTTTGAAATCCTCTGGTTGTCTGAGACCCTCTGAAGGATAATGGAGTTTGTGGGAAGATACTATACACCTATTTAGACAAAATTTGTGACTGTGGGAGGTGAAGGGAGGGGAAGAATGAAGAGGTCATTTTGGAAAAGATGATCTAATTTTTAAGAGCAAAGACAGAACAAGAGGAGCCCATTTTGTGGCTTAGAAGTTTCTCGGTGCCTGAGCCAAAGCACTGCACAGGGGCCTCCGCAAGGCTGGGCCTCAGGCTTGCACTTGAGAGCCGGCTGAGCAGTCAGACTGCCTGGGTTTGAACTGCAACTGTAAGCCTCACAAGTTGCCTCACTTTATGCTTCACTCTATTTACTTATTAACCTTAAGAGAGCCTGTTTCCCCAACTACAAAATGAGAATCCTCAGTAGCACCCACATCTCACTGGGCACTACCAGAAATGGACCTGTTCACACAGGGAAAGCACGCAGAGCTAACACAGTCAACACGGTAGCTGCAGACTGTATGACTCCTATCACCGTTACGATCAGAGCTCCCGCGTGAAGGGGCCTTCAGCAGGCACGAAGCAGCTACAGGCCCATGTGCTCGAGGAGCCCACCCCGAGGAAGTAAAGCATCAGAAAGGAATCGGCGGGAACGTGTCTGGACTGGCTATGTGAGCAGCACTCAGGACGGTGCGGCGCTGGAAAGGCTGCTGCCGCTGCACCTGGAACTCTGCTCTGGGCCCTGAGAAGCGAGGCTCTGCCTTCCCCGCTCCCTTCCAGGAACCCTAACATCAGTGCTGGGCCACCCACCAGTAGAGTAAAAACAAGGAAATGAATCGTCTCCAACACTCCTAAGTATCTGCCCTCCATTCCTTCTCTCACGTTAATTTCTCAGACCCAAAGGATTAGAGCTGCGGTCTGGCGGAGACCCATCGGAAACCCAGCCCCACAGATCTGGAATAGTCACAGACCTCAGCATCAAGTTGTCTACTACGAGAAACAACTCAAGGAAAACAGAAAGTCAAGTACTGCCACTCTGACTTAAAAATGGCACACCACGGTGAGCCGAGTACCCCCAAATCCCACCCTCTACCCTGTCCCCTCCAGAACCACTGGGTGAACTGTGGCTGCAGAGGAATTGTGCAGCCAACCCCAAAGTACTTACAGACGTGCTGGCTGTAACCTGTGGGCTCGAGCTGGTGGGCACCGAGGTGTCCGATGAGGCGGAGAGCTGTCGCACCAAGGGACTGTGCGGTGGATGCTGGGTGGCCGCCAAGTAGCTTGAACTGCTTATGTCTGTGTGGTGCTTCAACACTGCAGAAGTCAACAAAAAGACGAAGACATGGCTACCTCAAACGGCTCTACTTCTAGCACAAGCTACAAATGCCAGCAATACATAGTAAAAGCCAAAATGCATTCTAAGCCTAGAGGATAAAAAGGTGAAGCAAACTAATTGACGGGAGGTGGGGAGCTGGGTAGAGGTTGCTGCAGCAGTAAGAAGTGACCTGCATTTAGAAGCAGTAGGGTCCCTCTTCTCTGCCTTCCTAGAAAGTGAAGGACAAAGCTGGGGGCAATGAAGAGACGTCCAGGCTGCCCCAGAAAGCCCTGAGCAGATGCAAACGCAGGTAGAGGTGCCGGGCCTGGCCCTACCTTCACTTCTCTCAGATGAATGGTCTCGCAATCTCATTTTGCTGTGGTTTGGGTCATGCACAGGTGGCGGTGGGTTGAGCAAGCGCTCTGCTTTGGGCGCTGTCACTCGCTCCACCATAGGCACGGCCCCCACATCGTCTAAGTGCTGCCTGTGGGTCCTGTCAGGCCGGGTTTGGTGATGGGACAGCTCTGAAGAGGGGAACAGAAAAAGAGCTGTGAAATCTTCTCTCCATCTTTTCTTATTTGAGATCCGAGCTCTTGAGTTCTCTCTAGGCCAATGACAGACACTCAGGGCAGCAGGAGGGTCCTCTGGGACAGAAGCTCCTAGCAAACAGCACAATGGCCAGGATAGGCCAGGCAGCCCACGGGGCCCTCAACCAGAGAAATCGGTCGGACAGAGCTACAGAAGACAGCCTGCCCACCCATGGACCCGGTGCCATCCCCTGCTAGCTGTCCCTCCAGCACTCTGGGTCTCGTCCCGAGCTGCATGATGTCTGGAATAGCCTTAAGAGTCCAACGGAGAACATCCGACACAGGTAGACGGTGAGCTGAATTTTATCAGTCGAGTGCCTCTCCCAATCCCACCACACGGCCCCAGCACTACGGTAACTGGAGACTATAAAAGGAACAGAGAGAGAACTGGAGGAAGACACTCTGGTCCCCTGAAACTTACTGGCTGTTGTTAGGAAGGAGTTGACCAACTTGTGCCTGTCTTTACGAGTTGGATCTGGCAGGCTGCCTGGCATGGATGCTCTGTGCTTAAGTGAAAACTTTTTGGGAGGTTTGATTTTGTCAAAAGGCTTGTTCTGCCACTGAGATTTCAGCATGCTCTGGAAGTGCAGGCTCGTGGGAACATCTGTAAGGAATACCAAACACTGCACGTTAGTCCAGACACCTGGCCTCTGGGCTCCTCTCTCAAGAAGAGAGATGTGCTCACCAGTCACCCTGGCTCTCCAGCCGCGTGGCACAGTGACCCAGCGGGGCCAGCACTGTCAGATGACTGTCTATCTGAAGTTTACTGAAGGTCGTTTCCTTTATTCACAAGCAAGTCGTTTTTGCCTTTTATTTTCAAGTTAAACAAACACCCCCATCTGAAGCACCTTTTGTTAGATGGACCGAGTTTTCCTTGTTCACTATTCTGCTAAGTTTGTTAAACTACTGATTTGAGAGACTGATAAGCACCCTGCTTCTATTCTGGGGAATAAAACATTTAAGCCTAATCCTATCAACACAGTTAATCTGGACATAGTCATTCAACAAACACTTATTGTCTACTGAGTACTGTCCCCCACCTCCGTCTCCCCTAGCTCCTCACCTCTTGCCTGGAGATTATCTATTTCTTTTTTACCTAGTTAGTTAATATACAATATCATAGACCTCTTAACTATAATTTTTACCATTTTTTGGTTCACCATTTCTTGTACCTTTCCATTTTCTTAGTTTCATTTTTTATTTTCCTAACAATGTGTTTTTGAGTAATTTCTTTAGAAAAATATTTCTAGACTAAAACCATTTTTCTCTCAGCACTTTCACGTTGTTACCCACTGTATTCTAACACCCAGCGTTGCAGAGAAGATGGGATCGGATTCTTCCCAAATAGTGAATGGTCGCTTTTTCTTTTAAGCTTTGCAAAGAAACCCAAAAAGCAAAACAAGCCTCACTATGGCATTATACTGACTCTATCAGTCAATGTAGGGGAAGGGCCTTCTGTTTGCCACCAATACCAAGTCTTTCAAGCCATGGATGTGGCATATCGATTTATTTAGGTTTTCTTTAATTCTCTCTCAGCAGGGTTTGGCAGTTTTCATTTTATATGTCTTACACGTAAGAGTTAATTTAAAATATTTATCTCATTTTGATGTAAGCACGGTTAAGCTCTTTTTAAAAGACCAAACAGGTTCAGAAAGGTGAATTAACTGTTTGAGGTTGCACGGTTTAGTAAGTTAACCAACATTCAAACTGAGGTTTGGGTAACCCTAAAACCCACATCTTATCCACTACACCATAAGACTGTTCTTCGGCCCAGAGAACAGAGAGGTTTAATTTCGAGGTAGAATGTGATAGTTCTCAAATTACTGGCAAAGAACTGGAGAATACCAGATATTTTTCAAGGGAGTTCTAGATATAACTAAAATATTCTCAGGGATGCTGTTCCCCAATGGGCAAGCAAACTTAGTAGCACCAGATCTTATTTTCCAGTTCGGAAAACAGACCACTGGACCTAACAATGGCAGGCAAACAGATTAGGAAAACTACCAAGTTTTTAAAGATAATAAATATTTGCTGTATGTCCAAGTACTGAGATACAGTCTTTGAGGACAGTGCTGACTTCTGAAACTTTTTTGCACATTCTTTTCCACACTTAAAAACAAATTCACCTATTCCAACTGTTAAAAGATATAGGTCAGCTATCAGCAACTTCAAAGTTGGGGAAATGCAAACAGGCCAAGGAGGCTGGACCTCATGGTGTTCCCAGCCCCTACATGTCTACATAATGGGACAACAAAAGCCTAGTGATTTTTTTTTTTTTTAACTTTTATTTATTTCTGAGAGACAGAGACAGAGCATGAATGGGGCAGGAGCAGAGAGAAAGGGAGACACAGAATCTGAAGCAGGCTCCAGGCTCTGAGCTGGCGGCACAGAGCCTGACGTGGGGCTCAAACCCACAGACCGCGAGATCATGACCTGAGCTGAAGTCAGACGATTAACAGACTGGGCCACCCAGGCGCCCCCCCTAAACCTAGTGATTTCATTTTTTCTTTTACTTCCCCTAGTCATTGCTCTCCCAAACCTGAAAATTAAGCCAGGATAAAAGAGGTAGGGAAATGAGCAACCTGATTTATAATGGAAACAGCAACAGACTGGAAATAAGTAGGCCTGGATTCATGTCCTAATTCTATCAGTGAGTGAGTTAGAAGCCAAAAACAAGAACCAACCACTCAGCTGGGTTTAGCTTCATCTGTGAGATGAGGCAGCACCCTAGAACTGGGCAGGTGACATCCTAGGGCACATGCTCTCGCTCTCCCCTTCTCTGCTGCAGACAAAAGGTAAACAATCAGAACACTGTTTCCTACTGTGTCCCAAGACATCTCAAAAAATTACAGAGTTAAATCCAGAAAGCCGCTATCAACAATCGTTAAGCACAGGAAAGGACACGATTCGTTACTGCTAGACCAGACTGGCTACAGAGTCTCTCAGCTTAAAAAAAAAATTATTACTGTTTATTCATTTTTGAGAGAGAGAGAGAGAGAGAGAGAGAGAGAGCGCGCGCGAGTATGAGCGGGGGAGGGGCAGAGAGAGAGAGGGAGACACAGAATCCAAAGCAGGCTCCAGGCTCTTGAGCGGTCAGTATAGAGCCCGATGAGGGGCTCAAACTCAAGCTTCGAGATCATGGCCTGAGCTGAAGTCAGATGTTCAACCAAATGAGCCACCCAGACGCCCCCAGAGTCTCTCAGCTCTCAACATGTTATGTCGGACTCTTCTGCTCTACACCTAAACCCCCTTCCCTCACTTAAATGCTCTGAAGTAGAAGCTGCTGCACACAATGGGACAATATCACCCGGTGCCCTGGAGTTGAAGTATTAAAGCAGAATCTAGAGCAATCTCCCCTATACCCAACCCCACTGCACGAGCTAAGTTAGGGAGAACATCAAACTGCTGGAAAGACTCAGGCTGCTATGATTTGATAGAACTTTGCTGTTCAAGTCAACTGCTTTCATGTAAGAGGGAACAGGAAGTCAGTTAAATCCCCAAGTCAATGAACAAAAATGCTCTCTTAGGAATTCATGGTCTTAGTTCATGCTCTAAGTGGTTAAATAACAACACCTGGGCTTCATGTGAAGCTGAAGTTCTGAATGGATTAGATATGCAGGACCTGAAAGTGAGCAAGGAAAGGGTATGATATCAAAGAGAACACAACAGGGACCCATTCGGCCAGAAGACCTTACAGGTTCCATACCTGTATGGCCAATTCCTCTCTGGTAAGTGCTATTATCAGAGAAGGGGGTGCAGATGCTTGATGAGGTCAATTACAGGAAAATAGAAGTGTTAAGACAGGAAATAAGCAATAGAAGGAAACTAATACCATTTTAAGTTTCAATTTCCTCAGACAAAATAATAAGACCTTGACTTTGCGCTCACCAGGGTCTGACATTCCATGATTTGATGACTGTTTTGCTCATTACTATCCACCATTTTCTCAAGTACATTTTCTAGGGTTGTTTTGTAATCCTCCCTTCCTCCTCCTGCTGGTAAAACTGCAGTAGCCTTGTACACAGTCTTGGTAAACTCTCTCACAACAGCACAGATCATCATGGCCAGCAGGTGGTGCTCTTAGGAAACCCAAACTCAAGTTAACATTCTTTGCTCCAAGGTTTATACATCCTCTACACTTCAAGCTAAGGATTAACTGGCTTGATTAAATGAGGTGACATGAATTCTACTAATTCTATCATCTCTAACCACACTTAATGGAAATGTTTGAGGTGTGGTCAACATGGGAGACAGAAGTCTAAACTGAAGACGTCCAAGTGGTTCCCATCCTAAGTACAAATAAACTGGTGCAGAAACATTAAGAAAAGCTACTCGAAAATCCTGCCATCTCTAAGTAGGTTCTAAACAGGCTGTAAAAGGGTGGCTCAGAGGTCATGTCAGGTGCATGTACGTTTGACCCACACAGTATTATGCTGGCTGCTGGTCTTCACAGTTACTTACTATTCTATACAATGTTATATGGGGAATCTTGGAGGTGTCTTCACATAGAATAATGGTGCCCTTTGGAGCTGAGCATATTTGTGGCCCTGAAAATCTTACGTGCTATGTTTGCGTCAAAGCATAAATACTAGATATGGTAACGGGGTCCCCCAGGTCAACCCAGAGAAAGTCTAATTCATCCATAGGCAAATATGTTCACACATCCTCTTTAAAGGCTCCTAAGGAGATTCAAGACCACCTCTTTTGTCCAAATTCCAATGTCATGGTTAGGAGTGGTGTGAGACAAGGAAAAAAAAAAAGAGACCGAAAAAGCATTTAAAGGCAGGCAGTAAAGCAAAGATGCTGAAGACCAGAGAAAGTTTTTCTTTACTTTCTCCCCCAATGCTACCTACAGTTGCCTTAAGTGGGATGGAGTAGGGAAGTGTAAGGGCGGCTGGTTCATAGATATGAACCAGTCAGAAGGAAAAGAAAGTGTTGAAAGGGAATGGGTTCCTCCAAGCAGCGATGTTGAATTACTGAACAGGAGATATCAAGCAGCTGAGAATATGTGATTGGGGAGGACAGTTCACAACTGTATATGGTGACATTGTTGACAAAGACAGATCACCACGTTTATAAGCTGATGTTCAAGGAGTATGGAATAGGCCTTATCAGACTCACTCTTTAACTATAGACTTCAGGCTTCTTTATTCAAAAATGGGACCATACAATTCAGTACTGTGAATCTTGAGAGAGTAACCCAAGAACATTCCTAAGTCTTCCTGGTGGCTCTGTCTGCAGTCAGAATCTAGATATGGGTAGAAACCTGGTTTTCCTTAATAACCTGGCTGGGAAGGCATGTTATATAGTGAAACAAAGGACAGGCAACAGATAAGACCTGAGTTTGAATTCTAGAACCATCTAAACTCATTAGCCATTTAGTCTGAAAGAGATAAGGCACAACCTTTCTAAGCCTGTTTCTTGATCTATCAAACTGAAGTTAATACCTGACAGGATTAGTGACAGAAGCAAATAAAACTAGCACAAGAAAGGTGCTTTGTAAACCATAAAGTGCTATACAAATAAAATCATCAGTTATAATGAGCTATAATCCAAATGTAAGAGAAGGTAAAAGCCAATGACCCTGGAATCTGAAGTACACAGGAAGATGTTAGTGTTTTCCACTCATTATGTTCTAAAGTTTATTTACTGCTCCACCACTCCTGACCTAAAATAAAATCCTGCCTAGCTTTCTATCTGTGTGGTTCAAGTTTTCTAAACCCTATCACTCTTACCAGAAGTCATTTCATAGCGGGAATGTTAGATCATGCCTTTATGATGAAGGGACTCTACTGAACAAGGGAGTTCTGGTAACAAGGCAATTACAGGATTTAGGTAGCCAAAAAAGAATTCAGTCATTTGAAGAACACATCAAGAAAAGGGGATTACAGTAAACTAACGTTTGATCAACTGTTAAACAGAAGAGGGCATTCTCTAGGATAGGTATCAGTAATGATTATTTTTTATAAACAAAGTTTTACTGGAACACAACCATGCCATTTGTTTACGTATTGTCAACGCTGTTTCCTGCTATAGTGGCAATGTTATGTTACACAGTTGCAACCTAGGCTATACATAGTAAGTGGGGCCTGCAAAATCCAAGGTATCTGTCCCTTTAAGAAAGTCTATAAACCATTCATGCTAAAAGCTTTTTATTTTTCATACCACCAAGTAAATCTTAAAAATCCCGCATTAATTCTAACTCCTCAGACTCCCACTTCAATTACCCTCCTTTCAAAAACTCGTACCGGCTACATGTGGGTGTCATGAAGGACAGAGTGGGGCTAAAACGCGGCTCCTTCTCTTCACGTACACACCCCTGCGAAGCCGCCACATACGCACAGTAACACATGCAGCCCCAGGAGGAAGACGTCCTCTCAGAGGAGTGCTGCCTTCCTCACACCCTGGCACACAGACAGTACATTCAAAAAGATATACCGGAATATAATGGACCAGGCTGCTGTGGCTGGAAGCAGCTGTCCGCAGGCCCCACCCACAGCCACTTGAAAGGCTGGGGGAAATGTCTCTCCTGGCAAAGTCACAATCTTTTAGTAGTACATTCTGGTCTGGTGGATCTGCTGCACCCTATTTGCAGAAATCCTAAGGGACTCTGGTGAGTGAAACCGATTCCCTGGATAGCACGTGGGTTGTACCAGGATCTTGACTGACTTTCTTTCACTTTGAATCCTTTAAGTCTTATTTAAACTTTATATTCTGTGGCCTTTCTTACCATCTGGAAATGCTAGAACTGGGTGAACACAAGAGTCCAGTTGGGAAAGGCGCTCCAACAGAGGGGCTTCGTAGTGAATTTCTGGGGGCACGGTGACGGTGCTGCCTGAGCCACACAGCGCGCAGGAGGGGTTCACATCACAGCCAGAGCGCATCGTGCTGATTCGGTGAACCTGCGAAAAGCCAAACAAAACACAAGTCATTGTCTGACAAAAACTCGGCTCTCACTCATTATCCTGAAGATCCAAAAGATGCTTTCTAGATACCTGTATGACACTACTAACCAGAAATTTGATTAGTTAGAAGATTCCTTTTTCCCACCCTAACCTTCAAAGTAATTAACCTTGTTTTTCAGTGATGAAATCCAATTACTTGCAGCCCTAAGTGCTCATCTAGGCACCAAACTTGTGAGCTTAAACTGTGCTGAGAACACCTTATAAAACCTGAACGCTTCCACCACACCGTAAGAGGAGTAGGTGCCTCCTGATTCCCAGGTGGACATGGCTTGTTCTCTTCAGCAATTTCATCCACCTGCGAGCTGAATAACCAATCACACATCTGTGCTTTTCACAACTCCTTCTAAAGACTTTCCGGTGGGCTCAAACAAAGTGACAAGTTTCCCTGAACTACACAGAACTCATTAGCTACTTTATTTAACCTAGCCTAAGACTCACTGTTTTACAGTTCATGCCTAAGTAATGAAAATAAATTTGGTATATGTTGAGTGTTCACACCCACAGTCTTTGTGTCAGTTTAAATCCACGGGGAAAGAAATTATTCCCACTAAATTTCCTTTGTACACATGTGGGTAGGTAAGAAATAACCTCTGCTGCTAAGTCCACAGTGAAATAAAATCTAAACCTTAGATTAGATTTTTAGAAACTAAAAATTTGGGGTGCCTGGCTGGTTCAGTCAGTTGAGCGTCTGGCTTTGGCTCAGGTCATGATTTCAGTTAGTGGGTTCGAGCCCTGTGTCGGGCTCTGTGCTCACAGCTCAGCCTGGAGCCTGCTTCAGATTCAGCGTCTCCCACTCTCTCTGACCCTCCCCTGCTCATGGTCTGTCTCTGTCTCTCAAAAATAAATAAAAAACATTAAAAAAAGAAATTACAAATTTTCCAAATTAATTTTTAGAAATTTAGAAAATCTAAATTAGATTAAGAAAAGACTTAATTCTGTTTAAAAAGGGGGGGTTTAAAAAAATAACCATTTTATGCTCTGAGAAGAAAACTTTAGGACACGCTGAAAGCAAGATCCCTTAAGCTCTGGTGTCAGGGTGAGTAAGTCTGGCATATGCAAAATCACGGTCCATAAAAAGTCATTTGGGCAGCAAAAGACAAATTTTAAAAATCAAAACAAACATATTTGACCAAACCCGAGCAGTTCAAAACTGAGCTCCTGCTCTTCCCGATTTTTAGCTGCTCAGTCCTAAATCTTTGGACTCATCTAAACCCCCTTTCTTTTACTATATACCTTATTACCTAATGATGAAATCCTGTGCTATCTTCTAAATGTATCTAGAATCCAACTGCTTTATACCATCTCAACTCCAATCACCCTGATCTAAGTCAGTATCTGTTCTCATATGAAGTTTTTGCTTTTTGATTCTTTTTAATGTGTATTTATTTTTGATGGGGGGTGGGTAGGAGTAGGGGCAGAAAGGGATGGAGACATAGAATCTGAAGCAGACACCAAGCTCTGAGCCGTTGCACAGAGCCTGACACGGGGTTTGACCTCACAAACCATGAGATCATGACCTGAGCCAAAGTCAGATGCTTAACTGACTGAGCCACCCAGGGTGCCCCTCTCATAATTTTTAAAAAATTTTTAATGTTTTATTTATTTTTTTGAGAGAGAGAGAGACAGCGTGAGCAGGGGAGGGTCAGAGAGAGAGGGAGACAGAATCTGAAGACAGGCTCCAGGCTCTGAGCTGTCAGCACAGAGCCTCACGTGGGGCTCGAACCCACGAATGTGAGATTATGACCTGAGCCGAAGTCATACGCTCAACCAACTGAGCCACTCAGGCGCCCCTCATATGAATTTCTTAAATACCTTCTAACTGCTCTTCCTGCTTTACCCCTCCTTCCAACGAATCAAAATACACTAGTAGGTGTAAGCTTGCCTTACCAGTCCTCAGCTCAAAATACTCCAGTGGCTCATCATTTCATGAGGAGTAAGAGCCAAAGTTCTTGCAATGGTGCACACAAAACCTTTATACCATCTGTCACCTCTATCGCCTCTCTGAGCTCATTTCCTTTTATTTCCTACTTCTCTCCTCACTCAGTTCCTCTGACTGCTTTACTATTTCCTCAACATGGCAGGCAAAATGCCAGATCACTGGCCTGTGCATTTGGTTCTTCTATTAGTTCCTTGGTCATTCCTCTCACCTCAAGTCTTCTTAAAAATGGCTGTTATTTAGAAACATGTAAGTGAGAGGGGAAAACGACTCTATTCTTGATTGTAACAATAAATAAATACTCTGGACTAAGTTTAAAACTTGTAAACACAAAGCTTTTTTTAAATTTTTACTTATTTATTTTGAGAGCTCAAGTGGGGGAGGGGCAGAGGGAGGAGGACAGAGGATTTGAAGCGGGCTCCACACTGGGCAGGCTGAGATCAGTGAGCCCGATGTGGGGCTTGAACTCCCACACTGCTAGATCACGATGTGAGCTGAAGTCAGATGCTCAATCAAATGAGCCACCGAGGAGCCCAGTAAACACAAGCTTAATTTTTAAAGCTATTAATAATCTACAAATTAATCTATAATCTTAAAACTCAGTAAGGTTTTGTTAAGGAAGGAGGAAAAGGCAGATAAGATTTAAACACGCTTAAAACTACAACTGAAAGAATATATATACTTAAAGGGAAAAGTCCCCATAAAATTTCTATTAGCAAAGATAGGGGAGTGATTTGCTGTACCATGTATTAAAAATATTTTAACGTTCTAGTAATTAAGATATAAAAAAGTTAAACAGAAAATGAACTAGACCAACGTCTACATGACAGCTTACTATGTAGGAAAGATGTGATATTTCTAAATGAATTAGAAACAAAAAGGAAAAGATGACCAGTGGAAAACTGCTTTAAGGACACGTCCACAGTCTAGGGATCACACAAGACTCCGAGAGCAAACATGCCTTCCTTACCCCTGCCCCAGATGAGTTCACTGCGAAAGATTACAAATCATACAAAACAAAGACTGATGTGATGGCGTCAGCAGATACAAAAACGGGAGAATCTGTTCTCAACAAGCGAGAAATGGATTACTTTTTTTATTAAAAAATTTTTATGTCTTGATTTTATTTTGAGACAGAGAGAGAGAGAGAGAGAGAGAGAGAGACAGAGAGCGAGTGGGGGAGGGGAAGAGATAGAGGGAGACACAGAACCCAAAGCAGGCTTCAGGCTGGGCTGTCAGCACAGAGCCTGACGTGAGGCTCAAACCCACAGACTGTGAGATAATGACCTGAGCTGAAGTCGAACAGTTAGTTAACCAAATGAGTTAACCAGGCGCCCCAAAGATTAATTTTTAAAAGTAATTTCCATGTCAACATGGAGGTCCAACTCTCAACCCTGAGATCAAGAGTTGCATGCTCTACAGATAGACCCAGCCAGGTGCGCCTGGAAATGGAATTTGAAAGTAATTTTAAAATAACTATATTAAAGTTGTTCAAAGAGATAAAGGAAGGAATGAACATCATAAAAGAACAGGAAAGGAAGGAAGGGGAAAAGGATGCTTTTAAAAGTAACCACAAACAAATTCTGAATGAAAAGCACACATTCAAGTAAAAGACCAAAATACAAAAAAACCCAAACTGACAGGTTTGATATTAAACTAAAGAGAGCTGGAGAGAAAGCTGATTAATAGAAGGAACAGTCCCAGAAGGCTACAGAAAATAACACACAGCAAGACTGAGAGCTAGAAATAGAAGTATTAAAAAAAAACGCAAGAATGACAAGACCTACAACAATCTAATAAACAGATATTCCATATTTAAAAAGAGAGGAAAAGTTTAAAGAAATAATAATTTTCAAAACTCAAGACAGAGAAGAATGCTCACAATGAGGTGCAAACCAAGACCCTAAGTGGCTAAAAACTAATTCATACATCTAAATATATCCCTTGATATTGTAAAACATGAAAACTGAAAGTAGGGAGTTGTGTCCAACTTCAACTCCGGTCAAGATCTTGCAGTTCGTGAGTTCGAGCCTCACATCAGGCTCTGTCTGTGCTGACAGCCTAGAGTCTGGAGGCTGCTTTGGATTCTGCGTCTCCCTCTCTTTCTGCCCCTCCTTGGCTTGCACTATGTCGCTCTCTCTCTCTCAAAAATAAACAAACATTAAAGAAAAAAACACATATGTATACATTCACACACAAAATAAAGACTGACTTTACAACTCCTAGACCATTACTGGAAAGCTACTAAAGGAAGTAGCTCAGCAGGAAGGACAGAGTGGGATGTAAGAAGCCATCATGCACAAAGAAGAAAGGCAAATGTGTTGGTAAATATAAGTATGAATTTACAGATGACTGCTTTGGGTGGGACTGAAATTCAAGGTAAAATATTAAAGATAAAGATCAAGAATAGATGAGAAAAGACGTTTTAAAAAGAGGAATTCTATGCACAGGGGATGGGCATTAAAGAGGGCACTTGTGATGAGCACTGGGTGTTATACGTAAGTGATCACTAAATTCTCCTCCTGAAACCAATTGCACTATATGTTAGCCAAATAGAATTTAAATAAAAACTTAAAACTGAAGGAGGAGGAGGAAATGAGGGGGAGGAAAAGAAGAAGGGAGGAGGAAGATGGGAGGAGGGGGGAGGAGGAGAGGGGGAGGGAGGGGGAGAGGAGGGAGGAAGGAAGAAATAGGTAGGGAAGTAAGTTGTTTAAAAGTATAAACTTGTATTTGAGTAAAGAAGTTCTGGAGATCTAATACACAGTGTAGTGATTATGGAGATAAAACTACTGTATTATAAACATCAAACGTGCTAAGAGACACCACAAGAAAGAAATGATGATTGTGTTACATGATGGAGATATTAGCTAAGACTACAATTGGCAGACATACTGCAGTATCAATGATCAAATCAACATGCTGTGTATGTACCTTAAACTTACACAATGTTACATATCAAATATATTTCAAAGACAAACCAGCAGACCAAAGGACACAAAAGATATGAACACAATGATTAAGCCCAGAATAGAAATTACATTTAGAGCCTTGAAGTTAACAAACAGGTTATGGATATACTCACACCCAAACACTGTCTTTTATAAGGAAATGGACTGTACAAAAAGATGAACTGAAATTATGCCTACCAACAGAGATCTTGAGAAGACAACAGTGAATAAAAAAATTACCCACCAAGTTGCAGAACATGTAAAACCATGATGGTATTTATGTACACTTTTTATGAAGATTAAACTAAACGATACAGTCTGCATTTTGCTCATGAATACATAGACGTGTAGTAAAAATCTAGTAAGAACCTGAACTGGGAGTATACATACCAAATTCATGATAATGGTTACCTCTGGGGAAGGGAGCAGGTAGAGAAGATGATAGAAGATAAAAGAAACAATGTTTATTATAATTTTCTTTTAAATATTAAAAGAAGTCAAGATATTAAGGTGGTATGTACATAGATGTTTGTTACATCATTCTCTATACTTTACAGAATTAAAATAGGGAAGGAGGAAATTAAACCTGGTAAGTTTTTCCATACTCAGGGATTTCAAATTCCTCACACAGTAAATTCAGCGGTGCAGAAGAGCTCCAGAAAACTAGCAGTGGGAGTACAGTGTGGTCCAACTATTTCCAACTACAGCACAGATATGCTAAGTATGAAAGTTGCTGAAACCCAGAAATTGAATTAGGAATAGCTCCTTTCCAGATTTAAAATTGAGAAAAAATTCAACCATCACATGAGTTGCAGAGACAAGGCCCAATGGGCAGCGTACTGAGCAGAATAGTGCCCCGCCCCTGACCCCCCTCAATATTCATGCCCCACCGAGAACCACAGAATGTGATCTTATTTGTAAACAGGGTTTTGGGAATGTGATTAGTTTAACATGAAGTAATACTGAATCAGCCTTAAATTCAACTGGTGTCCTTAATAAGACAATTATGTGGGGACGCCTGGGTGGCTCAGGTGGTTAAGTGTCCGACACTTCATTTCAGCTCAGGTCATTATCTCATGGGATTGAGCCCCATGTCAGATTCTGCACTGACAGCGCGGAGCCTGCTTGAGATTTTCCCTCCCACTCTCCCCTACTCACACCCTCTCATTCACTCGCTCTCTTAAAATACATTAAACATTAAAAAAAAAAAAAAAAAGATGACCATGTGAAAACACAAAGACACAGACACACAGGGAAGATGAGCATGTAAAGACAAACTCAGAGACAGGAGATATGCTGCCACAAGCCAAGGAATGCTAAGGACTGCTAGAAACCCCTAGAAGCAGTAAGTGGCAAGAAAGGATTCTTCAGAGAGCCTTCAGAGGCAGCAAGGGTTGCCACCTTGATTTCAAACTTCTAGCTTCCAGAACTATGACAGGAAACAAATACACCCAGCTACTAATTTTTTCTAGCGATAAACACAAAGTCTGGATAAAGAGTAATAAAAGATGGGAAAAACCCCTCAATGTGGGGACTCTGATTAGAATACTGCAGAACAAGGGAAAAGGAAACAAATCTGAGAAACTGAGAAAAAATGTACCTCTGGAAAACTCTTAAACAACTTTGGTGAAACAATTAATCAAACTTCCCACATCTCCAACAGAGTTAAAGATAACTCAGCCTCTGTGATACGGAAACAGAAAAGATGAAAGGGCAATAAGATGACATAAAAAGGAAATATAAAATCTGAAAAGATAATCTTAACCACCTTTGGTAGCAAAATTAGAACCTACCTAAAAGGCACTATAGATCAGACTGATGATCTGGAGAATTAAAATAGGACATGAGCAATAAACTTTTCTTTCTTCCTTGACACTATGGGAGAAGCGAAGAGAGGAAAACAATGACAGGAATGTTAACAGCTAACATCTGAATACTTGTTATGTTCACCCAAACTAGGCCAGCCACTTCCCATATTTAATTTAATGATTACACTGAGGGGCAGGTAGTCAGAGCTAAACAAAAAGGATAAAAAACAATAATATAGAGATAACTGGGATATTTCAGTTTGTAACTGTAAACTCAGGGGCACCAAAAACCAAAGCTATAATAGAAAATAACCTGATAGAGCAAGATAAAAAACCCGCGGCAATATCCACTGCAGTTTTGCAATGATGGAAATGTTCACTATTTGTGTGACTGAAAGATGGTAGCCGCTGGTCACGTGTGACTACTCAACACTTGAAATGTGGTTGTGCCACATTTTTTATCTTCATTTTAAATAGTTACATATGGCTACAGTAGCTACCATACTGGACAGTACAGAGCAGAACTGGTTACCAATATAAAGGAATGAAAATAAGATCATTTGGACTCTGTGCCAAAACAAAACAACAAATAATCACCCTCCCCTACCGCCAAAAGACAGTTAAGTGTTTTAAGGAACAAAGGTTATGAGGCAGGAACCTGAAGCATGGTCAAACTTGTTCTAATCCTGAAGAACTACAAATCCAAATCAAGAACTCAACGAGGGGATATTAAGGTATAAAGAGGACTATCAATAAACAATGAAATGTTTTAAACAAAATAAACCTAAATAAACCTTTAAAACCAGTTTTAAAACTGAATATGAAATGAAAAACTGTTTTCTATTTAATAAAATCTCCATTAAAATCAAAGACTCTCTTGAGATTTAAAAAAACCCACCTACATCTGCTTCTATGTTTCAAAAATCATACAGAAATGCTAAAAGTAAATGAGTGAGAAAAATCATATACTGTATAACATTAGTATAAAAAAAAGTAGAATGTAGGCAAAACCCACTGGAGATAGAAGTCTTAAGTCACTAAGATGATATGATTGTATAGAACTCCACACTATAGACACCAGTGACATTCAAAAAAAAACCAACATAACAGACTACAAATAACAAGCAGAAACTACAGAAACCTCACTTTAACCAAATGCTGTATAAATAAGTAATTAAATAACAAAGGTTTAAAAAGAAAACCCATTTAGAATTTGGAAACTCAATTTGTAACTCTTGGGGAAAAAAAAACTCAAAAACTCAAAGGCAACTTACAAATAGCAAAAAGAACACTTCACACATCAAAGGCTATAGAATGCCATCCAAAAACTATACTCAGAAGAAAATTAAAAAAGTTAAGTGCTTTTATTATTACAGAAGAAAAGAACAGAAAACAAATTAAGCTTCTGAATAAATGCAGAGAGGAGGGGGAAAAAGTCAAGACCACAGGAAGAAGAAATTATCAGCAAAAAAAGATCTTTGAAATGACCAATAAAACAGGAAAGCTGCCGACAAGATTAATCAAGAAAGAGAGATAAATATAATTAAGACTGAGAGACATAACCACAGATAACAAGGATTTAGAAACTAAGAATGCTTTCTATAAAATTCTGTATGAGGTAATTTGAAAAATCTGATAGATGGATAACAGGTGCTGGTCTCAGATGGTTTTTTGCCTTAAGTTCCAACAAATTTTAAAGAAATTCACACTTCCCAGAAAAATGCTTTAAAGTTTTCCAGAGCATAGAAAATGGTGAAGTGTCCCAATTTACTTTAAGAAGTTACCCTACATCAAAGTTAATACTGAACCTCTAAAAGGAATGAAATGCCTAAGACCAACGATTTCTTAGCACTGTTCTGAAAGTATATCTAGTCAAGAAAAAGGAGTAAGAAGTGTACAAAGAAGCATCACATTGCTTACTGGTGACAGCCTATCTAGAAAATTAAAACTCATCACCCAGAACACAAAGAAGTGTTCGATTACAAAAATCAACAGCACTCATAACACTAACAGAAAAGAAATTATTTGCATCACAAAAATACCAAGAATGTAGGAAATATAGAAGAATTGAATGAAGGTATAAAATACATACATGGAGAAATTTTATGTTCCTTTAATACTATAAATTATATTAATTAATTCTCTCTGAAGGAATTTCCATTCAAAACTCACTGCAATGCACATGGACAAATTCTAGTACTAAAGCTCTCTACTCATCATTCTCTTAATCAGAGTATTAGTTCAAAGCACTGAAAAAATTCTTTTGGCCTGAGGACAGTTTACAAATAAAGTATCAGAGCTTCAACTTCTATGTAATTTATCTCAGTCTTTCAATATTTATTTTGTGTGTGTGTTTTACAATGAACTACAATTTCCCTGATGGCACTCCCGCTCCTTCCCAAAAGTTCAACCAGTACTGAAAAGTTAGGCCTCCAAAATCTATCACAAGAAGCTGCTGTCAATAAAAAATGTATTTTATTGGATACCAAATTATTCGCTTTTAATACAAACTAAAAATCTCAGTTCTTTAGTTCTAAACCACAAATGCCATGACACTAGGCCTTAAGAGAATGTCCTACAGAAATGTAACGTTCTGTTACGTCAAGTGTGATACATGAGAAAGAAGTGGAACTTTAAAGAATCTAATTTTAAAATTTAATCCAGAGGAAACATTCCTATATAATTATCCTCCAACACAGACTATAAAATTCCTAAATCACAACACTGCCAAATCGTCTGATAAGAAATGCTACCCCTATGTTTATAGCAGCATTATTTACAATAAATAGCCAAATTACGGAAGCAACCCAAATGTCCATCAATAGATGAATGGATAAAGAAGTGGTAAGTACCTGCACATGCACAATGGAATAATATTCAGTCATAAAAAAGAATGAAATCTTGCCATTTCCAACAACATGGATGGAGTTAGAGAGTATAATCCTAATCAGAGAAAGACAAATACCATATGATTTCACTCATATGTTGAATTTAAGAAACAAACAAAACAGAGCCACACCAAGAAACAGATTCTTAACGAAAAAGAATTGATGGCTACCAAAGGGGAGGTGGGCGGTGGAATGGGTGAAAACGGGTGACAGGGATCAAGGAGGGCACTTGTCATGATGAGCACTGGGTGCTGTGTGGAATTGCTGCATCACTGTATCATGTACCTGAAACTAACAGGACAACGTTAGCTATACTGGAATTAAAAAAAAAAATTGATCTCAAAAAAAAGATTAAACAGAAATGTTATTAAGGCTAACCCAAAAAAGTCAAGGCATGTTATTTTTTTCTTTTATTGATTTGAAATTTCGGTATATTGGGGCGCCTGGGTGGCTCAGTTGGTTAATCGGCCGGCTTCGGCTCAGGTCATGATCTCACAGTTCGTGGGTTCGAGCCCCGCGTCGGGCTCTGTGCTGTCAGCTGGCTCAGGGCCTGGAGCTTGCTTCAGATTCTGTGTCTCCCTCTCTCTCTGACCCTCCCCTGCTTGCATTGTCTCTCTCTGTCTCTCAAAAATAATAAATAAAAGACATGAAAAATTTTTTAAAAATGAAATTTCGGTATATAGAAATTAATGTTTTAGATTGAACTATAAATACCTACACCTCATAGAAGTAGCAGGACGTGATAACATGTTATACAAATTTGTCACTTGAGTGTTTCTTCACTGGCCTAGCTAATTGCTAACATTTACTGTACAAGACCCCCAAAAGTGATGAAATACTTAATAAATAGCAATACAGGCAACTTGTTATCATCTGTACTAATATTACAATAAAATCATGAAAATAGGATATACCTCCATGTTCTCCCCCAGGCTTTACAGATTTTCATGGGAGATAACCCCCTCTCCCAATCTCAAAGCTCTCTATCCTCCCAACCCTGATATTCACTTACAATACCCTAGGGATTCTTCCTTAGAATTAGTTTTGAAATCTATTACATCCTGAGAGCTTTGGAGCCTTCAGATTATTATTTCCTCTAGGATTACTATTGTCACTAGTCTTTCTTTTTTTCTTTCTGACTCCAGTCTCTCTTATGGCCAGTCTACTCTAAATATAAACTATCTGCACATTCATCTTATAAAAAATAGCTTATGACACTTCACTGCTCAAAACTCTAAAATCTAAAATCAACAGTTGGGTCATTTAAGCCTTTCATTATTTACTAATAGGTCTCATTTCTGTTCATTTCCAACAAGTTCATCTTACTAAATCCTTTATTGTAGTCATTGAATTTAAGATACCACTGACATAAAAACAGCCGTTTAGGGGCTAAAAGAAATGTGTTACTATACTAAAGATACATCTCAACTGTAAGATATATTGTAATTTCAGAAATGGTGGTAAAACTTGGTAGAATAAAATCCCAGCTATGATTCAACTAACATGACTGTCTGGTAAAAGTGAATGAGTTCCCTAAAGTGAGTTTTATATTTGGTTCTAGAATACACTAGAGATAAATTAAAATATGTAGGTAAGCCAGTTAACACTGACATTAAACCTTTTTACATTCTCTACTCGTTCATAAACTAGTAACCACCTCTCCCGGGTAGGAAGGAACATGGTGGGAAGGGCAATAACAAGGGTGATTTGAGTTAGTCCAGAAACATGTAGTTCCTGTTTTATTAAGATTCTCCTTTAAAAAAAAAAAACTTTGGAAGCAAATCTTATCACAGTTAAGTGTGAACTCAATGCTGTTGACCAATATCAGAAAATGGCTTATGTGCTACCTTCTTTGCTGTCCAGGCTCTGTTATTAGAGAGTAAGCTCCAGGGAGGCAAGCACTTTGTTCACCAGTGAAGCCTGAAGAATACCTGGCACACAGTGGGCATTCAACACAGTGCTGACTAAATTTGCTTGGCAAAGCCAGCACCTCAGGATGATAAAAGGCAAGATGCCTGCTCAACAGCAAGTATCACTGAGCAAGGAGACACAGTGAGCAACCAAGACAGACAGAAAGGCTCTTGCCTCTAATACTGGCAGAACTCCAGTACTTCTGCTATAACCAGCAAATGGTTTATTTCCTGAACTCACTTTGTTTCTTTTGTCTTATTTTCCATGTAGCTTACTTTTTTGCATGTCAGGATGACTGTGTTTTTGAAACTGACGCTGGGGAGAGTCTGGATGGCTCGGTTGGTTAAACATCTGATTTCCACTCAGATCATGCATGATCTCATGGTTCAAGCCCTGCAACAGGCACTGTGCTGACAGCTAGGGCCTGCTTCGGATTCTGGGTCTCCCTCACTCTGCTCCTCCCCCACTCATGCTCTATCTCTGTCTCTCTCTCAAAAATAAACAAATACTTAAAAAAAAAAAAAAAAAGAAACAAAAGTGGTGGTGCTGGAAGCAAAGGGTCTTTAGTCTCTTCGCAAGTACCTCCGATTTTAGGCACGGGCCAGAAGCAGCTACTGTCAAGAGCAACAAGAAAGGTTTGCGACCATACAGAGAAGAAGGAACCCAGGAGGCCGGCCACCCCACACCACTGCAAATTGTTTACAAAATCCCTAGACGTCATGATGCAGTGGGACTAGCAAACTGCCCAGAGGAAGGACACTACCTCCCCTTGAGGACTTGTTTTTGTTTGGTTGAGGTTTTTTTTGTTGTTAAAAGCATAGAAACATAATAAAAAAACTACTTTCTTACATTTGACAGCAACATACAGTTTTCCTGTTTTTTCAATATCAATTCTAACCTCTGAGAAAAAAATTTTGATTTATAGGATTATTCATAAAAAATTGAGACCCAAATGTCAATGTGAGCAACTTGCCAAATGCTTCTCTTTTCTGGTATTTTGGTAATTCAGGCATTCCAAGGTACAGACATGAGAAAAATGGTACAATCTGATAGTTGATTTTTACTATACTTGCCTTAAAAACAAACAAAAAAAGATCAAGGCAAGGTTATACAGTCCAACTGCACATTATAACAAAACAAGCCAAGCACTGAAAATCCTCTGTATAAACACTAATAGTCCTGACAATTCTCTCCCCTCTTCTCTGTCATCACTTTTCTCATCAGCAAATACAACAGCTAGCTCTATCTTAAGACCGCTCTTCCAGTGAGCGACTTCGCTGCCCTCCTTCAGAGAAACAGTGAGTGATCTAGAACGCTTCTCAACTGAGCATTTCTCAATTGAAGTATTCAATTCTCTTTAAAGCTTTGAATGTGTCTCAACTCCCCCTGCACCCGCCCGCCTTCTCTCCTGAACCTACTCCACCCCAAGCAGAATTTTGCTCTTTTCCCCCTTGAGTTAGCAAGGCTGCTCACCCAGATCTCCAACAACCCTATCCTCCCACGCACGAGGGTCAGTGTGGGCCTTCCCGTGCCGGGCCTGCCTGCAGCACCTCACACACCACCCCTCGTTCTGCGTGGACACAGTCTTCATTTGCCTTCCATGCGTCTTACGCTTTTCGGTTTCCTTCCATTTCATCAGTCACTCCTTCCCCATCTCTTCCTCACCCTCGGAAGGCCTCAAGGCCCAGTTCCATCCGAGCTCCCCGGCAGTGCTTATTTCCCTTTGTCTGTTGCATTTTTCTCCCCAGCACTTAACACTATAGGACTTACCCTTATATTTATTATTTTCTGCCTCTACCCACTAGAGTATTTCGGGAGGGCAAACATTTTTATCTGTTTTTGTTTAGTGCTGTATTGCCAGAGCACAGACCCAGCTCACTGTAGGAGCTCAATATTTGCTGAATGAGTGAACAACAAAGTATTAACAGTAACAGCCACTTTGTACCAGTAACTCATCAGCCAGACACTCCAATGAGCAAGTTACATACATTTCATTTAACCCTCAAACCACCCAAAGAGGTCACTGAGGCTTGGGGGGACAGGAAGGGTACGGGGAGGGGAGTAAGGGGGTGATAAACACTCTCCAAATCACAAAACTACGAAGTGTCAGTGTCATGATTCAAACCCAAGTTTATTCTCTTTAAAGTTAATGCTCTTAACCACTACATGGTATTAATTTTACTGAAGTATTATTTCATTAGTTTTGGAATAAATCCAATTCTGCTATTTGAAGAGGCAGCAATCAAAAGTTTTCTACACTTGTGAACTGACCTCCATTCATTTAGTCACATCAGTTTAAAAATTTTAAGGGAGATTCTTATTTGAAAGGAAAGCATGCCATTTTCAGCGATAACAGGACAAGTAGGAAGCACATCATCCTCCATCAAAGTGTTGATGGCAGCACTTAAACCTCTTCTCCCCCATTTCTATTAAGTCTATTATCAAGTGAGTGGTTTCCAAATCTGGCCGAAGAACCATCTAGGAGTCTTTTGTTTTTCTGAAAACACGGGTCCTAGGCCCAACTTCAGAACTCAGTATTTTGTCAAGCTCCCCAGAAAACTCGGGTGGTTAGCCAAGTCTGGAAAATACTAGTTAAATAAACTAAAGTTGGCAACAGACTAATAATTCTATCTGAGCATCTGGCTCGCTGTGTAACAATGACCAAGCCTCACTGGTACTGACCTTCCTAGAAAGAGGAACGATGCTGTTGGGTCGGACGAGCCTTCGTTTCTTACAGCTCAGCACGGGACGGGTTCGGGCTGCCACGCAGGTGCCATCGGTTGATGAAGAAACTAGATTCAGTCTTTGCCTTTTCTGTAACTGTTCCTCAGCATCAGAGATGTCACCTGGAATGTGGTCTGCCAGGACAGGCTGAAGACTGCATCAGGGGAAGGAAGAATATTCACTTCTCAGCAGACAAGGAAAAAAGCCTTTGATATTGATTCAACCTCCTCTGCTTACACATGTTCACAGACACAAACAAGTTCTAGAGCAGATGCTGGGGTCTGCTCGTGTGTGTGTGTGTGTGTGTGTGTGTGTGTTTGCATGCACACTGTGCTTATTATCTTGGTGGACAATAACATCATATCTGACTAGTGCAAGTCAGTAAGTGACAAATTAAGGTTCCAAGTGATAAAGTTCTCTTCTACAAAAGAAACATGAATAAAGAAAATCTGTAGAAAACTGCAAATGTCAATAAGCTGCCTAAGAAATAGTCCTTCTATAAAATTCAACTTTTAGAGATGTACATATTATTCACTTTTAGAGGGATTCCTTCAACTTTTATAAATTCAGATTTACAAACACAGCCTTTAAGAATCTAATCTGTCCTAGAGTGAAACATTTTATGTACACACTTCTGAAGAATTCTACCAAGACTAGGACCAAACATAACGACTCCCAATAACTGTAGGACCTTTTCTTTTTTTTCCATGGTGAATTAATTTTAGGCTACAGTAAGTAAAAGGGAAATACATTAGCATGCTAATTAAAATATACTTGCTACTATAAGTTGCATGCATAGTATTATTAAGCATTAAGGTTTCTGACTTTAAACCAGGGTTAGTTCTGGCTAGGGATAACTAAGAGTCCCAAATTCATCATTTACAAGCCTACTGAGGATAGGAAGTAGACTCAAAACTTACGTGTTAATAACTCCATTGACAGGTCTCAATGCTCCACATGATTTAGTAGACAATGACTCTGAATGACCAGAGGCACCATGGTTTTCCAGTGGCTGAGAAACAGACTCGATCTAAATCAGAAGAAGAAAAAACATACATTATAACATTTAACTGACAGTATCCTGACTGAAAAGCAGCACCATTTCATCACTTAAACGAAATACCTAAAATTTCTGATGATCATCCTAAAAAACAAAACTCTTATGAATGATGAAAAAAGAAAATTAACTAAGAGAACTAACTGGTTTTTGCTTTGGGGTGAAGAAGGGTAAGGAACCAAAATATTTAACAGACTAATAGTAAGTGCCTACTGAGGAGGAAATGACCTAACGATTCCATGGAAAAGAAGCTTAGCAAAATAATTAACAGTCACAAGAGTCTTCGACCAAGGGTCAGGAGGAAAAATAGCATCCCAAGAAGGTTCTGTAACCCTGGGATCATGACCTGAACCAAAGTAAGAGTCAGATGCCTAACCCACTGAGCCACCCAGGGCCCCCCAACAAATTTATATTTTTTACAAAAATCTGAAGAAAAAGCACATCATCAGTAATCACATGAGCTACAGATAACTACTGCTAGTAGTCTATCTTTTTCATGCCTACTATTTACATGTGTGTGTTGTATGTGTGTGTTTATTTACTTAAATGCCATTAATCTTCAATGTGAATTTTATTGATTTTCTTAGAAGAAGTTATACTTTCCTTGGGGGCAATTCAGCCTCCAAATTAAAACTGAAGGCAACAGAGAAACCGTTATTTAGCACAGAAATGTGTGTCAAAGATAAAGGAGCACATAGCAAGCAGTCAAGAGCATGAACCTCAGAGAGGGAATGGGCCTAGGTTCTAGTCCCAGGCACACGAGGAGGGACTGGATAACCAGAAGACGGTGGGGTATTCTATAATCACTTTGAGATCCAAAGGCAGGGCATTCAGGCAACTAAGTTCATCATTCATTCCCAAATGTAAAGCGCTTAAAATATTAACCCCAATCCTCCAACAACGTCCCATCTGGGAAAAAAACCCCACAACTCACAAGACATGTAATTTTATTTAAAGCTTCTTAAATATCTTCACACTGCCTTAAGTAAAAGTAAATATTCTCTACCCTGCAGTCCAGAAGGATGCAAAGACAGAGGGTAGAGAGAGATACATTAATAAACACTTTACAAATGTTAGGCCCACATACTAATTTAAGCTTGATCACTACTACTGTAGTGGTTTACATCATTAGTATTTTCAGGAAACTAACACATGACTCACATATCTGTCTTCCAACAAGAAACTGTAAAAAGGATCAAAGAATTTAAAGGCTCTCCGATCCAGAAACCAGGAGTTACTATTGAGCTTCTCTTGAATTTTATGTGGTGTTCAGATAGATTCTGAGGGTACATGCATCCCACAGCCAGAAAGAAAAGAGCAGAAAAACTGCCGGGTAGAGAATTTCTGTTAATTCCCTTTCTCCCAAAAGCAGAGGTTCAGGGGGTTACCTTTTGAGAGTTAAAAGTAGTAAGGCAGGGTGCCTGCGTGGCTCAGTCGATTAAGCGTCCAACTTCGGCTCAGGTCATGATCTCACAGTTTGTGGGTTCAAGCCCCACATCGGGCTCTGTGCTGATGGCTCAGAGCCTGGAACCTGCTTCGGATTCTGTGTTTCCCTCCCTCTAAGCCCCTCCCCTACTTGTGCTCTGCCACTCTAAATAAATATAAAAAATTTAAAAAAAAAATGTAGCAAGGCGAGTTAGGAGTGATTTCTTCTCTGACTTAGAGATATAAAGATTTCTACTTTTATTCCTGTGTCAAAATAAGTTACTTTTTGACTTTATATGAATTATTTCATGTTTCAAGCTCATCTCAATGATACTCAACATAGTCTTGCTTAAAATCACCAAAATACTGCTGGCTCATAAACAGAGTACCAGTCCTTTCCACAAACTAGCAACAAGGCCAGGAAAATGTGCTAAATTGGGAGTGGAACCTTCTGAAAATTCGATTCCATTAAGTTACGTAGTGAGGCTTCCATTTCTGCATATATAAAATGGGACTATTACGTGCCTCACTTTCCTATGCTTCTATACTGAGGCTAAAAGAAAATATATACATGCAATTAGACAAATATAATTTTGAATTCTTAGGTTTGTATTTTATATATGTATGTATGTATATATGTATGTATGTTTGTATTTTTTATATGTATGGATATGTTTGTTGCTTCTACACTCAATGTGGGGCTTGAACTCATGACTCTGAGATTAAGAGTCACATGCTCTTCCAACTGAGCCAGTGTGGCGCCCCAGAATTATTTATTTTGAAAATTTTCAATCAACATAATGCCTGATTTATATTTACCTACACCACTGAAAATAGGTACCTAGAATCTAAAAAAATATAGTAATTGCATAAAACAGTCATATAGTCTTATTATTCAACTTATTTATCCACAGTCCATTTTATCTTAATAATCTTCTAATTAGTCATTAAAAAAGTATATATGGTAGAGCAAATATTTCCCAGCCAGTATCTACCCATCTACTCTCTATCTCAAAACCCTTGTTGGACCAGTGCACCATTCACTGAACCTGGTGACTGTTAAAACTTTAAAAAAAAAAAAAAGGTTGTTCTTGCTTAACCAATGGTAGGAAGATTATACCTTGGACTGTTTAAAAAGAAACAGCAATAGTTTACATTTTTAGCATACCTTTCTTCTGAGAAAGCATTTATCCTCTGACTTGTTATCACTACCACTCCACAAAGTAAGGAAAGGGTAAAAGAACAAGGTTTATTTTACAAATAGAAACAAATAATGAAGTCATCTGTCAAAAGCCACAGAAGTAATATTTTGCTAAAATAAACAAAAAAACTTCAATTTCAAATATTTACCCAGTAATTACCTTTCCTGGAAGAAAAAAGGGTATGTAAGAAAATATACTTGTTACCTGCTTGTTTGCACAAAAGAAATAAAGGAAAGGTAATGCAAAAACTAATGAAAATGGCCACCTAAAGAAGTGGGAACATGATGGAGAGAAAGGGAAAATGGGAACAAGGCAGAAGGAATGATGGTCTTTGTACAGCTTGGACTCTTAGAACTGTACTAATGCTTCACATACTCAAAAAATAATAATAAAGATCAACTATTGTGTTAGGAAAGAAAATGTGGACTACCACAGTACTAGGATAACTCTAAAGAGGCAACAAAAGTATAAGTGCATTACAAAACAATTACTTAGCACACTAAAAGGATAAGGAAAAAAACTGAAGTATTTTCAGCAAATAGTATTTTGACTGCGTATTACAGGGCAAAAACATTGCACACAATATCGTACTCTGGTTAGTAAATATATTTTTCACAAGGGTATGAGACGGCAACTATGAAACTACTTTATGTGATAAAAGTAAGTATCAATGGGGAAGGCTGTGGTGTTGAACCAGTATTAGTATGAACTTACAGTTTTTAATATATGTACAGCTGAGTAAATTAACACCAATACACGTGTATGTATGCATGCTTTAGCATACGTATATGTTTTCCAGCTTTCTGTTGGGAAGTCGTAGAAGCAATGATACTAAGCACAAGCACAACGTGTACTCAGATCTTGGTTTCTAAACACTCTTGTCCAATAAAAAGAACCAGGGCTGGAACAGGTAAAATACAAGAGGAGTTCAGAACATCTTGTGGTGCCTGAAAGTGAATACTCAATAACCCAGGACACAATATGAAAGAGGCCAGATATCAAAACTGAGACAAGTAGGGGCGCCTGGGTGGCTCAGTCGGTTAAGCATCCGACTTCAGCTCAGGGCAGATCTCACGTTCGTGGGTTCGAGCCCCGCATTGGGCTCTGTGCTGACAGCCAGCTCAGAGCCTGAAGCCTGCTTCCCGTTCTGTGTCTCCTTCTCTCTTTGCCCCTCCCCCTCTCATGCTCTGTCTCTCTCTGTATCAAAAATAAATAAAACATTAAAAAAAAAAAACTGAGACAAGTAGAGCATGAATGAATCATAATAGTAACAGATTATAATCCATAAAATGAAATTAATATCCATGAACCCATTTCTTACATAAAGAACTGAATGACAGAATCCATACATAAATAAATGAGGGAGAAAAGACAGCTCTTCATAACAGAATTCCAATTAACAAATGCAGAAAAAAGAAAATCACCATTTAGTAAACACCACAGTAGTAACTGTTGTGGGCAAAACCCACTGGTGGATGATAAAATTGTGGAATAAAGTATAATGAGCAACAGAATATTGCATAGTAACTCCCTAGGAAATACATTCATTACAAAGGGAAAAATACTAACTTCACAGTGGGGAAGGCTGGTAGGCACCACCTTAATCAAGTGAAAAACGGTATCACCACCACCATCATGAACCCCCAATATGGTGCACTGAGAAGGGCGCAGTAGCACTTCTGCCATGTTACTTATAAACACATAAGCTCTAGTAATGAGAAAACATCAGGTGACTCCAATTGGAGTAATATTACACAAAATAACGGACCAGTATTTCTGTATTAAGGCCATGAACAACAAAGACTGAGGAACAATGACAGACTAGAAGAAATGTAAAGAGATAGGGCAACTAAATGCCGTTTAAGATTTTGAACCCTCCACTCCCCCCTCAAAAACACATTAGCCAGAAAACAAGTGAAATTTGAATAAAATCTGAATAGCACTCTATCAATGTTAATTCCAAGCTTTGATCTTTGTACCATGGTAATGCGAGTTAACAACACTATGGGAAGCTGGGTAAAGGGTATGGGGAGACTGTGTGCTACTTTTATAACTTTCTGTAAGTTTAAAATCATTTTTTAAAAGTTTTAAGAACAAATGAAGAAAAGTTTATCCAACATTAATCAACAAAGCAAATTTCATTCACACCCAAATGTGGCATCAGTCTACAGCTTCCTGTCACCTACAGGATAAAGTATACAGTTCACTAAGAGAACTACAAAATCCATCATGAATTAGCCCAATCATCCAACACTCCATCAGAGAGAAGTATCTGTAGTTATCACCCAGGCTCTCTCAAACCTCTTTCATATCATATATGCAGTACCCTCTTCCTGTCAAAACTCACTCTCAGCAACATCCTTCAGCAAATGCACAAGGACTCAGTGCAAGTATAGTACATCCTTTATTCTAATACCTTTCCTGACCTCCCTTAGAAGTGAGAATTCTTCCCGCCTAGAGTTCCTTGTTCAATGCCTGTTGTACGACCATGAAGCCCTCGAGGGAAGATACCTCGTTATGCTAATTCATGTTTCCTAGACACACAGCACAGTCTGGAACAGCAGCTTTTTGCCAAGCGTTTATTATGGACCGAACACTGTTACAAGCACACTGTACTTCTTCAATAGTTAATTATCAAAAACTCTAAAGAAACATGGAGACAGAACCACTCTTACCTAAGGCCCTTGAGGGCAGATGTGCTATGGAAATTTATACAGACTTTTAAAAAGTCATACACTTTATATAGTGGGTAAGTGCTCCAAAATTAAATATAAAGCCAGGGCCAAAGAGTGTAAACCCAAAGAGTGAATTGTAATGTAAACTATGGACTTTGGGTGATTGTGATAGGTCAATGTAGGCTCATCAACTGTAACAAATGTACCACTTTGGTGGGGGCCATAGACAATGGAGACAACCCAAGGCAGCCCATGCTGGGGCAGGGGGTATATTAAGAAATCTCTATCTTCTGCTCAATTTTGCTATCAACCTTAAACTGTTCCCCCCAAATATTCTTAATTTAAAAAAATAAAATATATTAATATTTCTGCTTCAAAAAGTGTGCATAATTAAAAATGTAAAGTCTCACCAAATATCACTTCAGGTCAAATTTTGTCACCAAATGAGCTTGATGCAGACCTTAGGGAAAACCACTTCAAGTTCTTACACATCTCTGGAGTTTGGAAATGCAGATAAGGGTATTTGGACCTGCAGGACTGTTTCTACTTTGCACAAGAAGGGAAGTGTATCTGTTGGGGGGGTGGGGAAGGAGGGGTGTAGGTAGTGTTCTATAAACATCAGTCAGGTCAGGTTGGTAGTATTGTTTGGATCTTTTATATTCATGTTTCTTGTTTAGTAACTGTCAATTACTGACTTATAAGTGTGAAAAATTTGAAATATAATTATGGATTTGTCTACCTCTTTAATTTGCATATACTTTATGCTTCATGTATTTGAAGCATCCACCTTTAGGACTCTTCTGTCTCCTTGATAAAATGAACCCATTATCTAAAATGTCCTTCTTTTCAAAAAAAAAAAAAATAAATAAAATAAAATAAAACATGTCCTTCTTTTCTCTGGTAACTCTCTTAAAACTGTATCTCTGGTATTCCTATCTTAAAAACTATTTTGCTAATATTAATACACAGAGCAGCTTTCTTATGCTTACTGTTCATAAAGTGTATCTTCCTCTGTCCTTTTATTCCCCATAGATCTGAGTTTCCAGCTGGTATAATTCACCTTCACCCTAAAGAAAGTTCTTTAACATTCTTCCAGCGCACATACCCTGCCCACAGATTTCTCTCAACTTTATCTAAAAATGACTTCACCTTTATTTCTAAGGCTTTTTTGGCCCTACTTGCTATTTTAATGACCCCATTCCATTGTCTTCTGTTTTCCAGTGTTTCTGAAAAGAAATCACCAATCCTTATCAATGTTCACTTACATGGAATGCATCTTTTTTTCCCCTCTGGCTACTTGCAAGATTTTCTTCAGCTTTCATTTTCACCAAGTTATATTTCTCCTGCTTACCATTTTCTGAGTTTCTTCAATCCGTAAATTTATCTTTTTCATTCAAATATCCAGCCACTGTTTCCTCAGCTCCAACCCTCCTCCCCTTCTGGATCTCTACTATACATATTTACTGTTCCCCCAGCACTATGTTCATTTTTGAGCAGTTCTATGTTCAGTCTTTCTGTCTTCTGGTTGGATTAATTCCCACTGATCTGTTATGGGCACTGACCCTTTCTTATGTAAGTTTTCAACCTGTTATTTAGTATGCCAGTAAATTTTTTACTCAGATACTGTACTTTTCAATTCCACAGTTTATGTTCCACAAGTTCCATGTGATTCTTTTTTAGTTTTCACCTCTCTGCTATTTCTCCATGTTTGCTATCTTTTACTTAAATCTTACTTTTACTTCTACAATTTTTTAAAATGTCTTTATTTTTGAGAGAGAGAGAGAGAGAGAGAGAGAGAGTGTGTGTGTGTGTGTGTGTGTGTGTGTTGGGGAGGGACTGAGAGAGAGGGAGACAGTATCTAAAGCAGGCTCTGTGCTGTGTGAACACAGAGCTGGAAGTGGGGCTTGAACCCATGAAACATGAGATCCTGAACCAAAGTCAGACACTTAACTGACTGAGCCACCCAGGCATCCCATATCCCATTCAAACCTATTTCTATTAGATGCTTTAAAAATTCTTATTTAAATACAATAGGAGCCATTTCAGGATCAGTTTCGATTATCTTCTCTCATGACTAACAGTTTCCTGTTCACTGATATGTCTAATAAATTATTATAGAAGATATTGTATATGATATGTTACTCTCAATTTGGTTACATTTCCCAGAAGTATGTTGATTTTTGCTCTAGTAGGCAAAGTTCTAATTGGTTAGAAACCAAATGAACCTTGATTTTGTGTAACTAGTTTCATGCTTTCACAGAAACCTTTCAGTTTATTTCTAATTTCTTAATCCTGTGGTGGGTGAGTCCCTTAGTCCTGGGGAAGTCTAACTCCTAAAGCATGAGCCTTCTTTGCTTCCGGTAAAGCCCAAGTCAAAGGTTTTGACCAAGTCATGCTGGAACTCAAACTCCAAATTCTGTTCTTTGCTGCAGTGGTCAGTGACTACCTTCTCTACGCTCTCAGTCTACCAACTGCTGCCTTCTACTCTGCTCTTATCTAAACTCCACTGAACACGTGCAGATCAGGGGTTAGGTTAGCTGAAGGATGGGACAGTGATTTACAGAGTGTGGGACTGAGACCTCTGTCCCCATGAGCCCCTCTGTGCCACTATTTCCTCCCTCAGTTTCTAGCTACTTGGCAGCTATGACCTCAATCCTCTGACAATATGAGAGCTAATGAGATGGTGGCTATCTGGTTGAGTTCTAAAAACCCTGTACCAAATGGACAGAGGAGGCCCTGTGAGAATATTTTGTCTGAAAGTTTATTGACTTTCTTTGGTAATTTTTAAATGCATTCTTCCTACCTAGTAATAGGCATAGGTTCCAAGTTAGCTTTTTTCACTCGTTAATTCTTAATTGGGGGAAAGGGGACTACTAATTATTCAAGAGAGGGAGTGGGAGGAGAAAGAAGGAAAGGGCATGTTTTAGAACTGGGGAGAACAACTCAATAGCTTTAGACAATCCTCCCTTTCCAGGAACACACCCATTTTGTTCAGAAGGCTTTTTACTTCATACCAGAATTTATTAGTGTAGCAGTTGACTATCAGCACCTGCAGATGCAAAGCCAGAGGCCTTTTGTTTCTCTCTTCTGCCTACTCTTACCTTTCAAATTGCCTTTTAGTCAGAAGTCAGATTGAAGTTTGATTGCTTTAAGGGGCATTTTTTTTTTTAAGGAGTTCCTCCCTTCTTCTACCTCAGTACTCTGTGGTAGAAAAACAAAACTCACCCCATCTCAGGGAACATTTCCTACTTGTCTCCATGGCTCAAAAAAGGCTCACTCATGCATCGAGTCTACAAAATAACTTAGTTTCTGCAATATCTGTACAATGCTCATAACCAAAGCAGAATGTATATTTGTTCTGTCAAGAAACACTCGTTCAGTTTGGAAATGAGGCAAAAAGATTAAAGTCCTTTCAGTGTAACACCTGAACGTCATCTAACAAGTCCACCAAAGGGTCATAGGACTCGTGATCAATTACTTAACTTTGTATTACTTACTATTTATACTGGGCTAGGGTTTAGATGCCTCAAGGTGGATGTCTGTTTTTAGAACACTGAGAAGTTAAAATTGATCTGTGTCTAGATGAAAACATAATTCCAAAGGTAATGGCTTTATTATTCTTACAAGACATTAACAGTTTGTAGGCTACTGAGTCATCTTATTCTAGCACTCATCATTCTCACCGACATCAGTAAATTACACTATGTTTTTTTGAGAATTTTGTCTAACTTCTTAAAACTATATTTTGACAGTTAAAAAAATGGCTTTGGCTTTTTTTGGTGAATTTCAGAAATGAAAATACAAAACTGAACAACACAAAAAAACAAAAATCTTTAATTTTTAAGCCACAAATCTTCAAATATTCTTTTTGAAGAGGAGTTTTTTAAAAAGGGGTGGGGCAACAAATACTTTCATTTTGGAAAAAATTAATAAACAACATGGAAAAGAGAGTGGTTCAATGTGAGTATGAAAATCTATAGCTGCACCTGTCAAGTGTGACTTAAGATTTTTTACAGCAAACTTGAAAAGACAAGGTATAAACCACTTTTCAAAAAAGAAGCTGGATAACAAAAAGGCAAAATTGAATACTGTTTTTCTACAATGAAAAGCTGCTTGGCAATTCTATTAGTCACAGCTTTGCACATATTTGGCATTTTTTAAGTGGTTAAGGCCCTTTAAGTTGCTTAATGTCCTTTAAGGAATAAATGCTTTCCAGCCTACCCACCAATGCAATAAATGACGGAGATGTACTGCCTTCTGTCTGCCTTTATACTTCTATTAGAAAGACATTTTATAAAGATTTTTCAGAAAGCATGTGTAATTCACAACAGAGGGAATGGGTTAATCTCTCCTTGAAGACATATAATGGCAATGTATACTCGGTTGTTGTTTTTAATGTTTTATTTTAGAGAGAGAGAGATGGTGTGAGCAGGGGAGGGTCAGAGAGAGAGGGAGACACAGAATCTGAAGCAGGCTCCAGGCTCAGAGCTACCTGTCAGCCAGCAAAGAGCCCAGCACAGGACTCGAACCCACAAACTGTGAGATCATGACCTGAGCTGATGCCAGATGCTTAACCGACTGAGCCACCTGGGCACCCTTCACTCAGCTGTTTTCATAATTTTTATTTTACTGAATCCAAGAAGCATTCTATTTATTGTACAAGGTAGAAACCACTGGGGCCAACACAATGAGGAACGATGAAGATCATCTTGCCCTTGAAGAATCACACAATCTAATACTGAGCATATACATGCAAGTGAATGGTGAGTGCAAAAACGGTCAAGTCCCTAAGGGGTGCACACACACCCATAAGTGAACATGTGTAAATACTACAACGAGAATCAGAAACACAGTGAAGAGTCTGTCATGTCCTATCCTTCATAAGCAATGAGATGAGAAAAACCTGACAAGAGACTGTCCAAATATTTTTGGAGCCTCTAAATAAACAAATATATGTAAATATCTTTACAAAACTCACTCCCAAATCACATACACCTCAAATCTCAGGTTTCCTGGATCTCATACCCCTGAGCACCAGCTGGCCTTCCAACTTACCCATTTTTTTTTCAGACTTGTAACAATTTTTATCTTGGCTAGAGTGATCACTGAAACATTTTCATAAATCACTTTTAAAAGAAAATAATTCAAGGGGCACCCGGGTGGCTCAGTCAGTTAAGTGTCCAACCTCAGTTCAGGTCATGAACTCACACTTCATGAGTTCAAGCCCTGCACTGGGCTCAGTGTTGACAATTCAGAGCCTGGAGCCTGCTTTGGATTCTGTGTCTCCCTCCCTCTATGCTCCTCTCCTGCTTGTGCTTGGTCTTTCTCTCTCCCCCAAAAATAAACATTAAAAAAAATTCTATAGATAGCATATAATGAATTCACATTGTTGACTAGAGTACTGGCAAAATCTGGCCTTCTACTCTTCATTTAAAACCATGTTCCAGGTAAGAATAATCTCTCAATGTCCTCACAATTATCCCTGGCTTAAGTTCTGTCATTAGGAAAGTTAGTTTCCATCATATCACATGAAATCCTGCTAACAATGATAATAAAAAAGGATAACAAGCTTTGTTGATTTGCAGATGCAAAGCAACTAGCCGGTTTAAGGCATGATTTAGAGAGCCAGCACTCCGGCCTGCCAAACAAACCAACGTTGTAGGACTCTGGAATTTCTAACAAATGACTTAAATCAAGAAATACTAATATTCATAAAAGCCAATGAGCTTTTGGGTCAGGAGGGGAGGGGGGTGTGAAAAGAAACAAAAAAGTGCTCTTGGGATTCAGAAGTTAAAGAAATTAATTTGGGTGTTGAGAGAAATAGAAAAAAAAAAAAAAAAAGAAATAATGGAGGGAGACCTGAGCCCTTAGGCTCTAAGGATACAGAAGATTACAGAGAATGACAGCTTTATCCTCATTATAGAATTAAAGGGGGTAACTCGGAGAGAGCACTTTCAATATCCTTGTGAGTTAAACCTCTAGTCGAACCTTTTCATTTTATAGTGCCCCAGAAAGGCTGTCTTTACCAGTCAAAGGTATGAGAGCCACGTGGTCTCCCGATTCTCAGTAATGCTCCATGATGCCACACACTTGCTCTAGCTATAATGTCTTGGGTTAGGAACTGCCTTTAAATTCAAGGTCAACTACATGGACTGCGGGGGTGGGCTGGGGTGCCTGAGTTGCTCTATTCAGGGAATTCAGACCTTGAAATGCCAAAAGTGATAAAAGGGGACACAGTCCTCTTCCTTCAGCCATTGCCAGGGTACCTGTTACAGAGAATGAACTGTATACTGACGCTACCCCCTGAATTCTCACTCATCTCCCCTTTCTGTCTTTTACACTTACCAATTTATCACTCCCATGATCCGTCTTCACCTCAGAACTAAGTGGAAGAAAGAAGTCTGTTGATGTATGTTCTGGGGGAGGTGCCTCCCCAAGAACTATCAACCCCTGCAGGACAGAGAGAAAAGCAGCATTAAGTGAGTGGTATTATAAGTCACAGATTTAATGAAGGAGTTACTATAACAAGAGTTGGGGCCGGAGACTGCTTTATCAGAGGCCTCTTCCCTTCTCCTATGGTTCTGAAACAAAATGCACTACCAGCAGCTTCACTTTCCCAAAAGTTACTTCAACATAAAGCCTAGCAGTAAGTAGCAATGAGTAAGGCCTAACCAAGCTTCCCCTTGTCTCCACTGAATGCTGTGACCTACACAGCATGTTACCTTTAGCATCTTTTATTCACATCTTTCAGATCTGGAACATTTATCAGAGTATGGTACTTTACACTGTATTGCTATCTAGACTGTACTGTAAGAACAGCAGCAATGCAGTTTTTTCTAGTTAACCTGATCAGAGATGTAGCTTAGGCAGTACCTTAAGTGCTACAAATATAAATAAGTAAGCCAACCATTTGAGCGGCCAAAACTACTGCATGAAACAAAGGTGGAACAGTCCAGTGCCTACAACATATTACAAACCAAGAACTTAAAGACAAAAAACTGTTCCAAAGGCACCTGTTTTTCATATGCATAAAAATCACTCCTGCTTTATTATTTCAAAATCAGATCTTCATCCAAGGAAATAAAAAATGTAAAAAGAAATTTAAAACGACTCCACAAATCCTATCCTCAGTCAGTAAGGGCCCCGCTTGGTAAAGGCAGGAGAAGTGAGCTTACTAAGAAAAACAAACAAGGCCACACACACGGATCTCCCCATGAACTCAAACAGAGGTGCCCAAATCAAGCGTTGGTACTGTGTTATACAAAGACTGGCACGAAAAGAATCCGGGATCTATGTCTTTGGTTCTCCTTCTCTAATCCAGAAAATACGGAGGGCTGACTGGTAAGAGTCTCTTAAAAGGTAATTTTGTATTAGAATCACTGGGGAAAACTCATCAAGCTATACTTGCTCAGCTTCAACATCAAATCTATTCAAGAGTCCCTGGGGTTAGGGCTGGGTCTTTCTACAGTTTTAAAAAGCTCCAGTAGTAAGTCCTAAGGCGAGCTCTAAGTTGAAACACACTAGAGTTGTCCTAACTCAGCATCAGGGTACCCCAGGGAACATTCTAAAATATAGATTTTAGGGTCTAGAGATTTTGAATATTAATTTGAGCTCCTTAGCCATTATGACACAAGCTCTTGTGGGCCAATGAAACACATGATCCGTGCAGGGAGTCCTTTCTAACTAAAAAATCTCTATGAAATAGGATGCAAAGAGATAAAATGGGGTAGGGAGAGGGCTGACATTAAGAAAGGACAATGAATTCTACCTCGGTCCAAACGCACCCCCCCAATTTAAATAATATATATAAAAAGTGTTACAACACCTCTTCTCCCACCCCCAGCCCCGCCCAAAAGCAAGAGAAACAACACCTACCTATCCTGGTATAAGACTATGTGTGACCTGCCCATGTACAAAACGGAAGTGGAAGCTCCTCAGAAAGGGGGGGAAAGATCATTAACCAATAATAAGCAAGAAACATTTGCCCTAGACTTCAAAATGAGGTTTTTTCCTAGCTAAAAGAACTTCTGCTGCAAAGTACTTTGTCTCAATCACAAGCATAAAACAGATTTCATAAACGATTAGCAAAATGAAGTGGTCTCGCACAATACTGCCTTCTCAAAACACTGCGTTCAATACTCTTCCCTGCTTGAGAGCCCTGGTTACAGTTATGCAAATCTCTCTCTCACAGAAAATGTCTGAACGTATAAGAAGCTGTTATCACTGAGAGGTGGGGGTTATTACAATAAATAATACATTACAATATAATGCAGTTCAAGATTACAATACTACCTGTTCTTATGTCCTTTGTTCACACTGATTCTGGCCTTTATAATATTTATCTATTCAAAATGTCATTCATCCTATTTTTTTTTAACGTTTATTTTTGAGAAACAGAGTGAACAGGTAGAGGGCTCCAGGCTCTGAGCTGTCAGCACAGAGCTCAACAAGGGGCTCAAAGTCACAAGCTGCGAGATCATGACAGGAGCCGAAGTTGGACGCTTAACCAACTGAGCCACCAGGTGCCCTTGTCATTCATCCTTTCTAAAAGCTTGCCAGATCCAAGTCCCATTTCCTTACAAGAAAATGTCCCTGGTTAACTGAGCCTTACTAGCTTTGTCTACATTACCAGAGTTCCTAAAGCACTGTGATTGTATCTTACAGTCTGTGTATTTGAATCTCATTTCCAGAGCAGAACCTTAGGCCAAAATATTTATTGTTGCCTCAGTTTGTTTTTGTTATTTCAGTTTATTTTGAGAGAGTGAGAGAGAGCGTGAGTGGAGGAAGGAAAGAGGGAGAATCCCAAGCAGGCTCCACAACGTCAGCACAGAACCCTATGCGGAGCTTGATCTCACTAGTGAGATCATGACCTGAGCTGAAATCAAGAGTTAGACACTCAACTAACTGAGCCACTCAGGTGCCCCAATTTATTGTTCATTAACTAATGTTAAGCTCTTAAAGATTTAGACAAAATACATATGTATTTGAATCCCATATTCCCTAGCAGAATCATACACCAAGAAAGGAAATATGTAACAATAATTTTTTTGAGTTTTAGATTAAAAGACTTTTTCTTTGAATAGGAAAATATTGTTTATACTAATTATAGTCAGAAACCTAAATAATCCAATTACTGGGTATAAAGCTACTCCCTCAATTTTTTTTAAGTGAGAAGTGTTAAGTCAGAAATAACAGCCAATATTTTCCGAAGAAAAAACTTTTTCCTTAAACCCGAATTTCCTGAAATAAAATAAACACCTCTCTGAGAGACAACAAGGACACTCTCCTGAGACTTTATTAGACCTGGTAGGGCCCATTTATTCCCCATCATTTTACAGACCCAGAGAGGATGCAGGTTGAAGGTCATGTCAACAGGCCTCTCCATGGCAGAACTAGGGCTAATGGCTGGGTTAAACTACTCTTGTTCTTTCATTCATGCAAATCAAGCCGTCTTATACATTTATCTACGTTTTTTAGGTGTCGGGGATACACAGGAGAGGAGAGGGGACCTATCCTTCCTCCCCCATACCACCCGAACCCATCCCTCAACGTGCTTACATTCTAGTACTGGGAAAGACAGACAATGAACAAAATGAGTAAGTTAGTTTTTTGTAGTACATTAGAAGATGTTAAATGCTAAAGATAAAGTGGCAGTTTAAGGTTTCAGTGGGAGTGGGCACACCTCAGTGCCATTACAATAGACAACGCAAACTGGCAGGGGCAAAGGTAAAAAGACCAGGAGAGTCTCCCCATCCTTTATCACTGCTTCCCAAGTTAAAAACTAGGATCATGTCAAACTGCCTAGGGCTGGAAAACTCCTACATCTACATAAGGATGAAAGGAATTGGGACGGGCCACAGTTGCATGCAGTCTTAATATATTCTTATAAATTATTCCTTTGTGGAAACACAAAGCTGTCCTGTCAAAAAAAAAAAAAAAAAAGTACCAGAAATTACAAAGAAAGAAATGGTAGAAGGAATTATGCTAAGCCTGATTACAAACACAGGGCAAAAGAAAGCAAACAAAAAGGAAAGAATAGAAAAAACTTAAGTTGTAGACTTGGATTAACTCTTTCTCTTTCACCAATTTTTGTGTACAATATATGGAGTCAAACAAAGTACAAGACTTAAAAACATCACCTCTTAATTAATGCATAATTAAAATGTAATTTCACATACTCGCTCCCTTTTTCATTCTCAGGAGGTCAATCTTCCTTACCCATCTTAAGATAAATCAGTGACCTCACTGACAATCAGTTCCACAAGAACCATCCTGGGATGCTCAGAAAAGACAGAGCCGTCCACAGTGCCTCATAATCGCGACGAGATGGGAAGATAAACTGCTTAACGTCACTTCTAAAGACAAAGTTCTATTTCTAGGCTTCCTCTATTCCATTCAGCTCCTTTTCCATCCAGGAGCTTCAATGCTCTTCCACCCCTCATTCCCAAAACTATGTCCATTTTTAGTTAGCAACTGCTGTGTAATTTCACAAATCAGTCAAGGAAGAGATAAAAGAAAAATGATATATTTGTATTAGACACGGATGTTGAAGACTGTGTTAAGAGAAAGAAAGTCTCCTTCAGCAACAGAACACATCCGGTCCTTGTGCTTTCCCCCCTCAGTTTTATGGAGCAAGTATGAAATTTCAATAAATATGCTAGAGACAAATGATGAGAAAGACAGAACAACAGAGTATTAGAAAATGCTTGGAGTCAGAAAAATAGCCCCAGGTTCAAATTTAGCTCTGCCTCTTTCAAACTCGGAAGCTCTAAGCTCTGCTCCTCACGTCATGATCCCAGGGTCACGGGATAGTCCTGCATCAGGCTCTGAGCTGAGCCTGGAGCCTGCTTCAGATTTTGTCTCTTTCCTGACACATCTCAAACTAAGGGATCGGGGGTGGGGAAGTAAGCAGCAGAATACAGAGGAGCTCCTCAACACTAGCCTTTCTCCAAAAAGCAAAAGGAATCATGACTCTCAAAGGAAACTCTCAAGACTCTCTAAATCTGGAAGTTGCCATTTAACTTCTAACAGAACAGAAATTTGTACCCAACTAGTGGTAGTTTTCAACTACTTTCTTTTTTGGAATATGTTACTTCAGGAAAATTAATGTTAACATGCTAGAAAGTAAATCTTTAAAAAGAAAAAGCCTCACTCTCTAATTTCCCAACCTAAGACAACCTACAGTTGACCACCAAACCTAGATTCACCTCATGAAAAGGTCTCTACTACCCAGGCAAGCCTGGCAAATCTTGGAGCAGGATGGGAAATGGAAACATCAGTCCAGTTAAAACACAGGCAGTTAAAAACCTCCCACTTTAATAACTCAAAGAATAGTCATGCACTTGAAGCAACGGTTAACTTGAGCAACAGATGCTCACATCTCAGCTCTATGATTACAGGTTCACTTAACCATGAACAAACTGCTTACCTCTCTGACCCTCCACTGATTTATCTTTAAATTTCTAAGTAAATTTCACACTTAGCACACTGACACATAGTAAATGCCCAAAGACTTCTATTATTATAATGATATGAACCCCAAATGCATGTTACTTTATCTTTGAGGTAAATTTCACTGCTTATATGTCATATAGGCTTGAATAGTATCCCTCCAAAATTTATACAACCCTTATTTGCAAATAGGGTCTTTGTGGATATAATTGGGTTAAAATGAACCCTTTCGTGTGGGCCCTAAATCCCAGTATGACTGGTGTTCTTTTAAAAGAGAAGTGTAGGCACAGACACAGAGAGAAGACAGCCACGCGAGGACAGAGGCAGAAAGTGCAATGACGCAACTATGAATGGAGGAACACCAAGAGATGCCAGCAACCACCAGAAGCTTAGGAAGAGGCAAAGGCTCCTTCCCTAGAATCTTCAGAGGGAACATGGTCTTCCTGACACCTTGATCTCAGATTCTAGCCTGCAGAACTCTGAACAAATACATCTGTGTTGTTTTAAGTTTACTGCTCAATTTGTGCTTTGCTATAGCAGCCCCAAGAAACTAAACCATTTGTTTTAAACAGACATTGTATAAATACAGATATTTAGTAAAACTGTCAATTTTCATGACATAAACTTTTACTCTTCTTGTCACAATTTTGTAACGTGTATTCAGACTGCAGAGCAAGAAAATATAATTGTGAATGCCTTATTTTACAGACCATGAAAACTGAGGCTCAGAAATGTTTAATGACTTTTCTTCCCAAGCGTAAATAGCTGTACGGCAGCAAAGAGAGCACTAAAACCAAGGATTATCAAGCCTAAGCCTGGCATTTGGATAGTCAATAAATGCACAAAACTCCAGAATAAATACTTCCCAGACAGTTAGAAATAACTAAGACTTTTTTGAAAGTTTCCCCAAACTGATGAACATAAAAGTATCCATGATGTGACTTAGCTAAAGAAGTGTATTACGGCATGCTTTATAATTTTAATAAAGGCATAATTAAAATCGTCACCAAAAAAGGTAATAGAATGTAGTCCTTAAAAATGTTTCCCCAAAATACAACAAGAAGAGCAATTCAGTGGAATTTTTGGATACAAGCTTAGATGACGTATATGGGAGGTTGCGGACTTGAAGTTCAAACTCTCATCACTGTATCTTGTCGGCTGGTCATCCTTTAACTTTTGGCCTAGTACATACAGTCTACAGTACAGCAATTCTCTGGAAGCTTTGACCAGCACCAGGGCAGGACAAAAAAAGTGTTGTGATACTTATTTTAGGAGTAGTCGACTTTTCATCTAGACCCAGCGTCGTCACTGGAGTTTGATGAAGTACCACAAAACTACTACAGTGTCACTATGAAAGATAAAAGTTCTATGAGAAGAATCAGGACTCTGCAGATAGGAGGACACAGAAAACCCAAAATCTTGCAAGAATGTAAAATCCACGAAAGGAGGATTTTTATTTATCACTGTGACCCCCTGTAATGAGAACAGTGCCTTGTACATGGTAGGCACTCACCCATTTGCTAAATGGATGGCTTTTCCATGTACATTTATCCCTCAGTCAAACCCAAACTGAGTAAGGGACTTTTTTCTAAATTGATTTCTAAGAAGAAAAACTACCACAGTGTCACTATCAAAGAGAAAAGTTCTGTCGTCCTTTGCAGACAGAAGGACACAGAAAAACCAAAATCCCAAATGCCAGTGTCTGATTTCACTAGAACAATCTTTCATGAAAAACCCTATTTTTCCTCAAGAAAGCAAGGAAAGCTTAGTGGTAAAACAGAAATGCATCAAAGTAAAACATCAAGATGAAATCCTCAGTCATCATCACCGTTCCAAAAATATAACAAATATGAGTTTCATCAATGGCTTACATTACATAGTATCTTTTTCTTATGTTTCCTATTAGCCCAAATACAGGAACTGTTTTGTTCTAAACACATGTTCAATTTAACATTAACTGTAATAGTGTTGTCTGCACCAAACAACATCAGGCCCTTAAACAAATTAAACCACTACAGCAGATCACATTAAACCATTCTATTTGACACAGCTAAGAGTTACTGAGGGATGGAAAAAAAGGGATAATGGTAGTTTTTAAATGGGCTGAAAAAGACCAGGCGTTTATCTCTTACCTTATTAGCACGTATCTGCTTATAAATATCTGTTTGCTGCCGAATTCGATATTCCAAGTCAGAAACATGAGCCTGAAGCCAGTTCCAGCGGCTGACGATCGCGGCTCGGTCTGCAGCCCATCTCCATTCCGACCTGCGCCTCCTAAAAGCAAAGAAACTGAGTGAAATCCCAAAGCAGCAAGATTTACACCAAACGGGAATGGGAGGATTTTAAGATCTAAAGGCCCTTGTACCAACCAACTCTAGTACCAAGAATAACCCAAGACTGTGTGTGTGTGTGTGTGTGTGTGTGTGTGTGTGTGTGCGCGCTCACCTCAGAAGACACACATGGACAGCACTTCACATACAGATACTTCCCAAATTAACTAGCTGAAACTGCCTTCTACTATCCTGATCCTGTGGAAATTTCAGAGAAGAGATAGAAATATTCTCAGGAGACAGAGAAGTATTTTCTACCTTAACATAAGACATATATAAACAATAAAGATCATACAGCAAATCCAAAAGACCTCACAAATTATTAAAGCTAAGAATTCAACAAAACTGCTAAGATCATCATACAAAAACTCGAAGTGTTGCTATGTGCCAACATGTATAAAATATTCAATTTCTTTTTAAAAAAAAGCACTATTCAGAACACCAACAAATGCTAACATTATACACAAAAGGTCTCTAGACTATAAAAAATTTAATGGAATACTGTTTATTTTTTATTAGTGTTTTATCTATCAATATGACTAAATCTCAACAACATGGAATGGAAAAACTATAAGAAAACTAAAAAGAATAACATAAAATAAGAATTGTTACCAATACATAAATAGTAAGTATAAAAACCTGCATAGAACAAATACTCAGTAATTCAGGACTAGGGTCCTGAGAAAGGAATGGAGAAGTCAGATTTTAGCTCGACCTAGTGCGTAATATTTGATTCTTCTTTAAAAACAGGGCGCCTTGGTGGCTCAGTTGGTTAAGTATCCGACTTTGGCACAGGTCATGATCTCACAGTTCATGGGTTCGAGCCGCACACTGCGCTCTGTGCTGACAGCCTAGAGTCTGGAGCCTATTTTGGATACTGTGTCTCCCCCTCTCTTCCTTTCTTTCTCTGCACCCCCCCCAACAAACATTAAGAAAATTAACAAGTCCAGGGGTACCTGCACCTGGGTGGTTTAGTTGGTTCAGTGTCCAACTCTTGATTTCAGCTCAGGTCATAATCTCATGGTGGTGAGATCGAGCCCCACAATGGCCTCTGTGCTGGGCATGGAGCATGCTTGGATCCTCTCTCTTTCCCTCACTCTCTCACCCCCCACCCCCCAAAATAAATAAACATTTTTTTAAATAAAATAAAAACAAAAAGTCTGGGGCACCTGGCTGATTTGGTCAGAAAAGCACACAAGTCTCGATCTTGGTGTCATAAATTCAAGCCCCATGTTGGATGCAGCAATTATTTTAAGAAATAAAAAACTTAAGGGGCGCCTGGGTGGCTCAGTCAGTTAAGATTCTGACTTTGGCTCAGGTCATGATCTCATGGTTCGAGCCTTGTGTTGGGCTCTGTGCTGACAGCTCAGAGCCTGTAGCCTGCTTCGGATTCTGTGTCTCCCTCTCTCTCTCTGGCCTCCCCCACCCCCCAACATGACTGTTTCTCTCTGTCTCAAAATTCTTTTTCAACAAAGCAGCAGTCACACTGACCATAGTCCCACCTCCAGTCAGGATATACATAGTCAGTAGTTTAAATTAAAAAAAAAAAAAATTAAAAAAAAAAAAAGCCCAAAGTCAGATGCTTAACCAACTGAGCCACCCAGGTGTTCCAGAAATGAGTTAATTCTTAATTACACCATTATAATTAAGACCAAAGATAGAAATGGTATTTTACTAACTTTTACTTTATATGGTCCAAAAATAAGCCACTGGCGCCAACCACTGTCATAAAGTATTACCCGATTATTTCTCTTTTAGAAAGAAGGTATTTTATAGTTACCTAATCTTGAAGGAATCAGTAAAATATGTAAAGATACTTTTTTAAAAAGCATCATTAATTATGTGGATTAATGTTGGCTGCCGATCTAGTTCTAGGTCAAGTTCAGGAAAGAATCTCAAGAGGTAAAGTATAACTACTTGAGGATCATTCCTGAACTATAAAATGTCCCCCCTTTTCTAAAAGAGGCAAGGCTAGTTAACCTGCAGAGCCATTTTCCAAATCTCATTCCTCTACAAGGTTTCCCCCTTCCTATCCAGCAAAATCTCTTGTTTTTACAAGTCATTCATTCCCGAAGCTACCTCAGCACCAAATACCCACCTACCATATCACCACTGGGCTACTACTCTAATAACCTCCTCAGCTACTACTCCTAACATAAGTCACACATTACTTTTCTTAAATAAACTCCCCTCAAACCTCATTTTTTCCATCATTCTTATGTGTAAGGAACCACATAGCTCTTCTTGTGGCTTCTTTTCAAATCTTAAGTCTTCAAGAAAACAAAGTATAAGGGGGGGTCAAATATTGTAAAAGAGCAGTTCAAAGACACAAATGATTAATAAAACTAACACAACATCCATTTAATGCCAGTCTATTTACAAATTTATTTTAACAACTGACAGTAGCTAGCCAAAACAAAACCTTAATGCTGAAAGCTAAAGCAACAGAAAGAACCACTTCTTGGCGAATTTACAGCACTTCCTCCTTTGTCACTGTTGGTGGACAAAGAATCCTGGCAGTCTCTTCCAATGATCCTGAACTTAGCTTGTAAGCCTTCTCAGGACAGTGTTTCAGGACACCAAGCACTCTAAATTGGCAGAAAAGATGAAATCTATTTGTTGTCTCCGAATTTAGACACATCTTAACCAGAAGATTTCTTTTTTTCCTTCCTTGTCTGATGTCAAAGACAGTGGGGAGGAGAAATTAACCCTAACACTTTTAAATCTGTTTGAAAGTCTGAGAATATAAAAAGAAAAGAAAATTACTTAAAACATTTCAGTTCATAAGAACTTTGATGAATAAGTACTATTTTTCTTTGATATTAAGGAATAGCCCTTTTAAATTTCCCTAAGGTCAAAACTAACAAGCCTGCTATACAGGCATTTTTCTAAATATCAGTAATAAAGTGAGCCTCCTAGTGAGATTTTTTGGAGATTGGCTAATTATGGCTAATTAATTAAAGTTAGGCAGCATTAAGGGAATACTGAAATTCTCAAATTATGAACAGGTTTCATTCTACAAATACACTTGTCATATGACAGTTTAGAATTGGAAGTGACTTTCAATAGTAAGTTGTCACAATATTGTAACATAGTTAATGAAAAATGGAAAACCCTACTCCAAAAGTCCAAAAAGTTTGTGTTTAAAATACCACCAAATATGGGCGAAAGCTAAAAAACTACTGGTAAAGGTAAGAGAGGTACATAGTTAGCAAGTAGGAGGTAGCTATGAAGATGTTCCTGTACTCCAGTGATAGAGAAAAACATATACAACATTATTGCAAGAATAAGATCTTCACATCTCTTCCCCCCACCCTACCCCCCGTTACAGATACAACATGCCACAGAATCTCAGTTACCAGAGGTAGAGGTGGATTTCCCAATATTCAAAATGTAAATGTATTTTACTCTGATAATTTATAGATGAGAAGCGAGACATTGATTTAATATTAGTTATGCAGACTTCAAAGAAGAGTTTATAACTAAGGATGCAGAATGATGATTATTTATTGTTTTTTAATGTAGTCCTTATGAATGATGAATAAAAAGATATGGGTTCCAAAACAGAGGAGTCTTTCAATTCTTTCTTGTTGCTTATTCTGTGCTAACAATTAGCGAAATAATTGTTTTAACTGTGTTATCTGTGCAAGACACTAGAATTTTTTTAAATGTTTATTTAAGTAGGGAGAGTGAGGGGGGGTGGGGGGGAGGGAGAGAATCCCAAGCAGGCTCACGCTCAGTGCAGAGCCTGACATGGGGCTCGATACAAAACTGTGAGATCAGAATCTGAGACTATATCAGGAGTTGGATGCTCAACTGACTGAGCCACCCAGGCACCCCCTAGAATGCCTCCTAATGTATTATTATGCGGTGTGCTCTGCTCCAGTTTATATCAAAATATCTGTCTATATACACCAGGCTACTGAGTGGGAATTCACTTTAACTCCTATTTTGCCACTTACTTTTATAAGCATTTTATGGGTAAATTTACTTTGTCTCCATGTGTTGTATAAAAAAAAATCTATTAAATTTTACACTACGGATTGATTTTTGGTTACCTAAATGCAGAAAGATAGAGTATCAATATTTCCTTTGGTAACAGCCCATGAATAATACATTTAATGTTGCCAGCTACGTACCAGTATTTATTTGTCTAAAACAGTACATGCTTTGTAAACAGAATTCTTCTTTTTTTATGTTTATTATTTGTGAAAGAGAGAATGCTAGCAGAGGAGGGGCAGAGAGAGAGGGAGACATAGAATCTGAAGCAGGCTCCAGGCTGTCAGTACAGAGCGCAACGTGGGGCTCAAACTCACGAGCCATGAGATCATGACCTGAGCCGAAGTTGGATTCTTAATGAACTGAGCCACCCAGGCGCCCCAAATAGGTTTCTTTTCTTAGCTATGTGAATTTATACTTTATTGGTTCTTTTTAAGTGGGTTAAAAGAATATTACCTCATATCTAGAACTTAGGATGTTTTATAGGATCCAAGAATATAGAATATTTATGGTACTTACTTGAACAAAAAGTCATTTCCTCTAAAAGGGCTCCTTTATTTATAAACACTATGAAACTACACATGGGAAAGCACTTGAAAATTTAGGTTTCAGCTTACATGTTGGCCAATGCAGAAAACAAAAAAGTGACTCTGTTTTTAATTTTTTAAAATCCTCTTTAATGGAAATTTTTCATTAGAAGAGGAGAAACAGATCAACACGGACTTTTATGTAAGATTTAACCTCTCTTAAATATGACAACCAAACTCCTATTTTTATTACAAATTAGGAATTATACATTGAATCCTCAAAGGTATCACTGAAAAAACCTTTTCTATTGCACCATAAGAGGTAATGATCTGAATCAACTCAGAAGTGGTTACTACTAACTTTGCTACAATAAAAGCATTAACGAATATAATTTCTGCTAACACAGATAAAAGAAAGAATTTGCAATACTATGCCCTTTACTATACCCACTGCCAACTTACTGTCAATGAGTTCAACAAAAGAGGTTACTAATATAACAAGTCTTTCTATTTGATAAACCCTATCTTCAATGCCTACAGCACCGCCACAGACAGCAGGGAACAAATAGCAATGGTAGATACTTCCTTTTTCTCAAAGATAAACTAAAGCAAAAGCTGACTTATCTACTTAAAAGTAACACTAACGCTAGGCACTGAACCATGTCATACTTGACTTAGTACGGTCTTTAATGAAATCACCTAGTTCTAGTCCAAGATGGAAAATGTGTAAATCCAGTAGAATAGTGCTTGTGGAGGATACTTTCCCCTGATCCAGAATTTAAAAATTAAGAAATTTTTTTCATTAAATAATGATGACTATGCTGGAAAGACCTGAATGATGATAATTCCATCTTTGATTCTGATTTCATTTCTAGTTCTAGTGCTTTTGCTTTATGTAAAATAAGTTCTAGTAACAAATTAAAAGTAAAAATGACTGTCCACAGCAAGCTACACAGTACTATGTTCAAAAACTGGCACCTAAATTATTTCACAATTATGTGCTACTTCCAAATGTGCAAGAAAATCTAAGACACCTAAATTCTGAATCTCCAGGTTCTTTAGATGACTTATGAAACCAACAGAATCAAGTAAAATTGAGATCATTGCTGAACATGCAAGAGCACAGAGATGCTCAAATTCACAGTATCCAGGGCAAGAGTCAGGGTCACAAGAATAGAAAAGCCTGACATTGAGAATCGTATCAAAAAAAATTATATACAAGTATTCATTACCTAGCTCAAAAGCAGTATGAAACCAACAGGGGAAAGCACAGGAACAGAGGCTCAAACCAGGTTCTCAATTTTATTTACTTTCTGTGACCCTAAACACGAAGCCGGTCTCTGGAAATAACAGCGACACCTGCCTCATGGGAATGTGGCATTCATAAAATGATAAAGTCCTCAGTGCAAAGTACAATATGTCTATTAGAAAAGATTAAATAAACCTAGCCTTGGATTTCAATTCTGTATCCTAGAAGATACAAAAGAAGGGAAAAGAAGAGAAATAAAGAAATCTCAAAGAGGCAGACATATACAGGAAATAGAGGTTTTCAGAGTTAGCAGTAGAATTCTGAGTTTGAGTGTTTGCTTCAGAGTCACCTAAGGGAAGCTCCACTCTGAACAGCAAAACTACAGGTGCCCTTGAATAACACGTGGGTTAGGGATGCCAAAACGTAACTACTAACTGCCTTCTGCTGACCGAAGCCTCACCAATAAGTCAATTAACAGATGTTTTGTATGTTATGTGTATTATATACTGTATTCTTCCAATGAAACTAGAGACAATATTAAGAAAACCAGAAGAGAAAATACATCCATAGTACTGTAGTTCTAGAAAAAAACATCCATGTACAAACACATGTTGTTTCAAGGTTCAACTGTAGTTCATTAGAATGAACAGACCACTGTATTCAGCAACAACTTCCATGACATTACCCTCTGCCCAAATTTACAGAGATGGAATAAAGTATGGGATAGGGAGGGGGAGAGGGAGCCTACCATCAAATATCTTTCATGCTTAAGCTGTAAAATAAAAAACTTAGATGAGAATGGGCTAAGAAACAGTTCGTATCTATCATTCTAACTGGTTATAACAGTTTTCTAGAGAGGCTTGTAATAGTAATTGGAAATAAATGCACCAGAGCCAATTCATCCTGATAAAGACCTTGAGCGTTGAATACCTAACCTTTTTGTCCTACTGTCTAAACCAGATTACCTCTGAAATCGAAAGAAGATTTGTATATTTTGGCAAATTATTTCAGCCAAACTATCAACCATCATAAACTCTTCCTCCTCCTCCCAATGCCAATTAATAAATATTTAAGCACCTATTATTTACTGCCAGGGATTGTACTAGGAGCTGGGGATCTAGGAATAACAAACAAGAACTGTGGCTCATTAAGCTTAGAGTTGAATGGGCAAGACAAATATTAATAAGCAAATAATCATGCAAAATGTTAAGATATTATAACAACTATGACATCATATCCAGAAGACTTTTCTGTGTTATAAACATGTAACCTAAGCTCCAAAGAATAAATCAGGGCTTAGGCAAACTTACTGTGGGTGAAAAGTCTCAGGGGTGGTGGGGGGATGTGGGGAGGTACAGAAGATATTGGGGGCTGTGGCGTGTCTTAAGAAGAAATAACATGTATACAGGATTGTGCAACTGGAGCTCAGACAGTGAACAAAGGGAAGAATGCAGTGGACTTGATGCTGGATATGGGTAGGTGGGGCCAGATCACAAAGAACTCTAATCCACATTAATTTTATAAAACAATATTAAGAAGTCTTGGTCTTGGCCCATGTTCTTACATTATCTTGGAACTCTTTTTAAATGAAAAATTTCAAATACAAGCTAATGGATATTGAACTCCCACATAACATCACAATTAACTCTTGGACACTCCTATCTCATCTATAACATCTATCCCTCATCCCCATAGATTATGAAGTAATCCCCACCATCAGATCACTACATCTGTGTATATTTCAATATGTAGCTCTAAAAGGTAAATTCACTTAAAATACAGTATACTATATACTATACTATATATACATACACACACACTATACCATACCATGTATCATGTATTTGTAGTATACACTAAATACTTTCATAATAATAATTCCTTAATGTCAAATATCCTGGACTGTCAACTGGTTTGTCCAAATCAAATACAAGTAAGATCCACACACTGCATTTGGTTAATGCATCTCAAATTTGTAACAGATTTCGTCTTTTTCTCCTTATAATTTATTTGCAGAAAAAAAACAGAACTATCTGTCCTTTTAAAGAACAAAAAGTGGATTTTACTGATTGTTACCCTTGTCACAAAGCTCACACTTTTTAACTTTATAAACTCAAATCTTTAAACTACTTTTAGTTTGTGTTTATTTAGTGTAGATCAACAAATTATTTGTACTTTGTACATTTAATTTTTACATGTTTAAGACTGAGATATGTGCTAAAACACACCCAATCTTTAAAGATTTAAGGCACTCCAAACTCTTCTCAATGCCCATTTCTCAGACTTTTTATTAATCATGGTAACACACACATAATATGTAATTCTGCCATGCACGGTAAAAACAAAAAATGTAGGAATTCTTCAGCAGTCCCTCAGCAGCACTCAGGTGCATCTGTTTGTCATGCCCAATTTAAGTCTCCAACCTGAAAATATCCAGGTGCATCTTTCATGCCTAAAACTCACCTTCCTCTGGGTAAGTTTTTTCTGGCAAACTTTAGCTTGGAATTCATTACTTTGTATTGTTCAAGCTTAGTGTGATCCTCTTATTTTGTTATTTATGTGCTTTGTGTTTCCAAGTCATGACACGAAGACCTTGACTGGCTTTCAACTAGATTAGCCATGCCTCTTTTTTTTTTTTTTTTTTAATTTTTATTTTTGAGAGACAGAGAAAGACAGCATGAGCAAGGGAGAGTCGCAGAGAGAAGGAGGTACAGAATCTGAAGCAGGCTCCAGGCTCTGAGCTAGCTGTCAGCACAGAGTCTGACATGGGGCTCAAACCTATGAACCGTGAGATCATGACCTGAGCTGAAGCGAGACGCCTAACTGACTGAGCCACCCAGGCGCCCCTAGCCATGCCTCTTTATGGGCAACTACCTACCATGTGGTTTTAACTGTAGATCAATTTTCAATGATTTGTCTGGATACATGTAGTTTACAAATAAGAAATTCCAGGAAATCTAAAACATATGAGACTTATTTAGGCAATGGCTTATCCTTAATTTTCAAACTGTAAAAAACACACAAAAACCCAAACCCCCCCACGAAACTGAAGCTTGAAAGACCCAGAATGCCTCTGACACACTGAAGTATTCCAATGGAGAAAAACAGCATGTACCCAAGAGAGACAGAAATGCTGATGCACAGGAGCACATGTTCCCCAATGTTCATAGCAGCAATGTCAACAATAGCCAAAACATGGAAGGACCCTCAATGTCCATCACCTGACGAATGGATCAAGAAGATGTGGTATATATTCACGATGGAGTACTACATGGCAATGAGAGGGAATGACATATGGCCTTTTGTAGGAAAGTGGATGGACCTTGAGGGTGTCATGCTGAGCGAAGTAAGCCAGACAGAGAAGGACAGAAACCATATGTTTGCACTCATAGGTCTAGCAGGAAAACAGGAGAGACCTAATGGAGAATCAGGGGGAGCGGAGGAGGGAGAGAGAGTTGGGGAGAGAGAGGGATGCAAAACTTGAGAGACTATTGAATGCTGAAAATGAACTGAGAGTTGAAGGGGAAGGGGGAGGGGGGAAAGAGGTGGTGGTGATGGTGGAGGGCACTCAAGGGGAAGAGCACTGGGTGTTATATGGAAAACAATTTGACAATAAAATATTATGGGGAAAAAAAAAGAAAAACAGCATGACACAGAAGGATGGACACGGTTCTTCTCGGTTGGCAGAAGGACTAGACAGAATCTGAGCGTGAAGATTCAGAACAAAACACTGGCCTAGTTACTATGTCTTTTTTAGAGAATAGGACTGTTATGTTTCAAGAATAAAGCAAAATGACAAAGTTAATACTGTAAGACTCTTGGGTTATTCAAAACCGGCTACCCCAGAGTGGCTCCTCCAGAGTGAACCAATCAATTTTCTGTCTACTTTTCTGCCTATAGAATTCTACCTTTTTAGAGTGGATTCCACTTTAGAACTTTTCAAAAACCAAACTGAAGTTAGAATATTCCTAAATAAATAGTCCCACTTGTTCAAGAGCCCACACATTTAAGTATACAAGCAGCTACTTGGTCTAGTTCACTCACCTGAGCAGGGACTGGACAGGAGCATGTCTTACAACTTAAAAGTACTTATTGCAAGCAGCAGGGGGCTTAGAAACTTCTCAAAAAAAAAAAAAAACCCAAAAAAAACCAAACAAAAAAAAAAACCCATCCTCTTATCTTCATCATTTCCCAAATCCCCAGCCCTGGGAGTTAAAGTGGAATGGAGGATGCCAGGCACTTCTTCCATGGGGACAACTTATTTCTGGTGATCTCTAGAACAATGAAAGAAATCTATGGATTCAGCCTCACAGAGTAACTATATAACAATAGAACTCCTATAGGGTAATGTTTTTCTCCTCCCTTTAGAAATAAATCACAGCTTGTTCAAAAGAATATAGTATATGGAGTTAATAAATGCTAAATTCCAAAAACGGCCCTACCATTTAGCTAGCTAGCTATAATCACTGAGCCAGGTATGGAAATACGAAGGAGCCAAGATTATTATCAATACTCAATGTCCAGGAATGATGTTCCAACTTCATTGTGTATCAGAACTATCTGAGAGTTAAAGTAAGTCCCAGGGACTTGTATGAAAAGAAGCCTCTTGGGTAGTTCTTATGCAAGAAATGTGCAAGACCATACTTTCAGAAACACTACTCAGAGCTACTGAGGCTCAAGAATAAAAGGATTCATGTTGAAGAAAATAAAGTTGAACCAAAAATCAATTGGTTCAGGCAAGATGGTATGGACTCTTCCTCCAGCACAACCCTGCAAAAACACAATTATAAACACAAGAGGCAATCAAAGAAAAGCTCTGAAAGGTGGAAAAAGTAAGAAACTGGTTAGCGACTTCAAGACTAGAACAGAGTGAGATGGCATTTTAAAAGTCCCATTCAATCAAAGGTAACCCTGGCCTAGGATTTCCTAACTTCCAGTCTAGCAACGAAAGTAGCCCAGAAAGGCTCATCTCTCCCCTGGATGGAATAAAAATACCCACCACCATACCAGGCAAGCTCTGCAGCGACAGAAAAGGGGAATAATCAGGAGGTCAGCAAACAGTATGAGGCCAGGGAAAAAACATTATTACACCTCTCTCTTTACTTTTTACAACAAAGACTCAATGCCTAATCTCTCTCTTCCCGTTATCTCTTAAATCCAAATTCTCACCCCCACTGCTGCACTGAAACTGCTATTCAAGATCACCAATGCCCTACACCACGCTAAATCCAATCCTCAGTCCTTATCACTCAAACTATCAGCAGCATCTAACACAGGTGATTGCTCTCTCAAAATATTTTCTTCGTCTTTCAAGATATCGTATTGACCTGATTTTTCTCTTGCCTTTTTGAATTCTTTTTAAGACTCCAACTTCCCACACCTCTAAATCTTACTGCACTCACTTCCTAGGGGATCTTATCAAGTATCACAGCATTAAGTATGGTCTATATTTCCAACTCTCAAATTCTTATCTCTAGCCAGAACTGCTCCCCTGAATTGCAGATTCCTGGATACACTTGCCATCTCAACACCAGCATCTGAATGTCTAAGAAGCATCTCAATCTTACTATTCAAAACTGATACTCCCTCTTCCCCATCCTTTATACCATTCCGAACCTGCTTCAATTGGATTGATCTGTTTAGATTAAAAAAAAAACAAAAACAAAAAACAACCCTTGATGTTCTCCTTAACTCTAAGCCCTTACCCCTTATCTCTCTCACAGACACTTCCTCCTTCCCCCAACACACACACATATCCAGTCCATCAGCAAATTTTATTGGAGCTATCTTCAAAATATATCTAATATTGACTAATACTTTTTTGTCACCTCACCATCACTACTTTGGTCCAAACAGCACAGATAACTCCCAAGAGCCTCCTAAATGGTCTGGCTCTCATCCTTGACCAAATTCAGGCTAGTCACTGTGAATATACAGCAACCAGAATGTTGTTGTACAAAAGGATAAGTTAAAAGACGCCACTTGCTCTTGCCAAAATCAATTCTAGTTGCTTCCCATCTCTCAAAATGACCAAAGACCAAAAAAACCCTAAAAACTCCAAGTCCTTATAATGACCCTTATGGCCCCAAATGGTCATGCACCACCTACTACCGCCCCTCCCCGCTAGCTCCCTGGTGTCATCTCCTACTCTCCTGGCTCATTCCACTTAATCACTGCTTTTACTACCGTTCATTGAACTTACCAGGTTAGCTATCAACTATAGGGCCATTTAATTGCCATCCCCCAGCAGACATCCTCACTTTTTTCAGGTCTTTTTCTCACAAGTCACTTCAATGAAGGCTTTCCTTTATTGCCCAATCTTAAAACTGCAAGCCTTCACCCTTCCCCAAACACATAATTCTCTCTCCTTTCTATCCCTCCCATTAGAATCCCTTCTCCAAGAGTAAGGATTTTTGTTTACTATCACATCCCTGGTGTCTTGAACAATGCCTGGCATGGAGTAGGTAGTCAAATATTGTTGAAAGGAAGGGAGGAAAACAAGAAGGTGAAGAGGGAGGAGAGAGGTTAAAACTATGGTCTTAACTTTCCTTATTGTACATAAAAACCAAAGTAATCCTTGAGTGAAGCTAACCTACTTTCTCATTTGGTGCCAATAGATCCCCATAAGCCACTCTGGCCTCTCTTGACCAAAGTGGGTGACTAAACTATAGTCCACACTCTCATTCCAAGCCTACCCAGATCAGGAACAAAATATCACAAAATGAAAACTACCAGCAAGGTTTTTGATCCGTATTAACACCAACCATACACCACTTGAATGGATGCTTACTGAGGGTACTATAAGTGTTCTAGATACTTTCACAAGTAAAACAAACGTCTCACATTTCAATTCCCACACTCTTTCAAAAGATTTCCGGAAGAGTTAGCATCTTGAACTATAGGACATACATAAAATACTTCAAAGTTTCCTTCCTTTTGAACATTCTTCCACATCAACTTGAAAATTATTTGTCAGGTTCTTCTTTACCACATACTATATAAATCTATTCCCCACCCATCTCACCTTCAAACCCTTAAGAATTAATTTCTGATGACCTAGTCAGCCCTCAAAGATCAAACTAGCTTGCAGTAAAGAATGACTGAAGGCACATGAGGCACCTGGGTAGCTCAGCTGGTTAAGATCCAACTTTGGCTGAGGTCATGATCTTGTGGTTTGTGCGTCTGAGCCCCGCATCCGGTTGTCTGTCAGCAGAGCCCTCTTCGATCCTCTGTCCCCCACCAACCACCTCTCTGCCCTCCCTCACCACTTTTCCTATCTCACTCTCAAAAATATTAAACTAGAAAAAAAAATAATCTCAAGAGCCAGGACATGACCTAGGCACTTAGGCCCAGAGTTCCTATTCTTAACAGCTAGAATGGTATAAACATAAGAAAGTATCATTGCCAAATTAACTTTTTCAGAAATTATGTCAAAAAGATGGAGTGTGCTTAATTCACTAAGAAAAGGCCCTTGAACAAAATCTATCCCTTAGTTATAAGACTCATACAGACTTTGTAAGTCTTAGAATTTTGAAGTCATGATGCCAACCAGGTTTAAATCTAAATCACTCTCTCAAAGTGTCAAAAACCTTAAAAACCAAAAGAAACCTCAGACATTATCTCTAAGTATGTCAATTTTTTAAATGGTCAAAGTGAGACCAAAATAGGTCCCAAGAGAGTAAATGGCTTTCCTACAAAGGTCAATTTATTGTCACTCAAGCTCTTAAAGCACCGTATCAGGAAAATATGCTCAGAAGAGTTTGGCATGCCAACAGGAGCTCAAAATTACATTCTGGGGGCGCCTGGGTGGCTCAGGTAAGTATCTGACTTCAGCTCAGGTCATGATCTCACAGCTGTGAGTTCAAGCCCCACGGAGGCTCTAGTGGTGACAGCTCAGAGTGTGGAGCCCATTTCAGATGCTGTGATTCCCTCTCTCTCTGCCCCTCCCCTGCTCGCTCTCACTCTCTCTCAAAAATAAACATTAAAAACTCTTTTAAAAATTACATTCTGATTTGGGTGCCTAGATAGCCCAGTCAAGATTCTGTGTCTCCCTCTCTCTCTGCCCCTCCCCTGCTCACTCGCTCTCTCTCTCGCTCTCTCAAAAATAAACATTAAAAAAAATTTTTTTTAATTACATTCTGATTTGGGTGCCTGGATGGCTCAGTCGATTAAGCATCCGACTTTGGCTCAGGTCATGATCCCATGGTTCATGAGCTTGAGCCGCAAGGCAGGCTTTGTGCTGACAGCTTGTGGGCTGGAGCCTGCTTTGGATTCTGTCTCCCTCTCTCTCTACACCACCCCCTCCCCACTCACGCTCGGTCTCTCTTTCTCTCAAAAATAAACAAACATTAGAAATTTACATTCTGATTTTTAAAATTATTTTGGCTTAACTAACTGGCACCGGTAACTATGGCTGAAATGTCTCTTAAAATTTTAACTATTTTACTAACTCAGAAATAAAAGTACTTGATCACTATCACTCTCTTTGACATTTTCCTCCTAAAAAAATAAATAAAATTAAAGACTAATGATCCATTCTTAGAAATAAGCAGGAACCACATGAGTAACAGGAAAACACACACTGACCATCCAAACGGCAACATCTATACTGAACTAATAAAGAATTCTACCATTAAAGGAAGTCAAGCTCCCAATCTATTCCCATACTTGTGTGGTCCTCAAGACTCCTCAACTGCAAAGTTGATCTCTGGGGTCCTTCGAGCTCTAAAATTCTATTTCATACTTCATCTTTGCTCCTAAGTGCCATATTACAAACAGGAGACTCAACATTTTGTTTCCAGTCTAAGGCATGTTCACATGTCCTACAAACAAGGTGCCTACTAATTAATAACAAACCAAAATAACTGATGTGTCAAAGTAAGTTTTGTCTCTTTAGTTAGCTTTTATGAAGCTACTTATCTTTATGCTAAAGAGCTCCTGCACTAGGAACTATATATTTATTACTTTTACTGTTAAGAACCTTGAATCCAGAATTAGCTTAACCAGATCCTAAGTAACCCAACATCTAAAACATCTACCTGAACCAAAATGGTTAAGTATCAAAAAAAAAAAAAAAAAAAAAAAAAAATTCTTACTCTTACATATGAATTCTAAAGAGGGAATAAAAGACACTAATTTCCTATGTGTAGAACCAAGGCTATTTATAATGTTCTTAAGCATGCCACTCTCAAGTTTCTCCGAGAAATACATTTTTGATAGTTTATAATAAATGCTTCCCCAATTTAGTGATAGCCACATGTTAACATTTATTACAATCTTGTAATCAAGAGAAAAACTCTCTAATATACCAATTCGTTGATAATTCTTGATATGGATGTTTAAAGAAAGAGAATGGCAAACCATTTTTTAACTAGATAACAAAATGAAAACAATGTCCGATTAAGTTACTAGACTCTTGACAGACAGCTGACAACTTCATGAGTAGATAACTAGCTGCAGAAAAAAAATACTTAATTCCCTAAATTCATCAGATAGCTGCTTCAACATTTTAATAGAAATGCTCATTCCTTCCCAGAAGGAGGTTACAAATTATATCCTTTGAGGATTCAGACTGGATAAAGCTTTAGAACAATTTTTTTAGTGGCCTCTCCTTTCAAAATTAGACACTCTCTAAAGGTCTGTCCAGGTAGAAAGAGGTCCATCTCATTAGAAACTTTTACTAAAGATCACAATTAAGTTGTTCCAACATTTAGAAAAATAATACTTAACTGTTTTTTTTGTAAGACAAGCAGAATTATTTTAAAGAACAAAAAGTATTTACAACAGTTGCGCTCTTTCTTCCCTACTGCAGAAAAAGAGAAAGTACAAAGCTATAGAGAGCAGCCAACAGTTCTAGATCAACCCTTCCACCCCAGCCATGAGACAGCTCATGAAAGCTAAATAGAAATCCTAGGAAAAATATACATTTGAGAGATGAAGGTAATTTTAGAGGCGTATTACATAATGGCATAGGCATATATAGTTTTTCAGACAACTATATGTGATTTCAATTTAAAGACAAATATTTCACTAGGATATTACAAATGAGAAACAGTTTATTTGTAAGACATTTCCGCTCCCACCAAAAAGTGTGTTCAAGCAATCTAAACATCTCTAGGGGAACCAACAGATAGGATAAGCAGAAATGCTATGGCAATTGCGAAACATGCACACACAGCTTTTAATGTTTCCCCAGGGATCAGGATGGCCAGCCATAAAATGCTTAAGCTGTTTATAGACAGCAGGCACATGCCACAAAAGTGCTGGAAAGTGGGTTATTCACCAGGTTATTCACCAATGTGATGAAGCAGGGAAAGAGCCTCCAGGTTGAAAAATATAATAGAAAACAGTCGGCTTCACTTCACATTTTCTGATTAGTTTGAGAATTCACATGACTAATTACAGAACCAAAGAAGAACAGAATTCCAGGAACCAAGTGTTTCACAGATAAGACACCTGATATGCCAAGACGTGTGGTAGAGAACTAGACCCGACTTCCAATTGAGAGGACTTTGTGCCACACAAAACTTAAACATCTGGTCATCTGGATTTTGTACAGTAGTCCCCCATTATTTATGGGGGTATGTTCCAAGACCTCCAGGGGATGCCTGAAACTTCAGATGGAACTGAACTCTATATACACTACGTTTTCCCTATATATAGGTACCTATAATAAAGTTTAATTTATAAATTTGGTACAATAAGAGATTAACAACAATAGCCAGTAATAAAATAAAGCAATTACAACTATATACTGTAATAAGTTATATGAATGTGGTCACCTTCTTTTCTCTCTGTAGTGTACTCACCCTTCTTGTGATGATGTGAGATGATAAAATGCCTACATGATTAGATGAAGCGAAGTAAATGATGCAGCATTAAGCTACTACTGATCTTTTGGTGGTATGTCAGAAGATCACCTGCTTCCAGACCTCAGGAAGTGACATTGTGGATAAGGGGTGACTATGGTATTCCTCAAAGGAAATGCTGATAAAGTTGAATAACCCATTAAACTACTAGAAGTTTTTCAATTAAGGCACAAGACCTTCAAAGTAGTTCAGGAAGAAACAGAACTCAATTCACTTTCACTGTGTGACTCCTCCTCTGTTCAGCCTCTACCAGTGACTCTCTTCACAGTATAATATCAACTTTACATTAAAGTCTTCATGAACAGTCCTCCAACTTCTATTCTCCAAGAGAGTTCAAAAACTTTTCTAACAGTGAGTAAAAGTTCCATTATTTTCTTTGAAGACTTGGTACCCACAAATTGTTTGTTTTTTAAAGTTTCTTTATTAGAGTGTGCAAGCAAGGGAGGGGGCAGAGAGAGAGGGTGAGAGAAAGGATCTTAGGCAAGCTCCACTGTCAGCGCAGAGCTGCACAAGGGGCTTGAACTCACAAGCGATGAGATCAGGACCTGAGCTAAAATCAAGAGTCAAAAGTTTAACTGACTGACAGAGACACCCAGGAGCCCCACCCCCATCCTAGGAATTATTTTTTACAGAGAGAATAAAAACAGGGCCATAAGCCTCTAAAATATTTTTTAGTGGCAAACAATCTCAATACTCAACATTAATGCTGTAATGTCTGTCTCTCCCCCTTGAATGTGAAAGGGCCTATGACTGCTTGTCAATAAAATATGGTGAAAAGTGATGCCAAGGGACTTCCCAGGCCAGGTTATAAATGAACAGATACATTACACCCTTGTTTGCTAAAACACAGAGATGCCATGTGAGAGGTTGGACAACCCTGAGGATGTTATGCAGGTGCATTTGGCCAGTGGGTCCCAGCTAAGCAAAGCACTCTAGGCTTCCCTAACAAGGTGCCACACATGAGTGAAGATGCCATCTCGGAAGTGACCCTCTAGTTGACTACCAGCCTTTGAATCTTCTCCGGCTGAGTCCCTGACATCGTGAAACAGAAATAAGCCATTCCAACTGTTTCCTGAATTCTGATCCACAGAATCGGTGACTATAAAATAAACCTTGACATTTAGTTTGAGGTGTATTATTGAGCAGTAAGAATAACAGAAATAGCCATTATCCAATAAAGCTGAACATGTGCACACTTTACCACCCAGTATTTCCAGTAATTCTATTCATGGGTATATGCCAAAAACAGAACCCAAAGACCTTTAGCACACATGTACCAGGAGGCATTTTCAAAATAAAGGCACTGAACATTATTTATAAAATAACCCAAGGGAAAACCCAAACACACACTAAGAGGAAAATGAATAAATTAGGGTATATCTGCTCAATGGAACAAAGAAAACGAACTACAAGCTAATGAAATAGCACAGATGAATTTTAGTAGCATAATGTTGAAAATCCAGGTCCCATAAGACAACTTATAGTATACTCTTTTTTGCAAAGTTTAAGCCTAAGCAAGAGTAACCTAGAGATCCCTGGAGAAACTTTAAAAGCTGTATGTACATGTTTTACTATTGCCTTAGAATCTCTGTTGGAAGGGCAGAAATGCCATTTGTTGTCTTCTTTATAATTTTTTAAGGCAAACGCAGATATGTGATGCAACTAAAAAAGAAAAAAAGGAAAATGATAATCTAGGATAGAAAATTAGGGTGGATCTTATAGTGTCTCTGTCTCTCAAAATATAAATAAATGTAGAAAAAAGAAAAAAGAAATACATATACACAGGTGTACATAAAATAGGAGGACATGCTATGACAGAATGGGGCCGTTAGGGGTAGGAGTATCCACATAACCATTAAGTTAAGAAAAATACCTTTTAGTTTAAGCCAGCAGATATTGAAATCCAACATATATGCCAACAATTTCCCTTTAGATACTCATGAAAATAAGAATGTTACAGTTTCACAGAGCAAGAGACTAAGGATGCTGATTAATCTTTGAATATCCAGAGAAATTTCAAATAATCAAATCTGAGAAGCAGCATTAAGGCCCCCCCCCCCAAAAAAGGTAGGGACACATAAGGAAAGATAAGTTTCCATTTCCAACCACTAAATTATTTATTTAAAAAAAAAGAGGTTACAAAATAAATGCCCACAACTAAAATTATATACAGAATCTTCAATAACCAAAGATAGTAAGGTGATCTATAGCCAACCCCTTCAGTGAACTTAAAAAAAAAACCCACCTCATTTCTTTCCTTCATTAAATTTCAACTAATGAAATGAAACTTAGACAAAAGCAAGTAGAAAATTATATTTGATATCCAAGGATATTCAGTTGGCAATGAGAAGATATTGGAGCTAATAAAACGTTGGAGAAGTGGTAATTCATGGTTCCTAAGCAAGGAAAGGACCACAGATTGCACTGCATTATCCAGGAAGCAAGACTACTCATAATGGGAAGGCAATGTGACATAATTAGACAGAACATCCTTTCTCAGGCCAGCACATCTGAACACCATCAATATCAGCAAGGTGGCCAGAGACTGTACTTGGTAACATACAAAGTTGGAAATAGGCATTTAAAGCAACCAGGTCAAACACTGAGAGGAATTCATCAAGTTGTTTACTTGAAAACACCAGGACCCTTGCAAAGGCCTTTCCTCCTAGGCAATGTAATGGTCTATCTTAAAAAAAAAAAAGGTTACAAAACATACAAAATAAATGCCCACAACTAAAATTCTTACATCCTTCCAAAAGTGTTTTTAATGGTCTTCCCTTCCTTTGTAAACACACCCTAAAAACATTACAAAATATTCTTCCTCCAGGTCCTCAAGCTTAAAAACTTGTTACTCCCAACTCCTCGTTTTCCCTCACAATTTAGTCCACCAGAAACTTTTTTGGTTCTATCTTCAAAATACAGTTAGCCTCTGAACATAGGGTAAGGGGAGCTAACCCTGAGCAGAACATCCATGTATAACTTCTAACTACCCCAAAACTTAACTACTAATAGCCTACAGTTGACCTGAAACCTTGCTGTTAACATAGTCAATTAACACATATTTTGTATGTAATATGTACTGTATACTGTATTCTTACGAATACAATACAATGAAATGTTAAGAAAAATAAAATACATTTATAGTATTATGCCATGTTTATTTTTAAAAATCTGTATATAAGCGGATCTATACACTTCAAATCCATGTTGTCCCACGGTCAACTGTACATCTAATCTCAGACCACTCCTGATCACTTCAACTGAGTGATCATCTTTCACTTGGAAATGGTATCAACCTCCTGAGAGTCCCTTCTTTCTCAGACCTACCTGTCACTCCTTTGGCTCAGGACCTTCCCATGGAACCCAGGGCAAAAGTCCCCCCCCCCTTATTTGCCCGTAAGGGCTTCAAAATTTTTCAGTGTGTTGCCAGCACTTTAAAATCTACACAAAGACAGGATGATCTCAATGCTGGGTCTGCAAAAGTCTCTCAATGACTACAGTTAGCTAAACAGTAGGTGGTCCCTTCAGATGTGGCAAATGACTCACAGTTCAAAATCACACCATCCTAAAAATCTGGTTCCTTTATAGTATCTTACCAGAGTTGGAAACCCTACACCTGTAAGTCACACTCTGAGCCGGCAGGACTCTCAACACACACTATTGGGCCCCACCCCCAGCACATCTCTAACAAATGTTTAGGTATAATGTTGCTGGTCCAGAGACTGGACTTTGAGAATCTTAATGAAGCTTCCTCACCAGAGCTAGAGAGGGACCCAGACTCCTGTGAATTGGGTGAGGCGGTGGGGGGAGTAAGTGAGGAGAGGGGGAGAGGTAGTGGCATAGAAAATCTGATGGATAATCTAACAACCACTGCCTATGGTCATTTTACCATCATTTGCAATTATCACAGTGCCACCTCCTTCCTTAATTATCAGAGGTGGAAAATCTGTTGCCCCATATCAAATTTAGTAATAATCCTAGATTAAATTCTTAGTCCTATTTTTTAATCCTACATTCTTCTTCATGGGTTTTACCTATCCTCCAAGTTTTAATTATCTCTTCTACACTTCACGTATAAAACAATAGGGGGTGGGGTGCCTGGGTGGCTCAGTGGGCTGGGCATCCAACTCTTGATTTCAGTTCAGGTCATGATCTTGTGGTTCATCAGTTTAAGTCCTGCACTAGGCTCTGCTGACAGCACAAAGCCTGCTTGGAAGTCCCTCTCTGCCCCTTCCCACCTCATGCTCGCTCTCTCAATAAATAATAAACTTAACCCAAAACAAATTGATAAAATACCTTATAGCTCCAATATTTTATGACCAACAAAAATGCATATCACCAGTCACAGTTTTCTACTGAATTTGTTTTTTCTCCAGCTAGTCACTATATATATTAGCTACCAATCTGTTGAATGCTTCCTTTGTTCTGGGCATTGCTACATACTCCACATGAATTTCATCACTGAAACATTATAACCACCCTATTCCACAGTGCCTGCTATCCCCATACTGCAGATGGAGAATACGAGGCACTTGCCCAAAGAACCAGAAAAGACCTACACCTGAAACCAGAAAACCTGACCCCAGAGCCCTCAATTATAACCACTGCACTAAACTGCCTTCACCATCTGAAATGCAGCATCACCAACTTCCCAATGTAATCCCAAAGCAGCTCTTCCTTTAAATTTGACAATATTCTTAATTTCCTACTCAGGCTCTCAGGTATGAAACCATAAAGTTCTTGACATAATTAAGTCCCTTTACATTTCACACCTGTCCTTTTCTTTTTAATTCAATTAACCTAAAAGTCCTTTAGTCATTTCTTCCCTTGGTCTCTAAAATAACTAGTCCCTAAAATAACTCGGTCTCTACTACTCCTCAGCCTCTGGGTCAAAGGCCAACTTAGGTAACAGGGAATTCAACTCAAGGTCTTATCTCTTGGACTCATTTTCAATTTCCACACATAGACAAGACTTCTACTTAAAACAAACCAATACACACGAAGAACTTTTCTTATTTCTGAGGGGGAAGAGAGCCGTATGTAGGCAGAAAAACTTCAAGGACAAACAATGTTCAACCTAAAAAAGTATCACTTCTAAGTATAAAGCTACAAGCTTTGAAACCAAAACATTCAAACATCAAGCCCCTCTTCAAGGACCCATTAACAGATTAAGAAGAATCCTTAAGTATATCTTAAATTTTATACAATTATTATATGCTATTATATGTCAATTACATTTCAATAAAGCTAAGAGGGGAAACTATTTTTAGCACTGGGCCATCCCAATATAATAAACACCACCAACACAGGTGAGTTTCACTCTAGGGTCAGAGTGGGCAAGGTTTTCAAGACCCTGAACAAACCTCCTGTCTGAAATGAAAGAACTCCAAGCCGTTTGTCACAGGAGAATTGTGGTTTTAGCTTGAATGAAAGCAATACAATTTCCTAAAGTATATTTACATAAGCCACACAGTTTCACATAATAGAACAGTCTACCACCATGATTCTGAAGCGTCATTATCTGGAAAGGGAGATACTAGCAACTACTTTTAAAGCTACTGTAATAGGTGTGTATCTTAAACAGATAAAATATGAGAAAGGCAGCACTTTAAAGAAGAAAGACCAGAGGTGCAACTAGACATCTAGAATCCAATCTTCACTGATGCTTATGTGTGACTCTAGGCAAGATCCCCCCTACTCTGACCCTCAGTTTCCTTTCTGAGAAACTACCTAACTTCAGAGATGTGGTAATTTAAAGAGATTGTGTTTAGTGCCTCTAGCATAAAAGTACAGGCATTATAAGAACATTAACCTTCCTTTCTTCTTTATCCTATCATCCAATGTGTTGAATGGGGGTATTAGGATTACCAGTGATTTATTGTTTTGTTTCCTGTTCTTAAATGTTTTAATAAGTCATTTTTATAATAAAGTAATTTGTAAATAAACTTTTCTTTTAAAAATTTTGCATCAGAAAAAAAGAAAATACAAACCCAAATGATTTAGTTTTATTTCTTAACATTTTTTCCCCTGGCTCCACAACACACAACCTACATAATAAATTCTCAACATACATTAAATCTCTTCTCACAAAAATCAACTTTCAGTAGAGACAAGCTATATATCCTCAATATTACCATGGTTTCTACCCACAACACAATGTCGCGAAAACTGAAAATCACTTACCTAAAAAGCAACATATTTCATATAAAAAACGCTGAAATTCTTATAATGCTATTTCTCAATTATAGAAGGAAGCAGACATTCCACTATAACAACATTAGTAACACTATATGTCTTTCTGTGAGATACACAAAATAAAAACATGTTAGTCCCCGCCTTTTAAGATACAGCATTCAAAGTGATATCCAATTCACCCTAAACTCAACCTCCACATAGGCAGGCATAAAGATGGAAAGTCAAGAACATGCTAGCTGTATCCTTTGAAGGGACCATCAATCAAGACTGGTCTATAAAACCTGGTAGAGATTTGCGTAGAGGAATGTGTAAATGACTACAAAGCAAGAGAAGGTGCAGATAACAGACTGAACAAAACAACAATGAAAAAAGCCTGTTGCCACATAGGATTCTCTTATTTCTCATATATGTCACTTACTGTTATTCAAAACAACTTTCTGAGCTGCAAGATACTGGTCATGTCCAGGACAAAAAATTATGGCAAGAATGCTATGAAGAGGGGCAATCCTTACTTTGCTCAAGGAGACAATTCAGGAGTAACTAAGCTACTAAACAGAATGGAAAAGAGGTCTACTCTGAGCATCTAATTAGTATGAAATTATGTTAGAAACAGATCTGAATTAGGGGGGAAAGGCAATTTGATGTGCTACTGCAAAAGAGGGGAAAAAAAGACAGGCCTTGGCAACAAACCAAAGACCAAGATCAGAAAAAGCATGATGGCATATATAAGCATGACTGCTTTATTTAAATAAAGAGGATTTACCTTTTTCTTTTAAATGTCTGTTTATTTTTGAGAGAGAGAGAGAGAGAGAGAGAGGGGGGGGGGAGGGAGGGAGAGAGAAAGAGCAAGAGAGCATGAGCAAAGAGAGAGACAGAGGATTCGAAGCAGGCTCCTTCCTGACAGAGGAGGAGTCTGATGCAGGGCTCACAGACTGTGTGAGATTATGACCTGAGCCGCAGTCAGACGCTTAACCAACTGAGCCACCCGGTGCCCCGAGAGAATTTACTTTTTAGAGTAGTTTGAGGTTTACAGAAAAATTGAGCAAAAGTATGGAGTTCCCATCCTCCACTACATAATCCTTCATGATTAACATATTGCATTAGTGTAAGACATTCGTTGTTACTGATGAACCAATTTACACATTATTATTAATTAAAGTCCATACTTTACATTAGGGTCCACTCTTTGTTTTGGGTTTTGACAACTGTATGACATGTATCCACCATTATATTTTATCACAGTACTATGAACGAAACTCCTAATCATTCCCCTGCCCTCCTCACCTACTTTTCCCACTCTTCCTTATCTCAGTAAGAACAACAATTTTCTACTACTGGCTGAGACTAAAAAAAACGCTCTCCTTTCACAACCCACACATCTAAGCCCATCAGCCAATTCTACCTGTTCTGCTTTCCAAATATAACCATAATCGAAAATTACTTCTCACAAACTCTACCACCCTGAAAATCCTCCCCTACACCACCATCCCTCTCCCTCACTAAATATTAATGATAGTGCCCAGTTTAACTTGTTTCCCTACTTCTGACCACAGCAGTCAGTGTGTCTTTCAAACTGGGTCAGATCAGGTCACTCTTCTACCCAAAGGTGACACTGGCTTTCCACCTTGGAGTAAAAACGCAGTTAAAAACGGAGTAAAAACAGGTAGGCTTAGCCTATGGGACCTTTGCACCCACGGATGTCCTTGTTCCGAATGCCTTCCCCACATCTCACACTCGAGGGTAGTACTTAATGCTGTCCCCCTCCTTCCCTGCACTCCTTATCCCTTCTGCCTGCTGTTTTTACTTCACAGAATTTATCACCATTTAACATAACATACATTTTACTTATTTGTTATCCTGATCCCCGACTAGAAAATAAGGGCAGGGACTTTAATCTGTTTTGCTCTGCAGCAACTACAAAGTCCCTGGCCTTCAACAATAAGTAATGGGTCTTGAAAGTGAGATCATTGAGTACTGGTAGGAAATTAAAAACAGAATATAGCTGCCAGCGCACCTACAGCCTAAAGAGACAAAGTCCCAATTATCGACAATTCGATGACTGATTCTGATAATACAAAAGCTCCTTCACTCTTACAAGCTTCAGAGGTTTTCCTATTAGAAAAAATGTCCATGGTGTAAGAGGTTGGACTTCTGCCTTCACAGACCTTCCCCATCTACTTACTGGCCCCTTACTAGTCACTAAACCAGACAGGAAGAAATTTGTGGGTAAGGGACACAAACATTTAGACTGCTACAATAATGACAAAGATGTATTTAGCCTTAAGTGCTTAAAGATAAACAAGCATTCACAGTGTGAAATATGAAACATTTCTAATCATATTCATAACAAAAATGCTGCAAGATTACCTGCCTGAGAAATATGGGGAAGGGGTCTGCTATCAACTACAAGCACGGCTAGAAACAGCAAATTAATCCATCATAATCAAACAACTTATACTATCAAGCTTTAATGCAAATAAAAGTACCTCCCCTAAATCTGGAGTTGTAGACTTCAAATACGTCTGCATATATAGGGGTACCACTCAAGGCCCTGAGAAGGTGGCAAGAGTGGAGACAGCAGAACCATAAAATACTATACATATGGTAGTGTTGCTGTATGTATATGTTAATCATATCTCATTAATCTTTATTCTCTGCAAGACAGCTCATTCAGTGGAAATCTCTTATAAAATGGGCAGGATAAGAAAACCCTGACTAGGGGGCGCTGACTCTTGATTTTGGCTCAGGTCACGATTCAAGGGCCGTGGGATGGAGCCCGACTTCGGGTTCTGCACGGAGCATGGAATCTGCTTGGGATTCTCTCCCCTGCTCTGCCCTACTCCCTGGTTCACGTGTACGCTCTCTTAAAAAAGACTGCCCTGACTAACCCTGACTAGGAAGAGAGAAATTAAGGAACAATGTAGTAGAACCAACACTTTCAGCCTTTCAGATCAATCTGTGTGATTGTTCAGTAGTATCATATTTTTACCATCACCAATGTCTATTTCATTCCAGTTCCCAGGCTTTAAAATCTCAAAGGACAGAAAGTGGTGAGTATACTACATGATGCTAGCATTAGTAATTTTAAAAACAGCTGCCACTTATTGAAACCTGAAAGGCCTCATACTTGACACATATCATTCTTTAATCTCAAGAACTAATAAATATTGTATTCCAAAGCTCTTAGACACTGAGCAATTTGAACAAAGCCACCCAGTTAATCAATTACAGTAGGAATTCAAACTCAAGTATAACTCAAAAGTGTGCCTTCTAAAATCTACCTCAGTAAAGCTATTAAAAAAAATAAATAAAGTCTGCATTCTTTCCACTAGATCACACTGCTTTTCTTAGTCAAAACTGAAATCCTTACAACAGAAATAAAAATCGTATCTTTATATGGTTCTGGAAAATATCAAGGCGTTATCTGTCAGAATGCTTTACCAAAATAAATGAAAGGAAAAGGGGCTTAAAATCTGAAAATATTTACCTACTAAGAACTGCAATACTTTCTCCCAACTTTAATTTAAGCCTCAATTTTCCACAGTTCTTTCTTTCAAGATACAGGAGTTCCCTAAAAGCAAATACATAAATAACCCAGTTATTTATCTCCTTTGGTAAGTGAAAAAAAGTAATGTGAAAATGTTTCTGCTGGTACTAATCAACAAAAAATGCCCACCACAATATAGCATCTTTCCTTCAAAAACTGGTCACCTTCATTCTCCAACCTCTAAGTAATAAATCCAACTGGGTCTTCATGTTTTTTTGTTTTTTTATTTTTTTCATGTTTTTTATTTATTTTTGAGAGACAGAGAGACACAGTGCGAGCAGGGGAGGGTCAGAGAGAGGGAGAAATGCAGAATCTGAAGCAGGCTCCAGGCTCTGAGCTAGCTGTCTGCAGACGCAGGGCTCAAACCCACGAACCGTGAGATCATGACTTGAGTCGAAGCTGGACACTTAACCGACTGAGCCACCCAGGTGTCCCTGGGTCATCATGTTAATAAAGAAGAAGAGAGGGAAGCCCCAGGATATTCAACAAGCAATTTATAACTGGCTCGTATTAGATTCACAGACGGGGTAGAGTCAGAAGTCAAGTGACAAGATGGGATTGTGGAAGCCAGCAACAAACATATTTAATGGTCTTCTACACATACCATCACTTTCCTATAAAAGAGTTCAAAAATTATTTTTACTCTAAGGATAAGAAGGTCAATCAACAGCTCAAAGTAACCAGATTTTCTAGGAAGGAATTTGTGTTCTTTGGAGAATCTTCCTTTTCCAATAACAGAGAAAAATAAATTCATGTATGAATCAAATTGTGAGAAAAAAGAAAACACAAAATGATTTGTAAATCTATGCTTATCATCTTCAAATAATTAATAGTAAGAAAAAGTAAAATGCTGATGGCTGAACATGTAGCACCTCTCTCTCTATTCTCCATAATGAGGCATCTTCCCAAGCCAGTTACTAGTTAAAGTACCTGACAAAAGAAAGAGAAGACTTCATACTTCACCCTTAACTGACTGTGAACTCAGAACACTGCAAGGGCCCCTGGGTAGCTCAGTCAGTTATGTGTCTGACTCTTGATTTTGGCTCAGGTCATGATCTCACCATTAATGAGATGGGGCTGAGTCAAGCCCTGTACCAGGCCCTGCACCGACATCACAGGGCCTGCCTGGGATTCTCTCTCCCCAAATAAGTAAATATTAAACACACACACAGATACACACACACACACCACTGCAATACCTATATATGAAGAACTTTAAAAAAAAAGCAAGTCCTCCCCTAGTTCTTTAATTATGACCAAAGGTCCTGCTTAATCTGGCTAGTGTTCATATCCTCAGCATCTTTAGTAACTACTCTCAAAACCTCTCCTTGCTAGTTTATGCTCTGGCCGAACTGGCAGGGTCCAAAGAAGAATTCCCTGGCAGCCTCTTTTCATGGAACTCTGTTGTTTGCTACAGTCATCATAATTATAATTCTAATCATCTAATTCAAGCATTATTAGAAATGTCTATTATGTTTCAAGACACTTTTGTTATTGTGGTGAACATGACAAAGTGCCTAAAAGGAGGGAATGTATATTCCAGAGATGGAGAAAGACAATACACTAGTAAGCAAAAGTGTGTGTGTGTGCGTGCATGTGTGTGTATATATATGTATGTATGTGTGTGTGTGTGTGTGTGTATATATATATATGTGTGTCACTGTGATGTGAAGCTATTTATAATTGGTAGTCAAGAACAGCTCTTTAAAAGGGGGCAGGGTTCTGAACAGTATGAAGAACCAAACCAAGGTGACAGAAGACCTGCACAGAAGATTTCCAGTCAGGGGCAGCTGGATGGCTCAGTCGGTTAAGCATCTGATTCTTCATTTTGGCTCAGGCCATAATCTCACATTTTGAGTTCAAACCCCACGTTGGGTTCTGTGCTGACACTGTGAAGCCTGCTTTGGATTCTCTGTCTCCCTTTTTCGCTGCCCCTCCCTCCCTCCCCAAAATAAACATTTTTTAAAAAACACCAAAACATTTCCAGACAGAGGGAAGAGTAAATGTACAGACATGAGTCACTAGAGGTAGAAGCCCAGTGTTGTTGGAACACCGTGAGCTAAGGGAAAAGTAGTAAGATGATTTAAAAAAAAAAAAGAGGTAAACGAAAGCAGACATAACTTACATTCTGTAGAGCCTTTGCAGCCCATGAAAAGGAGTTTGACTTTTAGTTTAAAATATGATAGGAAAGCTTTGGAGAAATTTGAGCAGGAAAACAATGTGCTACCATTTACATTTTTAAGCTCACTCGAGCTGTGGTATGAACACACTGTACGTGATTAATGACAGAAGCAGGAAGACAAATTAGGAGGCTACTGAGGTTGTCTAGTCAAAAGATAACAATAGCTTGGACTGTTTTGACAGCAATGGAAATGGGAAATTACATTCATAATGTAATCTGAAGGGAGCGCCAACAGGATTTACCAATGGATCAGATTGTAAGATGAAAGAAAAATCTGTATCTGTGTCACCCCTCTGAGAAGGTATCTACCCACTAGAGAAGCTGGGGCCGTGTTCAACTTACGCAGGTCCTTCAACACAGGAACAGTGCAGGGTGTTCCAGCTGAATGAACTAACAAATGACCTATTACATTTCTCAAAAGAATAAAAATACAAGCATTAATTTTTGTTGGCAAACACAGGGGTAGTGTCAAGCATAGAAATTAAGTATCTTAAGAGAGAAAAGGGAAGTTAAAAGATTCTCAAATAAAAGAAACTAGAGACCCGTGTTTCACTCACTTGCAAAATCACCTCAAAGGGAACACCTGTCAGAAAAAGGAATGTCTATGAAAACAGTTCATTTAGGGATATGAATCACAGTATTTGAACAACATTGCTTTTTTTGAGTTACAAGATTGGCTACACCATCTAACATGACTATTTAAACTGACAAACTGCTTCATAAAGTAGAGAGCTAGAGGTCCTTGAAGTCCCGTGGTATCAGGAATCTAGTACATTAATCATAAATCAAAGCATGGTGATTTTTTTTTAAAGAGACAAAATAAGCTTAACAAGCAAACGCTGTTAAAGAGGAAAATAAAAATTATTTTTTAAATGACTCAAAGCCTACTTGTGTAGTTTGCAAATTACAGGACTAAATTTCTATGCTTTAAAATAAGATTCATATTTGACCTTCTTCACCTCCTCTGTAGGAGCTACTTGGGAGAGGGGTGGTGGGGAACTAACTTCCTCCAAGAAATTTATTCAAGTCTTTAAAAAAATTTTTTTATAATGTTTATTATTGAGACAGAAACAGAGCATGAGTGGAGGAGGGACAGAGAGAGAGGAAGACACAGAATCTGAAGCAGGAGTCAGGCTCTAAGCCCCACGCAGAACTCGAACCCATGAACCGTGAGATCATGACCTGAGCCGAAGTTAGACATTTAACTGACTGAGCCACCCAGGTGCCCCAATTCAAGTCTTTAAAAACAGAACTTAAGGCAGTATTTCTCAATGCTGTCCATACATTAACATTATCTGGAGAGGTATTAAAAACATAAGTGTTGGGAGACCCACCCCAGATAAATTAAAATCAAATTTAACTGGGGGTAAGGCCTGGACTTTTTCCTTAAATGCTTCCCAAGTCTATTTAGCAGCTGAAGTTGTGAACCACCAACCTACGTCAATAAAGGTTAAGTGTTATAAATAAAAAACTATTAAAGAAACTCAACATCTTTTTTTTTTTTTTAATTTTTAATGTCTTCTTTATTTTGATACAGAGAGAGACAGAGCATGAGAGGGGGAGGGGCAAAGAGAGAAGGAGAGACAGAGCCAGAAGCAGGCTCCAGGCTCTGAGCTAGTGGTCAGCACAGAGCCCGACACGGGGCTCGAACCCACGAATGAACGTGAGATCTGACCTGAAGTCAGAGGCTTAACCGACTGAGCCACCCAGGCGCCACAACATCTTTTCTTTTTAATGTTTATTTGTGAGAGAGAGCAGAAGCGAGGGAAGAGCAGAGAGAGGAGGAGACAGAGGATTCAAAGCGGGCTCCGCGCAGACAGCAGAGACTGGATGTGGGGCTCAAACTCACAAACCATGAGATCACCACCTGAGCTGAATTGAGACATTCAACCAATTGAGCCACCCAGGGACCCAAAAATTCAACATCTTCTGAGTCAACAAAGGTGAGCCTTCTTATTAACATGTGGCTCACAGAGGGCATTTTGGAAAGGCAGATAAAAGGACCTGACTTGGAATGGTAAATGGTTTTGTTTCATAAATACTCAAAGAGCTCAGGTAAGGACAGAACAAAATTAACTTTTAACATTTTTATTCATTTTTTGAGAGACAGACTGTGAGTGGGGGAGGGGGACACAGAGAGAGGGAGACAGAATTCGAAGCAGGCTCCAGGCTCTGAGCTGTCAGCACAGAGCCCAACATGGGGCTCAAACCCACAAACCGGAGATCATGACTTGAGCCAATGTCAGCCACTTAACTGACTGAACCACCCAGGCACCCCCAGAATTTTTAAAAATAACTTAAAGCCCTAGTTAACCCCATCCACATTTCCCAAAGCTTGTATTACTACATTACTAAAGCAAGAACACTGGAGAGTGACTCAATGTCTTCTTCCTGAAAAGCTGCCTTAAATCTCTAGAAGAGCAATAACTGCTGTAAAACTAAAAAATATTTCCAGCCATCAAAACAAAAAAAATTTTTTAAAATCACTTTATTTTTTTAATTTGAGAGGAAGAATCTCAAGCAGGCTCCATGCTCAGTGCAGAGCCATACTGGGGGCTCAATCCAACAACACTGGGATCATGAACAGGGCTTAAATCAAGAGTCAGATGCTCAACTGACTGAGCCACCCAGGTGCACTGAAACAAATACATTTCTTTTAAGAAAGTCTACAGAGCATGAGGCATATGGGTGACTCAGTGGGTTAAGCATCCAACTTCGGCTCAGGTCATGATCTCACAGTTCATGGGTTCAAACCACATATCAGGTTCTGTGCTGGCGGCTGAGAACCTAGAGCCTGCTTCGGATTCTGTCTCCCTCTCTGCTCCACCCCCACTCTCATTCATTCATTCATTCATTCATTCTCTCTCTGTGTCAAAAATAAGTAAACATTATAGAAAAAGAAAAGAGAAAGAAATTCTATAGCGCACAAGAGAGCAAAGCAAAACTTAGTTAATTAACTGATATACCTTTCCATCCTCCTGAACACCTGAAGAAGGCTGCCGTAGTTTCTTTTTAACACACCCTACAACTCTTGGTCCTAGTTTTAAAGCACAAGCTGATCTTTACCTCATTATAGATGTTCAATCTGATTTTTTAAAGTTCATTTACTTATTTTGAGAGAGAAAACGAGTGGTGAGGGAGAGGAGAGTGAGGGAGAGAGAGACAGAGAAAGAACAGGAGAGGGAGAAGGAGAGGGGGAGAGAGAGAGAGAGAAAAGAGAGAGAGAGAGAGAGAGAGAGAGAGAGAGAGAAAGAGAAGGAGGGAGGGAGAGAGAGGGAGAGAGGAGGGAGGGAGAGAGAGGGAATAAATCTCAAGCAGGCTCCACACTACCAGCACAGAGCCTGATATGGGGCTAGAACTCACAAACTGCGAGATCATTACTGGACTCAAGGGCTGGCAGGATTATTTATCAAGTCCAGTGGTTTTCATGGCTCGGATCCCAGACGAGCAGCAGCAGCATCACCTGGGAACTTTTTAAAATCCACATCCTAGGGACCCACCTAAGACCTATTAAATCATAAACTCTAAATTTTGGGCCCAGCAAGCTGTGTCTTAATAGTCTCCAGGTGATGACGATGGGCACTAAACTTGGGGGAACAAATGCTCTAGTCAAATCTCCTAACTTTACACACAAAGAATCAGAAACCCAGCGATTAAGTGAGTTGCCCAAAATAACAATAATGCAGAGTACTTGTTTAGGGTCCATTGTATGCCAGATACTATGCTGAGAACTTTATATTTGTTATCTGAGGTTTTCACCACTACCACTTGGACTGGGCAAGGCTTCCATTTTATAGAAGAAAAATTGAGGTTCAGAGAGGTAATTTGCTAAAGGTTGCTCGATTATTATTAATCATTTAATTATTAAAATATTGGTAAAACTAACATTTCATTTAAACCTAAGTATGTTGTCCCCAAATCTTTACTAGAATTATTATTACTACCAACTGGTACAGGGAGCAGTACTGAAAAAACCCTATGACTACTTCAATCAAGGACATCAGTCTTTTTACACAACTTCCCTTGCAGTAATTTTACTGTGGAACATAACCAGAAACTACTACTACTTTGAAAAGCAACTCTCAGAAGAGAGGTGGTAACCTGCTCTTCACTCCAGGAAGAGAAGAACACAACATACTACAAAAATAGGTAAGAGACAGAAAGAAACAGAAGTCAGAGTATGGAGAAATATATCAGATAGGTAATTTTGCAGACAGCTAAGTATAAAAAAATGTGCTATTCAATCTTCCTGATCTAGGCTCTTGGGAATAGGGAGAAGTTTTATATAGTGAATTATCAGCTTACTAGGGTGGCAACAGATTTTTTAAAGCTCAATGAAAATAACAAGGTGTTTTTATTCTAAATTAACTGTAAGAATTAATTGTAAGAATTTTAGGTAAACATATCTGGTGACTTAAATCCCACATTAATTTAACCAAGTTAAACATTATTTCTTCTGCAATCTCCTGTATCATTTAAAAGGTACAAGAAAAAAGAAAAACAAAATTCATCATTAATTTCTACCTTCTCTATTGTCTTTTTTTGTTTGTTTGTTTGTTTTATTTATTTTTGATACTGAGAGAGACAGAGCATGAGAGGGGGAGGGGCAGAGAGAGAAGGAGACACAGAACTGGAAGCAGGCTCCAGGCTCTGAACTAACTGTCAGCACAGAGCCCGATGCGGGGCTCAAATCCATGAACGTGAGATCTGACCTGAGCCGAAGCTGGAGGCTTAACCGACTGAGCCACCCAGGCGCCCCACTATTGTCTTTATTCATACAATATGTACTGTTGCCAACCTTGGGTTAAGCACTGAGCTACAGAGTAACTACCATTAATAGAGCTTACACTGTAGTGGATAAAAGACAAAACAATCAAATACATTAACAACATAATTTTAACTTATGGTTAGTTCTATGATGGAAACTGGATAATGGGACAAGATAAATGGGAAAAACCATCTTGGAAAAAGTAGTCAAAAAAGGCAGCACTGGCAAATTTTAAGCTGTTTCCTGTGGAAGAGAATAAGACAGCATGCTAAGTAAGAACTGAGGATAGGGAACAGGAAACAGTAGGTGCAAGAACTCTGGAGTTAGGAAAGAATTTGATTGGTCCAAGAAAAAGCAGCTAGAGTCTCAGAAAGCAGAAAATAGTAAGGGATGAGGCTGAAAAGACAATCAGGAATAATAGCATCTTGTAAGGCCTTAAAGGCTATGGCAAGAAGTTTGTTTTTTTCCTAAGAACAATAGGAAACTCGTGGAAGTATTTTTAAGCAAGGAAGTAACAATATGTTTTAACGTGTCCATTCCAACTGCAATATGAAAAACAGACTCAGGAATAAATAGTAAATACAAGGAAACTAGTTGGGAGATTATTGCAGTGGTTCAAGGCAAGATAATGATGGCTGTAGAGATGAAGTCAACAGACTCAAGACAGATTTTGGAGACAGAATCAGAAAGTCTTGTTGAAGACTGAGCACAGGAATGATTAAACAAGAACAAAGACTGTTACAGACTGAGTATCTGTCCATACATACATTGAAAATCCCAGCCCTAATATGATGGATTTAGGAGGTTGGGACTTTGGGAATTAGATCATGAGGGTGGAGCCCTAATGAATGAGATTCATGCCCTTATAAAGAAGATGCCAGAGAGCTCTCTCTAGCCCTCTTCCCTATAAACAAGAGGTAGGAAGCATGCAACCCTGAATCTGACAGTGCCAATCCTAGTATATCCACATCTAGCCTCCAAAACTTAGAAATGAATTTCTACAGTTTATAAGTGACCCAGTATATGGGTCTTTGTCATAGCAGCCTCAAATAAGACAAAGGTGACTCCTAGACTTTATTACATACTGTAAGGGGGGGCAGGATCAGGAGGTAAAGTTGGGGGTGAGTAATCTTATTCACAACAAAGTGGAGTTTTAGCAAGGAGAAGCAAAAGATCCACTGTAAACCTATTAAATTTGAGGTATTTACAATACAGACAATGGACATGAATCTAAACTCAGAAATGATATGTGGCTGGACCTGAAAACTAAACCCTTAGGCACTTTAACATTCAAACAGTAGGAAAAGAAGAGGGGTCACAAATCTGTAGAGAGAGGCCAAAAGGCAGAGGAGGAGGAGGCAAGAAATGTACCATCTTATGATAATTAAATGGATTCTAGCTGATATCCCCTTTATGGTTCTGCGTCTGCTCAATCCTTTTCTCAAAGTCCAATAACAGCTGGACCTAATTTCTACTCTTTGTCCCATTCATACTTTCTACAGCATTCCTTCATATCTTTTTCAACAAACACAAATTTTTTTAAAAATTTTTTCTTCTGTTTTTATTTATTATTGACACAGAGAGAAACAGCATGAGGAGGGGAGGAGCAGAGAGAGAGAGGGAGACACAAAGTCTGAAGCAGGCTTCTCAGCTGTCAGCACAGAGCCCAATGCAGGGCTCAAACCCACGAACTGTGAGATCATGATCTGAGCCAAAGTTGGCCGCGTAAGCAACCAAGCCACCCAGGCGCCCCAGGAATACCTTAAAAAAAGAGTAAGACTGGGGCGCTTGGGTGGCTGTCAGCAGCTAGGCATCCGATTTCGGCTCAGGTAATGATCTCGCGGTTCCTGAGTTCGAGCCCCATAGGGGCTCTGTGCTGTCAGCTTGGAGCCTGGAGCCTGCTTCAGATTCTGTGTCTCCCTCTCTTTCTCTCTCTCTCTCTGCCCCTCACCCACTCGCTGTCTCTCCCCTTTAAAAATAACTAAACATTAAAAAAATTATAAATAAACATTAAAAAAAATTTTTTTAATTTAAAAAGAGTAAGACCGGAGGGGGCAGCAAAAGAACTATTATCTTTTAGAGACAGATTCTGAAATATTTACAGACGAAATATGCTGTAGAGAACTGGTGTCAGAATAATCGAAGTGTGTATATGTGGGCATGGTGGAACAGTCTAGGTAAAACTAGAATAGCTATGAACTGATGGTTGTTGAAGCTGGGCGATACACACAATGCGGGTCCTCCCCACTTGTATGTAAGACATTTTCAATAATAAAACATAAGGGGGCTCGGGGGTGGCAAACACCAGCCTAAAAGAAATCTCTTGATGTTATCCAGGTAAAGATATGATCAAGAATGCACAGGGTTGACCCAAACATTCTAAAAGATTAAAGGCATGACACCAATGAACTTTAAAGATGAAGGATTTCTTCCTAAACTATATATTATCTTAAAATGTGTCACAAGTGCTTAAATCAGGCACCTATCTACCAAAACAGTGACTCAACAATTCTCCAAAGGGCTATAGCAAACTAGGCTCCACATAACACTTGCACTGCATGTTGAGTCACAACCCTATACACTAAACAATCAGAACACTGTATTTAAGAAAATAATAATCCATAGTAATCTTCACATAAAAGACCCAAATTCAAGATAAAAATTTCTAATCTACACATTCTTTAAATACGGTATTACTTTCTTCTGAATGCTTTGACACTATATCAGCTAGTGACCCTTTCCTTGATCAAAACCCTTTCTTCTGCAACCTGGGTTATTTTGAATTCACTACAAAGTGTAGATCTTATTTTACACACACACACACACACACACACACACACACACACACACACTCACTCTCTCTCTCTCTCTCATACCCATAATCATCCTTCTTAGTAGTAAAAGAGATGAAACAAGTCCGTACTCTCCTCTGCTAAAATAAAAAATTTCCCCAGAAATGACCTAAAATGATCCACAAGTAGAAGAAACCTGGCAATATGAGGACTCACATATAAACCGAAATCCTCAATGGTAAATAAAGTGCATGACATAAACGCACTAAGTAGACTGGTTGCCCAAAGCCCAATGGCACTTCATTTCTTTCTGACGTTTTATCAACCAAACTCATAGGCCCTTCCCTTTGACCACCCCACTCAGGTCCTCTGTTCCCAAAGAGTTTATGAAGATGCAGAAGGAACCAAAAAGGGAAGGGAAGTCTTTCATTAAATTTACACTGTATCTTTCCTCCTTCGGTTCAAAATTAAATAAAACCAAGGGGGAAAAAACTGGAAGGTCAAAACACTAATAAATTTGAAGGCAAAACACAAGTGCAATTTAACTGCCATTATGGATCAAATTATATCAGCCAACACACAGTATTTCCTAGATCTGTAAATTAAACAAAACACTTAGTTTGTCATGGTTACTTTTATTTTTGGGGGTGGGAACTGAATCCCACAAACCAAATACTGAAAAATCACACTCTTGAATTATTTCCAGATTAAAATACCTCTCCTGGGGGCGCCTGGGTGGCTCAGTCGGTTAGTATTTCATGCAAAGCATTCTCTGAACTATTTCCAGATATTCCAACCAGGTATCATCTGCCCCTTTCTCTAAATCTTAGAAGCGTATTACATTTTATAGAGTGCATAGCTATTTCTGCCCTTTATTCATCATAGACGGTGTTTTATATATATATATATATATATATACATACATACATATATATATATGCATATATATATATACACACACACACAATTTTGCATCCTCAAAATTGGACTACAGCATATTATCCTCAAAGCCCAGGTGAAAATCTTCATAATTTTTTTGGTAGACACAGTATTTATTGGAGGAAAAGGTGAATTCACCCTTCTAGATGTAAACAATTGTCCTAAAAGTTTTCAGGGTGCACTTAAACAATTTGACAATGTGCCTTTCATCTTCCTGTTTTGAAAACTGATTTCACAAGAATGATTCATCCTTGAGTGGAAAAATCCAGACGAAATGGTGGTTGAAATGTGTTACAATCAGTTTCCCAGCCTCTCTAGCTGCCCTCAAAAGTAAACAGTGGCTCATTCATTGCTGCTGAGACTAGTTAAGTGATCTGCCTTAGGTACAACAAGCTATCTAGGAACAAAATTCACATTTCCTGACTCCTGACTTACCTTCAGGAGAACACTGCTCCCTCTCACTTAAAATAAATGCCAGCCTTCAGTTCCCTAAATCAAGAACATGCCTGATTATTTGGATACATAGTCATCCAGAGGGTCAAAGATCTTTAAAAATATCATGCCCAGGGGCGCCTGGGTGGCTCAGTCGGTTAAGCGTCTGACTTCAGCTCAGGTCATGATCTCACGGTTCGTGGGCTCAAGCCCGAATCAGGCTCTGTGCTGACAGCTAGCTCAGAGCTGGAGCCTGCCTTCAGATTCTGTGTCTCCCTCTCTCTCTGACCCTCCCCTCCTTGTGCTGTCTCTCTCTGTCTCTCAAAAATAAATACTCAGAAGGTGAGGTGAACTCATGTAACAGATATAGGACTCTCATTAATTTTACCTCTCAGCAGGTATCTTATCACAGAATTCATTAAATCCATTCACAATCAACTACCCCCAGTTGCTTAAGAATCAATCCTAAAAGCACCAAAGTATTACCATTTAAAGTCCGTAATTTGCTATGAAGTCTTAAATTTCTGAGAAGAAACTACCGTCAACTCAGTAAAAGAGAAAGTAAGTAAAAGAAAAACTCTAAGCCTTTATTTGCTACTCATCCCCAAACCTAGAGCAATACATGGGACATCACTGGAACATGATGTCTATTAAATAAGTGAAGGAAAATTATCTTCATCATTATTAAAGTGAACTCACAGTATTCTTACTATAATCTGTCCCCTTAGGGCACTTGCCAAGTATCTGGAACCAAATCTAAAAACCTTTCACAGCTTGGGTGCCTGACTGGCTCAGTTGGTTAAGTATCCAACTCTTGGTTTCAGCTCAGGTCATGATCTCATGAGCTGCAGGTTTGAGCCCGACAGTACGGAGCCTCCTTGGGATTCTCTCTCTCTCTCCCTCCCCTGCTCATGCTCGCTCTTCCTCTTCCAAAATCCATAAATAAACTTTAAGAAAGCATTTTTCATAGCCCAAGATATGTATAGTCTCTAACATGCTTTAGAAATTATGACAAATACAATTAAATGCTTGCTCTCATCAAGTCCTAGATTCCAAGACACTTTTCAATTTCCATTGTTATTCTTTTCTTCCTCTTAACATTTATTTCTCCATCAGAATTCCTCTACCCATTATATTATTCTTCCATCTACAGGTGCACATAATTTTCAAAGCATTCAATGAATACCTTACTATGTATTAGCACAGAGAAAACCTAAGCTTTGGAGTGATACAACCCTGATTCTCGTTATTGCTTTTAAGCAACAACTATTAAGCTAGCTACAGGACAGTGGTAAGTCACTCATGATGTCTAGAATTCATTTTTCCTATCTGTAAATATGTGAAAGATTAATATATATATAAAGGCATAGTGTCAGTAACAGGCTTTAAGTGAGTGTTGGTTTCCTACCCACTTCCCTATTCTATAATAGCACCCATTGACTTTGGAACTATCACTCCAACAGAAAACAGTCTTAGAAAACAATGTCCTTAAAACACACACACACACACACACACACACACACACACACACACACAGCACTTTTGGTCCTGGTCTAAGAGCTGCCATAATTAGTTAAGTAAATCAGTATAATGAAGAGTGATAAGAATGATTGTCTAGTTTTTTACATTTAAAAATCGCATAATAAATTTTAAAAGTATTAAATAAATGAAAGTCAGCAATTCCTCTTCCTCTGTACCCATCGCATTACTTTCAGAAATAGTCACTGTTAATACTCTGGTGTGTATGTATTTTTGTTACCAAAGTTCTGTTATAGATATCACCTGTACAACTATCAAAATTTAAAGAATATATTTCCCTTTTAAAATTATATGCATTCCTATCTCAAAACACAAGATAGGGAAAGAATAGTTTTTACAATTAATGATGGTTAGACAACGGGCCAAAAGAAAAAAAAAGAAAAGGAATTTGGACCCCTACCTCATACCATACCATATATAAAATTAACACAAAATGGATCACAGAATTAAATTAAGAGCTAAAACAAAACTGGAAGGAAGCATTAAGATTAAATTCTACATGCCCTTGGGTTAGGCTGATGCTGTGACACAAAAAGTAAAAGGAATAGAAGAAAAAAAGGCAAAGTAGACTATGAAAATTTAAAACTTCTGTGTAATGGATGTATCAGGAAAGTGAAAACCCAGAGAACAGAAGAAAATATCTGTAAATCTGACAAGAGATTTGTATTTGGAATATATAAAAAGCACAATTCAACAATTAAAAACAATAACTAAGCCACTTTAAAAAATGGGCAAAGGATATAAATAGGTATTTCTCCAATAATATACAAATGGATAAGCACCTGAGATATACAAATGAATCAGTATCATTAGTCACTAGAGAAATGTTAATGAAACCACAATGGAAGGCCTCCTTACATCCACCAACATGGCTTAAAAGGCAAACAATAAATGTTGGCAAGGATATGGAACTACTAGATCCCTTAGCCATTGCTGGTGGGAATGTAAAATCGTACACCCTCTTTCAGAAAGTTTGTCAGTTCCTCAAAAATTAGACATGGAACTAATCACCATATGACCTAGCAATTCCACTTCAGAGTACATACCTGAGAAGTGCAAAGAGGTACACGAATGTTCCTAGCAACATGTTTCAGAACAGCCAAAAGGCAGAAAGTCCAGCAATGGATGAATGAATAAACAAAATGTGGTAAAACTATACACTGGGATATCATTTGGCCATAAAAAGGAAGGAAGTACTGACACATACAGTATTCACGTATAAACCTTGAAAAATGGTTTTGTTCATTATGGTAAATGAAAAAAGCACAAAACTAAAGGCCACATACTGTGTGAGTCCATTTACAGGTATTGTCTTAGCATAGGCAAATCCAGAGACAGAAAGGTTAGTGGTTGCAAGGGGCTGTGGGAAGGAAAAGATGGGGGGAATAACTGCTAATGGGTAGAGGGTTTCTTTTGGGAATGATGAAAATGATCCAAAATTAGTGATGATAGCTGCGCAACCCTGTAAATACACTGAAACACATTAAAGTATACACTTTCAGTTGGTTAAATGTCTGACTTAGGCTCCGGTCATGATCTCACGGTTTTTGAGTTTGAGCCCCGTATGGGGCTCTGTGCTGACAGCTCAGAGCCTGGAGCCTGCTTCAGATTCTGTCTTCCTCTCTCTCTGAACCTCCCCCCACTTGTGCTCTCTCAAAAGTAAATACATGTGGAAAAAAACCTTTTTTAAATAATAAAATTCCTTCAAAACTTACAGACTCTGTATCACCTCACACCAAATGTGAACTGGTACCTGGCAACTTACAAAAATGCTTTAACACCAAAATCTTCCAGTTTATAAAAAAAGCAGATTCTACAAAGATATTTCTTTTTTTTTTTTTAATGTTTTTTATTTATTTTTGAGAGACACACATTGCGAACAGGGCAGGGTCAGAGAGAGAGGGAGATACAGAATCTGAAGTAGGCTCCAGGCTCTGAGCTAGCTGTCAGCACAGAGCCCAATGTGGGGCTTGAACCCACGAACCATGATATCATGACCTGAGCCAAAGCCAGACGCTTAGCCAACTGAGCCATCCAGGCACCCCTCTACAAAGATATTTCAAATAATTGGAAATATAGCATGTTTTGTTGATACAGTTTTTTTTTTCAATCTGCTATGCAACCATGACACCATCAATCTCCAGAACTCTTTTCATCTTGCAAAACTAAAACTCTACACCCATTAAACAGCAACTTTTGAGTTCCCCCTCTCCAAACCCTGGCAAACTTTATCTTCTTTAACTGAGTTTGACTGCTTTAGATACCTCATGTAAGTGGAATCATACCTGTCTTTTTTTTAACAGGCTTATTTCACTTAGCATAATGAGGACATAATGTCCTCAAGGTTCATCCACATTGTAACAGGTGTCAGAACTTGCTTCCTTTTTAAAGATAAATAACATTCCATTTTATGTTTATGCCGTATTTTGTTTATTTATCTGTTGAATGACACTTCAGTTGCTCCTACTGACCTAATTTTTATGTGATCAATAAATACCTGTAGTAAATCAATTAGGGGAAAAAAGGATATTTCCAAAACTCTGTGAACACACTTAAAGGCAATGAAGTATACTTAAAATAAGTGAATTATATGGTAAATGAATTTATCACTAAATTAAAAAATATATATATATAAAGACTTCATTCATATTAAAAAAGATGAAACACAGCCTCGCACCCAAATAATCAATGTGAATTTTCCCAGCACTGAAACACTGGAAATATCTGCTATAATTTTATAATGCTGCTTCTTGCCAATATTCTGAACTGGAGTAGGAATAAAAAATCTTTAAATAAAGTGACCTAGCAAGACATTCCATTACAGAAGGGCCACTCGGGTGAACAAAAATCATCAAAAACGTCACCTCTCTCCATGAATACTAATAGTAAATTGTCTTAACAGTCAAATTATTTTGTAGTTTAAGAGAATGAAGAGCAACCACAGCCTCCAGACTAGCAGTGACACTAACCAAAGTCATGAATTCCCATTAATTATATATTCTATCCCATCCTTTTCCTTCTCAATTTCAGATTCTGAAATAATTCAGATGAAACAAAAAATACCCTTTCTTTGCTTCTCAAATCAACGGTTCTCAAAACTTGGCCTTGCATCAGAATTGCCTGGAGGGCTTTCTTGTTAAAACACTGTTAAACCTCATCCCCAGTGTTTCTAGTTAAGCAGACCTGGCATACTGTCTGAGAATTTGTATCCATAATCTAAGCCAGAAATTCCTGACCAGAATTTAAGTTCCTGGGTCATGTTCACTCTGCTGCTATGGGGACCACACTTTAAGAACCACAAATCAAAGTTAAGTCTAAAGACAAATTTAAAGGTCTAGATGATCTAATTGATACTATTAGTATGGTTTTATGGAACTTTAGTGTATATTCGGGGTGGAAAGTAAAAGATGGAAAGTAGAATTTTGCCTGTGTATTCTGTGGTATTTTTTTTAAGCTTACTTACTTGAGAGAGAGTGAGAGAGCGAGCGCACACAAGAGGGAGAAAGGGCAGAGAGAGGGGAAGAGATAGAATTCCAAGCAGGTTCCATGCTGTCAGTGCAGAGGCCAAAACAAGTCTTGATCTCAAGAACTGTGAGATCATGACCTGAGCAAAAGTCAAGCATTGGACGCTTAACCGACTGAGCCACCCAGGTGCCCCTTCTTTGGTTATTTTTTTAAAAAGCTGTTTACCATGTTAAGCATGTTAAGCCATGTAGATCAATATAGTTGAAAGAAGCTGAACCTCTCAAAACTTATAACGGATACAAAATAAGTAGCTTTCATTGCTATCTGTCCTAATAAAAAGGTCTTATACACAGTAACAATTGATATGAATAGTTCTCAGGAGAAAAATATTTCAGAGAAAATCCAGGAGGAATGCAGAGGCCTACACATCAAGGGACACTGGTAATTTTGCACAGGTACAAGGTAAAATTACCTATTATTTTGAGTGTTACCAGAGTGAACTAAGTATTTGAAAAAATGGTTTTTTTAACCATGTTTTCTTACTCCTCCTCTGCCTAACATGTGCATACATTGTGAGATTCTTCATCTTAAAACATCTATTCCATTATGTCAGAACTCTGAGCAAAAAATGTTTCTATTGCTTAAATGAAAGCATCCAAAATTCCTCTCAGGCCTTTTCAGACCATCCACAATCACTCCTACCCAGAGGTTTTGAGTCCCCTCCCTACTGCCTGAGCACAGCTCAATAATGGCCACTGCAGCTCTGCAATCCAATCCAGCCATTAACGTTAGTGTACTGTTCCAGGGATCAATGCCACTGATCACTAACAACACATATATGAGCTAGGGAAAACGGAAGATACAGTCATATGCCATAAGAATTTTTTATTTACTGGCTAAAAGTGAGCTAGGTCAAGTAGGTGGGTTACTAGATGTGAAAGAGTGAAGCCGGGCAGTTTCTCGTCACATTCCACTTCCTAATAGATGGTTTAGAACCCATACTTGACTAAAAATCTATCCCCACCCCCCACTGTGGGAATCTAAGCAAGCTCAATTTTCAAATTATAAAGCTATCTTTCAAACATGAAAAGGTCTAAGACCTGGAACCCCCACATTTAAACTCAGGGGCTATCTCATGGAACAGGGTCCACGCAGAAGTTCTGCCACAGAACTTTAGATTCAGATTTAGACAAGAAAACAGCCAAAGTGTCCCTCTCTTCCTTCTAAGTTGTCTGCACATCTAAGTCAAGTTCACTGAAGGGAGGAGAGAGGGGATGTATAAGGTAAATAAATGCTTCCAACCAATATCCTGAGTTCACAAAAGGTCTCTCACACTAAGCTCAAAATATTCCACTGGGCTACTAAAACCACTGGGTGAAAAATAAGAAAAAGAAGGCCATGTTCACCTTATATTCCAAACAGTGGAATATAATTACACTATTGCTCTTCGTTGTTGTTTTAAATTACTGCACTGTACTGTAAAATTTGATGATCCTAAAGCTCTTTAGGATCATCTAGCAGAAGGTTCTCACAGTCTTACCTCTTCTGGAAAGATAATGATAATAATTGGTTGAAGAAAAGTTAAACTAATCAATTGCAGACACATCATATTAGAGCAGAGTCTCTACTTCAGACTTTATGGACAGTCCATATTTCTGCAGTTGGCATCAAAAAGCAGTTGCAAAGACAAAATGAAGGAGACTATATGTGAGAACGACAAAGGTTTAAGTTGACACCAGGTGGGATAAGACTGCCAAAAAGCTGAAAATGCAATAGTAGAAGTATTGTTATCAGAACAGGAGCTGGTGATTACACTGGACTCTGTAATACCACTTACGCCATGAGACTTGTCTCACAGACAGATCCAGGTAGAAACACAAAAGGAAGCAACAAAAATGGTCTATCAGACCTAAGAATGCTTAAAAGAAACCAGCTATATTTAGACAGAAAACAAAAGCAAATGGATTCATTAAATGAAATAATTCAGGTTAAAAGTGTTTAATAAAATACCACAAGCTGGTCAACTGTCAGTCCATAGGTAAATAATGCCTTTTATATATCTGAGCAGGTATCATGAGAAGACATACTAGGAGAGAGGAGAAGGAACAAAGCTAGCACCAATGCTGAAGTTCCAAGGGGGGAAAATTTCCCATAGATGTGTAAAGGCTTTTTCTGTTGTCCAAGGAAGGAGTGGGCTCTATTCAAACCAAGTATGCACAATCTTTTTAGGAGAGTTACTGTACAGGGAAATGAGTGAGTCTGTGCTACATTCGTGATTTCAGTAGCTAGTCTGCCACTAATACTGACAAATTTAACTAGAATTCAGTTCCTCCATCTATAAGAGAAAGAGAGTAGTGCAGATACCACCCAAGGCCCCTTAAAATTCCTACCAAATACCATGATTCTAAGATCATTACTTATAAAAAGAAGAAAATGAAACCATTTTCATTAGAGCATCTGAACTGGCAGGATTTAGTTTTCATGCCACAGAACTATTACTTTAAGAGAAGACACTGGCTTTATTTTAGATAGGTATGGATAAATATCACCAAAAGCAGTAGTACACACAATTCTTAGAAAAAGGAAAATGTAAAGAGACCACCATTAGTGCCTACTAGATGATAGGCACTGATTTTCGCTTACATTATCTTGTTTAACATTTTAAAGATGTGCAAAATTACTAGTAAGGCTTTTCACAGATCGCATGAGAATTTAAATCACCAAGATAGTTTTCATTTAAAATATCATTTATCCTGTCATTTACCCTTTCAACCTATTAGAGAGAGGAACATGAAGAGACACGCATGTATACAATTATAAATTGCTTATCAAATGAATTACTTCCTATGGCTTGGTACTTATCCTAGATTTTTTCAGTAGATAAAATATCAAATAAGAAATAATAAATTATTTTTTAGTATTCAGTATTTGACAATAAAAATTTCTAATGAAAGTAACGCTATTCATAAAAGCATTAAGAAATACAAAAGGTTCAAATTGCCCTTATAAAATAGATTGTGTGAATATAAAGGAAACTGGACAATCCAAATTAGGGAAGGCAATATATTCTTTTCAAATTAACATGTAGGTTTAATGCAACTTCAAAAGTCCCAGTGGGATGTAATATAAATGTAAGGAGTTCTGAGACATTAGTTAGCTATTTGGGAAATGAGGTAGAAAGGACTTATTTAGATCATAACGTGCTACAATAAATGTTTTGATGAATTAAAGGGCTAATTTCTAAAAATAAAACCACTAAAAACATCTAGAAGAAAACAGGAAAAAATTCTCCTATTAATGCCTGGAAGAGATGAAGGATTTCCACTATTTTAGGTTGAGCAAGAAAGCTCAAGAGAAAAGATCAAAAGACAAAAAATTTTATTTTATTATTTTTACAAAGGCTTAAAAATTTTTTTAATGTTTATTTATTTTTGAGAGAGACAGAAAGACACAGAAACAGAGGGTGAGTTGGGGAGGGGCAGAGAGAGGAAGACACAGAAGCAGGCTCCAAGCTCTGAGCTGTTAGCACAGAGCTGGCGCAGGGCCTGAGCCCACAAACCTTGATATCATGAACTGAGTCTAAGTCAGATGCTTAACCAACTGAGCAACCAGGTGCCCCAAGACAAAAATTTTGAAGATTTATAATTTGTATCTTATCCAAGCTTGTTTCCAATATTTTCAAGGAAGGATTAATATCACCACTGTATCAAAGGATCATAAAAATGGACAAGACTCCTTTTAAAACATATCAGAATGTTCAACCTAATAATTTTAAATGTAAATGTAAGATGATATTTTTCACCCATATGTTTATTGGCACACATTAAAGGATCATTCTCCATGTTAACTGGAGTCTGGTTAAACAAACAATCCCATATACTGCTGGTATAAATGAATACAACTGACAATGAGTGAATTAACCTAAGAAGATATACATGCAGTTTTTTTTAACTGTTCAAACCCCCTTCTGTAGATTCTGAGAACCTAAATAATACAAACAACAAGAAACTTAAGCACAAACAACAAATATTAGAAAAGTCCATCAACGGAGTAATAGTAAAGCATAATTATGTAGTAAAGGAAAACTTTGTAAAGGAAATGCCTTCCTTTTTCATACTATGTTCAATCAAATGGATACCAAAATATTGCCAATTTTTAAAAATCCAACTCCTAAGGACACTGCAAAGACAAATACATTCATATAGCAATAGTATACTCAAACTAAAAAGTCTTCAAAGGCCATAAGACAAACTAAAATTATGGGACTTTCAGATGAAATGGAAGAAAAAGCAACAACAAAAAAAGTAGGTTAAGAATACCTATAAAGAGTCAAATACCATATTGTATGCTCATACATTAAAATTATCACAATTCTGTGAGTTAGGGTCTTTCCCAGAGGGAAAGATGGGAATACTTGAGGTCCAGAGTGGTTGAGTGATGTGCTGAGGACCACGGAACTAGTAAAATGACAGAGCTGGAACTGAAGTCCGATTCCAAATCACATGCTCTCCACAGTCCTCTAAGTGAAGGGAATGTTTTCTACAGTGGCATCACATAACACCAAGTAACATTAGAGGTAAAACACTTCTGTTTCATGTATCATAGGTTTCATCACTTGTTTCAAAACAGAGGTTATTTATTACTTTGTCATCCAAGGAAAAGGCGATAATTTTTTTTAATTAACCCAAGGAAGGATAAAATATAGATCATTTTCAAAGGTTTACTTTCCCTATCCTTTCAAAATCTCTATTATTCTCAATACCAGATGCAAATTATACAATTCTAGATTTCCCACGGTGTGCCAAAACTCTAGAAGATAATCACGAATTGTCTGTCGAATGAATGAACAAATATTAATTTAAAATAGAACAAAAAATCCCAAATCTCCCCATAAGTACAAGGACCTACAAAAACAAACTTCTGAAATACCAGTAGACTACTAATTGCATATTCAAACTTAAACCAAAGTTGAACCAACTCTGCCAATCTCTATGGCTCTCTAAATGAACGCAATACAAAAATACAAACTCAATCTCAGCATTCTTTCTAATCAATTATGAAAATAAAAGTACTTAAGAGAAGGTTCTGTTGAAGCTTTATCAATAGCCAAAAATCACAGGTGTAGGTGGCCTATATATGATAGGTTGTTTATGAAGAGCATCATCTACAAAGAGGCTGCCTCCACCCACTGAAAAAATATAGCTAGGGACACTACACAGCACAAAATAATCCCAAAAATATTTCAAGACCCTTTAGAACAGCTGGTTATAATTTTACTTTTACAGTCCCCTCCTTCAGAAAGGAATGATAATGACACTGCAATGAACTTTCTATGTGAGAAGACAGAATATTAAACCTTGTAGGCAAAATTTATTGCTAATGTGTGTTTTTTTCTACACAGGACAGATCATATTTCTAACTCCCCACATTATTTAAAGTTATGTGGAAGGCACAGAGTAAATAAAGAATAAAGTATCAAGATAAATACTTACCTGTTTTAAAGTTCACTAGGAGTTGGATATTCTAAATTCAGTTTACAATTCTTAACAGTGGAAACAAGGTCAAACTTTATTTGATGGTGAAAAGAGAGAATCAGGCTAAAAATAGATCGTTTAGGACTGACAGGTACTATACAAATTCCATTTTCTCATCCAAAGATCTGACTGACAGGTACTATACAAATTCCATTTTCTCATCCAAAGATCTGCTTCTTATAGTCTGCTTTAAACCCACCCTACAGGGGAGTGATTATATACCAAAGTAAAGGTGTTTTCTAGTATGACTTAAGAGCACTGGTAAACTCAGTGAAGAGTTCACGTTCATAGACCGTCATGTGCCAACTCACCCTCAATGGGGCCCCCATCACTATTTCAAATATAGACACCACCATCTGGCCTTTCCTATTTTTTAAGATTCTTCAGAAGACAACTCCAGTGATTTATGCAACAAATCTTCTATTCCTACTTAACCAATTTGATAATATAATTTCTGGAAACAGTTCTAAATTCCCCAGACCTCCATTATCAGGAATTGTGAAAAGATAATAGCTATCCAGAAAACAATCTTCCTGAGGAACAGAGTTGTGCTATGCCAAAACACAGTCTTATTTTCAGGGATAACCAATACTTAGGTCTGAATTTTCATGAAATAAATAGCTCATAAGATTTTTTTTTAATCAAAAAAGCATAAACTGTCAAGCTGGTATTGTTTATAGAATCTCTGTTATGAACTAGGAAACCAAACTATAAAACCTACCTAAAGTGTGTCTAAAATAACATCATTAGCTCTAAGTGCAAAGATGAGCATGGAGGTGCTCCATCCACATCAGCTTTTCTAAAGTCTTTGCTCTCCATTCTGGATAGCTAAAACATCTCCTACTAAAGAGACAGTTCTATGTGCCTCCCTATAAGCAACCCCCAGGAAGCACTCATTATTATGACACTGTGAAAAGCACTTTAAATGCATCATTCATCCACAAGCTTCTAAAAATACTACCACCTCATAGATCACAAAGTAACTAACCAGCTCAGTTGGTACATGCTGCTCTGGCAGTTCAAGGCTCTTCTGCTTTCCTCTATACTGATCCTAAGTGTAAAACTGAAACATATCACATGAATTTAATGGGCCTAAGAGTCTTCACATCTAGATTATGTTTCTTCTTTTAAAATTAAAGGTAAAAGATCCAATCAACTAAGAAATGTGTTGCTTCAAATTAGAACCTGGAAATGCCACAGTACCTGGATGCAAAAATTATGATCCAACTAAAAAACATGCCCAAAATGTAAGAGAAAAAAAATCAATTTGTGTTTTTTTCTATTACTGGTTTAAAATTCTAAAAATGTTTTAGAGAGAATGGAAAAACCTCAACTGATATGATACTAGACAACCACATTATCTTCTGCTTGACCAACATAACAAATATACCAAAATGTTTATAAAAACCAGAAACTTTGGTCCTCATGGAAATAGGTTCAGGATAAAATTTAGTTTTTTTCCACATGAGGGAGTATCTGGTAATAGAAGTCTACCCAGTAGTGTTTTCTCCAAGTTTGGTACAGGATCACAAATATTACTTCTACCCATGAGGTAAAATCTTTAGCAGAAAAAGGCCTAGATATCTGTATTTTCTAAGTGCTGGGGTGATTCTACTGAACATTAAATTAAGAACCATCAGGGTACAGACTAAGGACAAGTTTAGAGTAAAAATAACCTTGGCCTTGGTAGCTATACAACTTGAGCAATTACTTATCCTAAGCTCTGGTTTTCACAACGATAAAACAGGGATACTGATTATCAAAACAAGGGAACAATTTTCCTACTTCATAGAAAAGTCCTAAGGCATTAAAGGAGATGGTTTATAGAAAGTACTTAGCATACAGTTTTAACACACAGTAAGTAATAAACAGGAGCAACAATGGTGGCAAACTTCCTATATTTATAAATACTTAATACTTTTAACATTAGCAAATAGCATACCAAGGTTTATACATTATTTTGTCATTTCACTCCTTCCCCTACAACTCCCAAAAGAAAGCAGCATTTTAAAAATGAGAGTCACAGGATTTGTAGGGGTGGGGGGAGGGCACAAATCAGCATTCTTTCCTTTAAGAATAAGGACAGCTGGAGAGTTTGGTCACATTTTAAGGGCTAAAAGCTAAATACCATATACAATTTGTTGTGTTTATGCATATAATCATCACCTAGTTAGACCATGAGAAAAACCCATTCCTAATCATAACAGGAAGGAATTATATACTGATTATCAAAACAAGGGGAAATTCATACTCCCAAAGTTCAGAGCTTTGAACCAGTTATTTCACAAAAAGGTGTGTGTGTTTTCTTTAAGAGAACAGCACACAGAATGGCTTACAAAAGCCTGTTCTATCCCAAAATATCGTCAATCACACTTTAAAAAAACAAAAAAAAAAAAGAGCAAAAAATATTGATACCTTCCTCTCCCTAGAATCTTGATAATCTAATCGATTGCCAAACTCAATAATCTTTCTCTGATCCATTCTCTCCTTTCTTTTTCTACTCCTAGGGCTACTGCAATTCTGGCTCTCATTTCAAACAGTGCTCAACAAGATTTCTGCCTCCACCCCTTTAATCTGGGGGTTGAGATTTTCAGCTTTCCAGCTCTATGTCTCTCTGTTAAGTGCTCAATTCTGCCACTGTAGAACTAAAACAGCCATAGACAGTCTGCAAGTAAATTAGCACAGCTGTGTTCCAATGCAACTTTATTTACAAAAACTAACAGGCCAAATTGCTGATCTCTACTAATTCAACTAACAGTTTCCACAAATCCTACCACAGATCATGTTATTTCTGATCAAAAGTCCCTTTCTTCAAAGAACTCAACATTTCTTAGCCTAATACACAACGGCTTCTTCCACAAGGGTCTTATTTTCATTACTGATGGCTTTTTTCCCTTCTCTCTACCTACATTACAAACTGATTTCCCTGGTGTGGTTCATTACACTTTCCCAATTCCAAGCTTCTACTCAATCTGTATACAGAACTGAAGACCTTGCTTTCTCTCCCTCTGGAACACCTGCACCCTCCTTGCTCTCCTCGCCCCAATCCAGATCTATGAAATATTGTCCATCCTCCAGAGTCCCTTTCTCTTTATCAAGAAACCCTCTCAGCAGAACTTACATGGCACCTTATTTACCCTCTGTGACAATGATGGTTTTATCTCTTATACCATGGTGAATTATGTAAATATCTTAGCTCTCTTAAGATTGTGGACAGGATCTATTTATGACTCATCTGTATATTTCCCATAGTACTTTATATTCAACAAATATTTTAGATAACAAATTATTACTGTTTTCAAAGAAAATATTCTTCAATTAAAATTCCTGACATAACACATAGCACTTTTAAAAGAATAAGCCTGGGGCGCCAGGGTGGCTCAGTCGGTTGAGCCTCTGGCTTCAGCTCAGGTCAGATCTCACATTCGTGGGTTCAAGCCCCACGTCAGGCTCTGTGCTGACAGCTAGCTCAGAGCCTGGAGCCTGCTTCTGGTTCCGTGTCTCCCTCTCTCTCTGACCCTCCCCCTCTCATACTCTCTCTCTCTCTGTATCAAAAATAAATAAAACATTAAAAAAAATTTAAAAGAATAAGCCTGAGGTCTTCTTTTCTAAGCATATTGCATAAAAACGAATGACACTAGTTTAACAAATTATGCCCTCAAGAATCAGTCTCAATCTCATTAATCAGAAAGCAAAATGGTAAGTGGGAAGAGCATAAAAGGACTGGATTCAAATCCTAGTTCTGCCATTGCTGAGTCTCTGCTTCCTCCCTGGTTAAATAGATTTTAACGCCACCTACACCTGGGGGAAAGACCAGATTAGGAATAACTATGAGCACACACCAAGCAGAGTGAATTATTATGCATTACGACCTCCATATAAATTTAAAGACACCTAAGTTAATTGCAAGGTTCCTATTCTGTCCAGCAAACAATGTTAAACATCTTCTCTACTCAGCAGTATGAAGAATAAAGACATAGACGGTCCTTTGTTACAGAGAAATTTGGTCTGGTAGTGATCTGTTCAAAGACAAGTAACACAACATACTGAGTCTTAACTTTCCAGCTAATTCTGAAAAGAATGAAGAATATTGTGAAATTATTTTAGGCATAAACCTAAACATTTAACAACAGGTTATAATCAAGTTCCTACCAAATTAAGATGTCAAGCTTCTAACCATGGCCTACAAGGTTTCCTTATTTCCTCTACTGCTCCTTCTCCACCTGACTGTCGGTGAGCTTGTGCGCACGCCTTCCTGCTGAACCCCCAAGCCAAGCTCCGCAGCATTGCTGCACGTATGCTCCTCAACAGCAATGCTCTTCCTCAAGGACTCCACAGACTTCCCCCCTTCCTACATTTACAACTCAGCACACACCTCACCTCCTCAGAGGCTTTCCCTGACTGCCCTATTTAAAATAATCACCACCACGGAGCAACCATCACTTCCAATTTCATTATGCTGTTTTACTTCTCATTATAGCAATTGTTAACTAGCCTTTGGTCATGTATTCATCATCCGTCTCTCACATTAGGGTAAAACTTCATGAAAAAAGCAATTTCTTATTAGCAGCTGTATCCCTAGCAACTAAAACAGTGTCTGGAACATACAGCATACTTGATACACATTTGTTATTTGTTAAACAAATGACATGTTCATGAGGGATGAGGAATATTCCTTCATCATCACAAATGACATAGCTTCTTAAAATCAACTGCTTCCAATTAAATCTAGCATGTTAAGGCCACCCCTAGGATGGAGGTTCTTAATTTGAAGCTTCAGAGAGTCATTAAACCCACTTTTCTGGGAGGAAACGTCTACAGCATTTCTTTAAAGAGTCCCCTAATCACAAAAACATCCTAGAGCAATGATTCACAACTTTGGCTACACCATGGAATCTCCTGGGAGAATCTTAAAAATACAGATGCTTGTGTCCCACCCCAGAGATGACGTGTGCTACCTGGTCTGCGTATAGCACTGACTTCAGGTTTTGGTGCCTTTTTTTTAAGTTACCCTGGTGATTCTAGTAAACAACAAAAACTGAGGAAAATGCAACATGGAAGCAAGAGATACTTAAATGGATCAGATTTCTCAAGGCCACTTATACAATGAAGAAAATAGAATTTAAAAACTAAGAATTCTGAAAGAATTAGCACCTCTGGCAAACTCATACAAGTGCATGAAAAGTTTTATGTCACAGAAACATTTTACATAGAGTCATTTCTCCAACTCCACTTAAATACTAATCTGACACTGAGATTTCAGGCTTTTGCCCCCAGAACATAAGTCACATTTTTCATTTAAAACACACTTATTTCATACAAAAGCTCGTTTGTTAATATACCAGGTAAACCTAAATACATCAAAAGAATGACAAAATACTTTTTGGTGACTAATCAAGGAGTACATTACAACTATGAAGAAGTCCTCTGTAATTTTATTGCTAAAAACTTGTTTAAAGCAATGTATTTGTGCCAGTTAGCCTCCATGGTTATACAGGATGACAAACAGTGGATTTAGGTGAAACTAATATTGACAAAACACACACAAAGAGAAAGGAGATGGGGAATTTCAGAGATTTGTTTAGATCATACTAACAAGGACTTGAAAAGAGGTGTCAGACAAGAACACGGGTGGTACTTTTTTTTGTTAAGTCCAATAAGCAAATATCAAGTAATGAGCCAATTCATCATTGTTACCACTCCAAATTATTACAGGTTACTGGTTTTTATATCCCGAGTAGTTCCTTTTAGAAAATGTTTAACAGGATAAGACAACAAAAAACCAAAATGCTACATAGTTGTAGAATAATAAATAAATCCAGCAATGCTAAAGTCCATAGTGGCAAATAATTTTAAACGTTGGGGTAGCGAGAATCATCAAGGAACTTGCTCCACCTACCCTTCTTATCTGGACTCCTGACTGTAGAGGGAGATTTGCTGAGACAGAAGCACCAGATCACGAGCCCACCTAATACAAAACATCATACACCTTAACAACAGTTGGAGGAAAGCCAGACTACTCGTAGCTATGAAGTCTCCCTGGCTTGACTTCTTCGTCATATTGCCTTATTCAGTTTCCCTGTCCAGTAAGCTACGTAAATTTAGTGAAAAATGCAAACAGAGATACATGAAGGTATATCATCAGCCCATTTTAGCTGAAGAGACTGGGCTTGGAATGCAAATAAAACATAAGTAAATGCAAAAACTCTCAGAGTTGGAAAAATTTTTAATTTCCCTTCTACAACAAAGGGCACAGGGGCAGCTTTAGCTTGCTATGTCATTTTACACTACAAAAAATAGTGTCCTCCTCTTATTAATAACTTTTGCTTTTACCAAGAGCCTATGGAAAATAATGATCTGGAATTAACTAGTGAATAGATAAATGAAGCCAAAGATACACATTCCCAAAATGTTGGCTAGAAACAAACACAAAGCAGCACAGGATATGAACTCCACTGGCTGTTTACAAAATGTTTCCACATACAGGAGTCTCATGTAATAGGAACAGACCGGACAGTATAGAGAAGGAGATGAAAACTACATAAATGGGCCATCTGGAGATCCAAGCATTGAAGTCACTGTGACCATCAAGTGATCAGGATCATTTATTCAAAAGCAGGTTACAAATTTCGAAAGCCTGCAATCCACTCAATCCTTTTAATTTGGTGAGACAAAATAAAAAAAGGGCACCTGGATGGCTCAGTTGGTTAAGCAGCTGACTCTGGCTCAGGTCATGATCTCGTGGTTCGTGGGTTCAAGCCCTGCATCGAACTCTGTGCTGACAGCTCAGAGCCTGGACCCTGCTTCAGATACTGTCTCTCTCTCTGCTCATCCCTCACTTCTGCTCTCTCTCTCTCAAAATTAAATAAACATTTTTAAAAATTTTTTTAAAAGAATAAATAAAAAAAGAAAAGGGCTTTAAAGCAAGAACGCCTGGGTGGCTCAGTCGGTTACTAGTCCGACTTCAGCTCAGGTCATGATCTCGCGCTTCATGAGTTTGAGCCCTGCATCGGGCTCTGTGCTGACAGCTAAGAGCCTGGGGCCTGCTTGGGATTCTGTCTCACTCTTTCTCTGCCCCTCCCCCACTCACACCAAGGGATCCCTCTCTCTCTCAAAAATAAACATTAAAAAAAGTTTTAATAAAAAATAAAAGTGCAGTCTGACTCATCACTGTCCATCTTCATTCACTCCAAAGCCCTAAACACTAACAGAACACAGTTAAAGTATATTTTCTTAGGGCTGGTGGCAAATGTGAGGGAGGGATCAGAGGAAGGAGTAAACAGAAGTACTCTATTATGTGGTTTACAAGACACCTTCTCAAGATTTGATCTCAGCTTTGGTTTCTTCATCTATGAAATAGACACAAAGCGTACTACATAACTAGAGAATATTATATACAAAGAGCATCGGAGGCATCCAGGATAAGTGCCCTTTCCCTTCCAAAGAGAGAGAAAGACTAATCAATCCAGTGGATCTCAACTGAAGGTGATTTTCCTCCCAGGGCACATTATTTTTGCCAGGAGACATGTGGCAATATCTGGAGACACATTTTACAGTTACAGCTAAAGGGAGGGTGCTGATATTTAGTGAAGAGAGACCAGAGATTCCGTTATACATCCTACAATGCACAAGATAGCCCCCCACCACAAAGAGCTATCTAACCAAAAATGTCAGTAGTGCCTGTGTTGGGAAACCCTACCCAAACAAACTCATTTCTGGAAAACCACACAAACATGGGAAAGAAGAGTAATAGAGTCTATACAGTTCCTACAATCTAGAAGAAATCAATTTCTGAAAGTAGTCTGAGAACAAAAATACTATCTTATGGCAGCTGTTACTCAAATGACAAATTAAAATGTCACAAATGTCAGGAAAAAAGCTTATAAATGTCAGAAAAATAGTTTGTCCTCTAAGCATTATTTTAAAATGCAGGTAAAGTGTCAAAGAGAACCTATTAAATTCATTTTTCTAAATAATAGTAATAACACTCAAGCTTGAAGTTAAACTGGCACACTCATCTGTCAGTGAGAGCAGAATAAAGGGAGCCAACTCTTTCAGAAAGCAATCTGGGGTAAATATAGCCATAAGAATGATGATATCCTTTGCCCTCAGAACCCAATTTAAAGGAAAGAACACAATGTGCAAAACTACTCAATGCATACTGTAATTATAAAAACCCAACAATAATGCCAACAACACTCAAAATCTACACAATAAAAATCTAGATATCCTAACTATTTATGTGTCAGACCCTGGAACAGGACATAGACATTTTACATATATTATTTCCTCTATCCTAACAAAAACCCCATAAGGTTAAGTGTTATAAATCCCATTTTACAGAACAAATTAAGGTGCAAAGATGACAGAACTAGCAAATCAGAGAGCCTAGATTCAAATCCAAGTGGAGCAGGCTCTCAAGTTTCCCTCACTGTGCTACACTGAATGCAAGGGGTAACTGAAGTAAAAATTTGATGGGAGTACTATGAAGTTAGCAAAAACAGTGACTACTTCTTAGATACATACAAAATTTTACATCTAAAAAAAGAACAAAGACTTTTCAAACACTCATAAAAAGTTAGACAACTGACCATGTAATAGATCACAAAGACATAGGTCAAATTCCAAAAATCATAAAGCATACAGGCCACATTCTTTGAAAACAATGCAAAAAAACCCTAGAAATCAACAGTTTTTAAAAGGGTGGCAAAAAAGAAAAAAATAGATGGAAAAATTTAACAACACATCTTTCTAAGTAATTCTGATAAAGAAAAACCAAAACTGCTCTATTTAGAAATGAACAATGAAAATATGACAGACCAAACTCTTAGAATTTGGCCAAAGAACTAACTCAGAGGAAATGCTGTAAGCTTAAATGTTTATTGAAGAAAATAAGACAGATGAAAAATAAATGACTTAAATGTGTAACTTAAAGAAGCTTAAAAAAATCTAAAGCAGAGAAATGAATAAAGCTAAATACAAAACCAATGAAGTAAATATTAACAAAAGATAAATTCAATCAACATAATCAAAAGTTTTTATAAGAACCTCATTTATACAGAAGACTCTGTATCCAAGAAAAGAAAATGGAAGTGAAAGAGCAGACATAACACAGTAAAGCAATACAAACAACAGATCTACACAAGAAGATCCTAAGAGATTTCCAGGTAGAATTTTGGGGCAATAAATTTTAAAATCTAGGCAAAATGAGTGATTTTGTTTAAAAATGCTGCTGGAGCGCCTGGGTGGTTCGGTCAGCTAAGCGTCCAACTCACGATCCTGATCAGCTGGGGTCCTGCTCTCACGATTTATGAACTTGATCCCCACGTCTGGCTCTGTGATAACAGTGTAGAGCCTGTCTTGGGTTCTCTCTCACTATCTCTGCCCATCTCTTGCTGGTGCCCTCTCTCAAAACAAGTAAAACCTAAAAAAGAAATTGTTTTAATTAAAATATTGCCAAAATTGAGTCATGAAGGAAGAAATTAGAAAACCTTAAACCAATAACCATAGAAGTAATTTAAATGTCAGCAAAGAGCCATTCATAATTATAAAATGGCATCTATGCTGTTCAGACATTTCTAACAGATGGTTAGCAAAGAGATTAAATCCTTGTCAACTATTTCCATATAGGCCAATATAGTTCCATATAGGCCACAACCAGAGCCAGCCTAAAAATATCCTATAGGTCTTTCATGTTATGAAGATGGGGGAGGAAAATCAGTTCTGCATTCCCTCAAAAGCACCTAAATCCCATCTGACATTTATTAAAATAATAATCCAAATCATCCAGATAATCAGTATCTGATAATGTTTAGCCTAAGAGCCCTCCCCTGGAATGCAAACTCCAGAGAATAGACATTATTTTTTTCTATTTTGTTCATTGCTCTTTCTCCAGTGCCTTGCAGAGCTCCTGGCAAATAGTAAGCACGCAATAAACACAAAATCTAACAATTGAAAAGGAGAAAACAAAACATCACCATCTGTCATGCAGGTGATTATCCACTTAGTAATATCAAACAAATAAGTCAAAGAATTGCTAAGAGTAGGAAAATTCAGTAAGGGAGCCAAACAACAAACATATAAAAGCCAATAGTTTTCCCATGTATGAACAAGAAATTATCTCATTCTTAGTAGCATTAAAATCTGCAAAATATCTACAAATAAATGTAACAGGAAATGTGCAAGGTCTATTGGAAGAAAAGTATGAATTTTACTTTAGATATATATAAAGGACCTCAGTAGAGGGAAAATATCACAACTTTGGGAATGCCTTATGTTGTCAAGATGTCCTATCTTCATCCAAATTAATGTACAGTCCCAAAACAGTCCAAAATCCAAATCTCAACATGATTTAAGGAAGCTGATAAACTGATTAAAAAATTCATGTGGAAGAAGATAATGAGCAATAGTGCCCTCACTATACACACACACACACACACACACACACACACACACACACACACACATATAATTTTAAATAGAAGGAGCGTACGCTTACTCTATCAGTATTTAAAGCTATGGCAAATAGTATATTTAGGGACAACTGGACATCCATGAAGGGAGTGAGGAGTATTAAAATGTTACTTTAAACCATACACAAAAACACAGATACAGAGAACAGACTGGCAGTTGCCAGGGGTAGAGGGTTGCGGATGGGCAAAATGGGTGAAGACAATCAAAGGTAAAAATCACCAGTTATAAAAACAAATAAATCATGGGAATGCAATGTACAGCATGGCAAGTATAGCTAATAACACTGTGCTGTATATTTGAAAGTTGCTAAGAGACTAAATCTTAAAAGTTCTCATCACAAGTAAACAAAAAATAATCTAACAATTTATGGTGATTGATATTAACTAGACTTACTGTGGTGATCATTTTGCAAAATATGCAAATAGTGGGGCACCTGGGTGGCTCAAGTGGTTAAGCATCTGACTCTTAATAAATAAATAAATGTATGTTTAAAAGGGCAGCCTTTAAAAATATATATACAAGTAGTGAATCATTATGTTGTATGTCTGAAACTAACATAATGCTGTATATGTCAGTTACATCTCAATTAAAAAGAAAACCAATTTTAAAAGTTACATACAATCACTCCTCTTAGGGAAACTCTTCTCCAACAAAGGGCATTAAACTCCAGATAACTTCATTCCATTTCTTTCCTTTCCCAAACACGTCAAGAACTCTAGTACAACCTTGACTCTTAACCTAATAATCTTTAGCACCATCATTTGCTCTCTCTGACCTTAGGTTTGTCTGTAAATGAGAAATTTGTGCCTATTCCCACAGTAAGTTCTAAAATGATCTACATTTTATCAATCTTGCATCTGTACCTATCTTTCCATTCTGTGTCCATAGCTCTGGTTCAAAAGACTTCTATTCACAGCTGGGCTACTTGCCATTAAGTCTTCTTACCCTGGCTCCAAACTATCCTATACTTCTACCCATCCACCCCACTTCACTAGCAAAGATTCTTTGTGCAATCCAATGATGCCATTCCATGTTACTGATTCTGCACTATTCTTGATAAAATCAAATGCACCAGCTTTTGACCAAAACTTAATCCCCCAACTTCATCTTCTACGTACTTGAAACTTTTAGGTCTTGCAGATAGCGCTCTATCCTGTTACCCAACACAACATCTTTACCTGAGGTCCCTCATTTTGGACCTGAAACATCCTATTTCCTCTTGGAAACCTAAGTGTTATCCCAGATCAAATTAAAGTTCCACTCTCCTCAGGTTTTCTGATCCCCTTAGCCCACAGCAATCTCTCCTTCCTACTAAGTCTCAGCATTTGATGCCAGTACCATGTTATCTAATTACAATTAAGGCATCCACTGCCTAATTTTAATGCTTCCTTTTCTACTTGGATGTGGGGGGGAAATCAAGTCATATAAATTATTCCTTAAAGGCAAGAACTAAGTTCTCAATTCTTAACTGTTTGCACCATTCCTTATTTGACTATCAGAGAAGCATTTCTCTTGCCCTTCAGGGGCAAGGTTAATCTGGATGACAGATAATCTTGAAAGGCTAGTCTCCAAATAACTGAGTTACCTTGAAATTTTCTATGTTTATTATTCTTTGCTCAGAGAATTCTGCATATCCTTCTCTGGAATTGCCACAGGGACACTTTGACTATTCTCAATGATGACACATCTTGGTTTCGATTCAGATTATCAACTACAGCCACTCTTAAAACTGTTGAAGGATTATGTGTTTAAGGAATTTAAGGTACAGCTCTTTGAAGGCTGCCCTGCTGGGAAACACCCAAGAGCAACACTGTACCTTACCCTTCCATGTCAGCCAATCTTAATGTTTATGCATGAAGTTAAAGAAATTTGTCTCATCCAGTAATATCGTTACATTATCTATTTAGAATAAACCGTGGAAGTATAATCTAACATTGCTTTGAACATTAACAGAAATAATAACCTCCTGCACCTAATAAAACGTAAAGCCAAAAACAGTTGAGCCTTAAACAACATGGATTTGAACTCTGCAGATCCACTTATACACATATTTTTTCAATAAATACAGTACAGTAGTATAAATAATTTCCTATAACATGTTTTCTCTAGCTTACTTTATTAGCTTATTATTTAAATTACTAATTGTTACTATTTACTTACTATATCAGCTTATTTATATAATACATTATTGCATGCAAAATATGTGTTAACTGACTATTTATGTTGCCAGTAAGGTTTTCAGTCAACAGTATTAGTCAGTCAACAGCTATTAGTAGTTTCAGTCAACAGCTATTAGTAGTTAAGCCTTGGGGAGTCAAAAGTTATATGTGGATTTTTCAACTACACACACACATACACATCAATGTCTTGAATGTACACTTGCAAATATCAAAGTCACTTCACATTTTTCAAGTCTGAGACCTACTTACTTATCAAGTTATTATTAAGAACAAATTAAGAGAATTCTCAACTGGGAGGAAAATCACTGCACCAAGCACACTTCCTGTAAATATAAAATTAGCCTTTCCACTTAAACTTCCAAGTCAACTTTCTTCTGTGAATGCTTGAATGTATTTGCATAAGAGATCATTTTCAAATACAGCTGGGTGGAAGCAAAATGAGTCTTAAGCAGGCCTCACTCTGCTTTCATCTTACAAAGAGAAGATTGGCCTGTCTTCCAGCCTTGTGAATAAAGATCTTACAAAAATTCACTATGCAAAGGGTGTGCCCAAAGAATACTTGGTGGAAAAATCTGCTGGGGGAGTGCCAATTTAAAAAGAAAAACATTTTCACCCAGTTGGAAATCTAGAGAAACAGTGGTTACAGCAACTCAGCTGAAAACTCTTAAGAAATGAAGAAAAATTTTTTTAGAAAAAGCCCAGATCTCTTCATCCTCAAAGTGAAATTCTATGAAAAGTAACTAAATGAATCAATGAAAAAGTGAATTATGTTAACTTTATGCACCTAAATAGCAGTATCTAAAATTCTACCTTTGTTATTTGATAGGGTCAAAGGGCAACTGGTCTCTTACTCTATATAAATGAACTTTATAACCAGTAATTGTTTTCAATCATTATTTCTGGGAAAGAAACAGGAATAAAAGAAGACTTTTGTTGTTTTGCTTAAAAAAGAACCAAAAACAAGAAATTTTTTTATTGTTTTGCTCATTTTGGAGGGAGGGGAGGGACAGAGGATTGTTTTTCATCAGGGATATTTATTTCCAAAGCATAACACTCTAATAGCTTTATTTAGTGAAACCAGGATACCCATCTGGTAAAGACCTTTGTCTTCACTCTCTCACTATACCCCATCCTCAGGGTCCATACTTTACTTTCAGATTCTTCAATGCCATAAGTGGAACATAATTAGGAAAAAAGAAAAACAAACACACACTACAGTTACCACAAGCAAACATACTGGCACCAGGTTGCCTCCTGAGAGAGACAAGTGAGCAGACCGCTGCAGCTCTGGCACCAACTCCCTGATAGGACCCAGTGTAGACTCCCTATGGAAATACAGGCAGCACTAGCTCTAAGGAGTTCATCTGGCCATTCAGCATACGTCAACAAACCGGACAGTGTGCCTGTGACAAAAGTCTTTCCCATCCCAGTCTGGGTCTCATCCTTACAAACTAACAAGTGACATTTTCCAGAAAGGTATAATTCAGGGGTGCCTGGGTGGCTCAGTTGGTTAAGCATCCAGCTTCAGCTTAGATCATGATCTCATGGTTCACAGGTTTGAGCCCCACGTGGGGCTCTGTGCTGACAGCTCAGAACCTGGAGCCGGCTTCAGATTCTGTATCTCCCTCTCTCTCTGACCCTCCCCTGCTTGCACTGTCTCAAAAATAAATAAAAAACATAAAAATATATTTTAAAAAAGATATTTTAGACTTATTAAGTGAGGAACCTAGGAAGATTAAAAGACAAGATTAAAATTTACAGTTCTCAACAGTAGTCTAGAATTCTTTTTAGTATATTGCTCCCTCTTTAGTATTAATCTCACAAACGCCAAGAAAAATAATAACCTCCAATTCACCCTTCAGGTTTTCTGGTGACTATCAAATCAATAAACATAAGATACTGAGTGTTAATCATAAACTCCATACTCACACATGGAAACAACAAAGGGGGTGTAAAACCAATCGGATATTGTTCAACTGCTATTTTATGCCTTTGAACTTCTGATAATAACCAGACTTAACCAGAAAAAGAATTTTTGAGGAAAATACATGCTTACAATTCATTTAACAGCCCTAAGCACAATACAAAACTAAAGGAAAAAGAACATAAAATACTTTCATATTTTAAAAGATTTCTTTTCCAGAAACTGGGGATATAAGAGGATTTTTCCACATAAGTTGAAATACAAATTAAGTTGAAATATAAATCATCCCTTCAGAATGTCAAAAATATTTTTTACCCATCTGATGGGAAAAATTATGAACTAGGTCACTTCTCTGGATTATTTATTATAGTAGAAGAAAACAACTTCCCCCTTCCATCATCACTCTTGGTCAGTTCCATGCCCATCACTGTACTGTACAGTCAGAAAGGCATCTGAGGAGCTATATGCCTTCAGGTTGCTCCATTTCTCAAAATAGAATCTTCTTTCTGTTCCCCTCCCAATCAGTTTAGAAGAAAAATACTAGTAGAAAGAGCAGGAACAAAGAATTAGCTTTTATCTTCACTCAGGTAAATTATTTATCATGTCTATTGTCTTAGGCCTTAACCGTAAAATGGGGAGATCACCTTCACCATTTGAAGGTCTTAAATATTAAACAAGATACCAAATGTAAACCACCCAACATATAGAAAGTATGATCAACACACACTAATTCTCATTTCCTTTTCTTTTTTAAAAAGTCACTCCAGGCAGAAGACATGAACAGACACTTCTCCAAAGAGGACATCCAGATGGCCTACAGACACATAAAACGATGCTCAACATCACTCATTATCAGGGAAACACAAATCAAAACCAGACTGAGATACCACCTCACGCCAGTCAGAGTGGC
>NC_043716.1:42191375-42218652 GCF_006229205.1 Suricata suricatta
GATGCAAAACTTGAGAGACTATTGAATGCTGAGAATGAACTGAGAGTTGAAGGGGGAGGCGGAGGGGGAAAAGAGATGGTGGTGATGGTGGAGGGCACTTAAGGGGAAGAGCACTGGGTGTTATATGGAAAACAATTTGACAATAAAATATTATGGGGGAAAAAAAGTCACTCCAGGGGTGCCTTGGTGGCTCAGTTGGTTAAGCATCCAACTTCAAGCGTAGGTCATGATCTCATGGTCTGTGAGTTTGAACCCTACATGTCGGGCTCTTTGCTGACAGCTCAGAGCTTACAGTCTGCTTTGGATTCAGTGTCTCCATCTCTCTCTGCCCCTCCCTCACCCATGTTCTGTCTCTCTCAAAAATGAATAAATGTTAAAATAAATGTCACTCCACCCACTTTCCAGAGGCTATGTCTGCCCTAGCACAATGCCCCTCCTCAACCCATCCAACTTCTATTCCATAAAAGAAAGGAGTAACAGGTTACTACAGGCTAATAGGTATATCTGGTTGAGATACAGACCATTTATTTATCTTTCCTCAAACCTTATTACCAAATTACTTAACGTTACTATAAAGTCTCCTGAATATAAAGTTAAATGCCATATTTTACCTTACGTTTGGTAGATTTCTTTTCACTGGCTAAGTCTATAGGGCAATTTGTTTCCACTAATACAGCTCAGTGTTTATGTCCAGGCTGTGGGTAAACCGCCTAAATTAATACCTTGATTTCTTATTAGCTTTAAGACACTAATAAGCAAGTTACTTAAACTTTTCATTCCTCGCTGAGTCTGTAAAACTAAGATAATACCTATACCCCATTGTATTGTGAAGACTAAATAAGTTAATGAGTATAAAGCACTTTTAACACTGACTACACATCAAAATATTCAACCAAGCTAGGCTATTATTTTTTTCCTAACATGTATTCAACTCTGTTGTCTGATTACCAAGGTAGGTTAAAAATGCTGTTTCCTAATTCAACCAAATCACTTTCTCTTGGGGTTCTGTGATCTCCCAGGTTTCAGACTAATTTAGTCCCAAGAGTCTTAACCTCTGTCTTCCTCCAGTTTCTATCTTCACAGAATGCGTGTCTCAAGTGCCAGAAGAACAAACAGGAAAAAAAAGATTAAAGGGCGATACAAAAAATAGTCACTACATATATACGCTACCATTCAATTCCTTGGCTCATGTCCTCTATTCTATTAGACAAAGGTAAAACAACTTAAAAGAAAATGATTTAAAATTGAAGATAACTCTTCCTTCCTAGTTGTCATTCCTCAAATCCTCACCCCGCCCAAAACCTTTTCTCCACAAATCCTCTTACCTGAGAGTTCTGAATATAATCTATACAGTTGCTACAATACTAGTAAATAGGTTACCAGAGCAACTCACAATATTTATATTTTATCAACAACTTTTCTGTATATTCTGTTTGAGGAAGAGACTCTCCGGACACTTTTATCAGATTGAAATGGATTTCAAAGCAACTCTGTTTACTATTTTGATGCAAAACCTTCATTATAATTAAACAAATATAAAACCAAACAGGCTAAAGTGGCCACAAAGCATTAATGGGAATCAAAATTATTAATATTTACTTTATATATATGCACACTTTAGTTAAAATTTTGAGAAACTTAATGCTCTCTTTGAATAGAGGAGCATAATTTTCCCAGATACATAATGGGAACTAGGAAAAAGAGAATGAACTGATAGACATAAAAGGACATGATCTGAGGTATAAATTTCTGTCTAGCTTGCAAAATAATCTAGTCCATTTTGGCCTTTGCTCAGAGAGAGAGTTGAGAAACTAATTAGGTTACTATTCATTTGAAATAAAATGTGGCCCCAAGCTTTTCCTTTTCTAGTAAAATAATTTATCATGCACATGGAAGCTAACAGGGTGCTCTGCAAATGACCATGAAACCTCTGGGCATACCCAATAGCCAAAAAATGTTTAAATGAAAATTAGCTAGTGCCCACTGCGTTGAGTAAGCCCCTCCAACTGTTCCTTCTCCACCTCAACATAGTCATCCAATCTAGTTACTCCTGCCGAAAATCTAGTCACTCATAATACCTCTTCCTTCTCTCTCAACATCCACTCATCACATCCAATCAGTCACAAATCCAAGTCACCCTACCTCCAGTATCCAATTCTCTCACTCTTTCCTGACAAAGGCTGAGTCTACCATTCTCCTACCTGGTTTCCCAAAATCTACATCCACTTTACTCTTCACACAATTGAGGGGTCTTTTAAAAAATCCAGTGATGTCTAAACATCACTGGGTTCACAACACCCTTTTTGATTGTTTTGACTCTTGGTTTCAGTTCAAGGTCACAATCTGATGGTTTGTGAGTTCAACAGTGGGCTCTGTGCTGAAGAGTAGAGGCTGCTTGGGATTCTCTCCCTGTCTACCCCTCCCCTGCTTGTGCACACGCACGCACGCTCGCTCGCTCTCTCAAAATAAATAAACTTAAAAAATGATTTTAAAAGTGAGATAACCAACAAAAGCAGCTGTATGACCTAGCCTCTAGCTTAGCTCTCTGGCCTCATTTCTCATCACTCTTCTTACATTGTGCTCAGTTTTTCAAAGTATCAAGCACTTCCATTCCCAGGGTCTTAGCATTCGCTGATTCTTCAGTCCTGCAGCACTCCCTTCTTCACCACCCATCAATTCTCATCATTTATGTCTCGGCTTACATATTACTTCTTCAGTGTACTTGCTATAATATCCCAAGCCCATCTTCATTAGATGTTGCTGATATCCACCTTCACTGCACTATGAACTTGATTTCTATAGCACCCATAATGACTGCAAATGGATCACTAACTATGGGATTACTTAAACAATTATTTTCTTTCTAACCTATACTGTCCACGAGGGCAGGGCAAGGCCTGTGTCTTACTCACCACTATATATCCCTACCACCTAGCATCCTCAGCACATAATAGGCATTCAATACATCTCATAAATGAATTCATCAATTCCAAAGTCTCCAATTGTAAGACTCTGAGGTATAAGTCAACTCTTCACTCTTTGTATATACAAGATTACTTGGAAGCCCCTTTCCAGGTTCCACTTGCTGGAACATGTAAAGGAAATAAAAAAATATTCATTTTTTAAGACACTAGTAAAGAACCCAGGCCTTCATGAGCTATTAGGGCTATTTTGCAAAATGTATTCTTACAGTCACCCATGGCTTGAAACCCCATCTATCATGATCCCTCTTTCACTGTCCCCATACATTCACCATTAAGTCCCACTAACTCTACTTCTGCATCATCTCTGCAATTTTCTCCTTCCTTTTTATACTGCATTTATCACTCCTGGCTCTATTGCTAAGTCTCTAAAATATCCTCAACCTAGCCAACAAAGCCTGATGCCTTTTACCCTCTTGTCTTCTCTCTATAGGCTATGCCTTCTACTTATACTGACCTACTTCAGTAGGCCACAACCAAAACAAAACTCACTATCAAAATCCTAGCCACCCTTCAAGGCTCATTCTGACATCTTTTCTTTCCAGTTCCATCACTCAGCTGTGACCTCTTCTTATTTCACTTATATCATCAAACATTTGCCTTATATTACTGCGTGCCAGGCATTTTTCTAAGCATTCATCTTTGTCTTACCATGTCTCCATATCTAAACTGAAAACTTCTTGAGGGCAATCCATTTATTCATCTACCTCATCTCTTTCATCTTACACATTTGCTCATTCAGTGAGTACTTATTACTGACCACTTTAGCACGATCATCAAGAGTACTTTCGCGGAATTTTAGAGACTGAAAACATCAGTCACAAGGCAACAGAAAACCTTTGCAGCAACTAGATCTGCAGCAAACGGACAGTCCATAAATTCCTTGTTGCCTAACTCCCTTCCAAATCACACAGGAAACACCAAGAACAAAGTCTATCTACATACTTAAAAGGAAGGGGGAGGGAGGGGATGAGGGAAAATATAGGAGCTTCTATTTCTGACACTGGATGTCACATGCAGGCTAGCAGGAAAACAAGGGGCATTAAATCAATCAAAGATGTTCCACAAATCAAAGTTTACTCCTCTCTGAGGTAACTTCTATAAAAACACAATGGAATTATTCCCATACATGTATCCTACAGAATAACAAATTCAGTAATCACTTTAATGGACTATTTAAACCACACGCACGCACGCACGCACGCACGCACGCATTAAAAGAATCAAAGCTAGGAGCACACCTGGGTGGCTCAGTGTTGAGCATACCACTTCAGCTCAGGTCATTATCTCACAGTGAGAATGAGCCCTGCATCAGGCTCGCTGCTGTCAGCGCAGAGCCCGGTTCGATTCCTCTGTTTCCCTCTCTCTGCCCTTCTCCCACTTGTACTCTCTCTCAAAAGCAAATGAAGATTTAAAAAAAAAAAAGCCAAAAAAAAAAAACACCCAAAGGTGTAAATCACAAATCAGAAAGACTTTTTGTTTCAAGTTACACCAGTGATGTATAGGGAGGGACTTTTACTTCAGTTTCCTCAAATGCAAAAACAAACAAAAAACAAAAACAGAAACAAACAGTGCTGAGAATAGCTCCATCCACCCCTGTTATTTAAAGATAGAGGGGTCAGAATTCAAAACAGTGGAGCCTCAGAAATCATCTAGTCAATTTCTTCATTTTTTTTTTTTTTTTATAAAAGTAGTTAGATGATTAGTCCTATAGCTAGTCTGTAGCAAGGAAGGGTTAGATACGACTTAGTTCTCCTGGCTAATACCACTCTCATGCCATCATTCTGTGAAAGTATAATGAATAGGAAAATACGGACAAAGCATGTTGACTACCACCTCTGGCAACATCACTTGTGTATGTTGAATAAATTCAAATGGGAAACTACAACACAAAGCATTCTAGATAGTGGGTCTAAAAAGCAAAACCTACAAAACACTAGTAACTCATTATACACAACAGAATGATTCCCACATATGTACCCCACACAGTAACAAATTCAGTAATCACTTTAATGAACTATTTAAAACACACAAACACACACACTAAGCTAAGGCCACCTGAGTGGCTTAGTAGGTTGAGCATCCAACATTTTAGCTCAAGTCATTATCTCACAGTTTATTAACAATTTCAAGAGGATGAAATTCCCCAGAAGTAAAGACAAGCCACTGCAATTAAGATAACCCAAAAATTCGTAAGTTTATTTTGGGAGTGTTTGCTGTATAATTGGACTTAATGAAATGTTTAGAGGTGCAGTAGGCATGACTTTGAGTAGATAATGAAAGAAAATGCAAAATGCTAAAAAAAAAAAAAAAAAAAAGATAACCCAAAAATTCAAATAACTTCTTCAGTGTCACTAAACTGAGCATCTAGTTTATTTTTACCCAACCTTGATCAGAAACAGACTTCAGAAGGCTATCAAATAAAACATAGGTTACCATAAATTAAACCTGAAATAAAAGCATGAAAATAAGACAAGAATAAGGAGAACAAAATGAACGTAAGAATGAGGCCTGAAAAAAGGTGTCAAGACCTACAAGCCTGGCTCTAAACTTCCAAAAGCCAATTAGAAAATAGAAACCAAGTGAACAATACAAATTATAGCATCCAGGTTAACAGAAACAGACTTAAAAGCTTAGGAAAAAATACACTTAGTGCTGGTTGTGTTATCTTTCTCCCTGAGGTCCTTATAAAGAAGGCACTATGTAATATAAAGATATATGCAATATATGTAAAACAACACATATTTCAGTAGTCCTAATGAAGTGTTTTATGGGATTATTTTTATAATGATCATGAAGATAAGCCCATAGTAACAGTTCAGAAAGAAAAAAAGGTATTTTTTTAGGAAAGAGGTTTGCACAATTAATGTCCAGGTACGCAGAACACTGCTGACCTCAAAAGCATTTAACAGTAGCGGGGGGGCGGGGGGGGGGGCAGAGGGGAGTGTCTTCCAACCAGCAAGCATTTACTATGAAGTGCATGGCTACAACGGCCAAGAAAATAAAAACGAAATTTAGCAAAATTTAATGGTCCAGGAGTTCATAATAAAATAGCAGATCAAAACTCTTAAAGAGAGGGTAGAACATAAAGAAAAACCAAAGCGGGAAAGAGCGTGCACACAAACACACATTCCCATTCACTAGCCGTAGTACATCCACGAGATAACTAAATGCTTTTATTTCTACTTTTAAAATTAAGAATTAAAAATTAAGGTGTTTACTGAAACATATACCTTCCTTGCTAGTTCCTCCATCAAGGAGGTAATATTTAAATTCCTGCTCCTTCCACAGTGATGTTACTAAACAACAATGAAGTTCAATCCCAGTGCAGTGCAGACAGGAAGTCCGAGACAGGAAGATATAGAAAACATTTCAGGATGATTTTCCAAAAAGAACTTAAAAAGGTATAATACCAGTTTTAAAATAAATAAAATCAGTTAACCAAAAAATTTAATCAATAAAAGAGAAAAGAACTTCTCTAAAATATCTCATCTGGCAACATATTTACTAACTGTGAAGTATAATATAATGATAAACATATAATTTGCCAAAAATTCAACATATAAAAATCAACCATTCTACTACTGCTAGCATGTGCCTATGTTTTTCCTCTTGGAGGTAGGAAAGAAGAAAAAAACACAAATTTTTGGTGAAAGCTTGTCATTTTCACAGAACCATTGATTTGCAACTTAAGCACCATCGTTTAAAAACAATTCGTTTCAAGAATCTCATGTGCTAAATATTTTCATCATGGCTGCCTAGACTAAATCTAGCTAACTTTATCTCTTGCAGGAGTATTTCAGCAAAGGAGTAAAGTATTAAGCTAATAGAAGGGGTGGGGGAGAGTTGAAATTCACCAGTTAGGTCAATTTCCTGCAGAGTTAACTAACTTATTTTAGGACTCAAGAATTATAAATTATAAATGTGGTTAGGAGATTTGAGAAGAACTATTAAATCTCACACACACACACACACACACACACACACACACACACACAAAAGGCTCCTAGGTGTCCAAAGAACTATTCTCCCACTCCTTTTGTTTCTTTTTTAATCAAAGTAATTCTCCATTCCCATTGTCTGGCCAATTGCTGCAAAGCTTTAAAATACTCAGAAGGTCAACCAACACCTGGCCAAACAGCAGCTTTAGGAGTCAATCTGGTGACCTGGCTCAACAAGAACTTTAAAGTACTTACACTTTATTGGTGGTTTTAATTTAAATTCAATTATATCATAATGAGCAAAAAGTTTATTTACTTCATAGGACTTTCAGTGCCCCAATTTTCCCTACTTTAATATGATCTGAAACGTGGAAATTCAACTTTTTTTAAAGCAATGTTTAGTTGACTTCATTTGAAAAGTTTCCTAATGTGATCCCTTAGCTGTCCTTATATTTCACAACCTTCTAATCAACAAATCATTACGTGATAAGAATGCTCAGAATTAAGTAGTAAGTGAATGGACTAAGCCTAAACAGTCTTTTCAAATCGTTCTCTTAGGTAATTTGATTTCACTGAATGGAACAATTTCCCACAGCATCACCAAAATGTAGAAATGTTTTCAATACAAAGTATCCTGAAAACGATAAGCTTATAGATTCTAGATTTTTTTCTCAAATATACAAAATAAGTATATGAAACTTAAAATGCTTCAACTAAAGTATTTATTTCATGAATGACTTTTAACACATAAAATATTCAACATTAACCAAGATTTTTTGAAGCAGTGGTTTATGCCACAGATATCTGCAAGCTGATTTAAATTACTAATCCATTTAAGGAAAGATAACTATACTACAGTAATAGCAAGCCACTGAAATATATCTGCTTTAGATCTGAATACAGAAGTAGACACCTGAGTACAATAAGCTAATAAAAGGTAAGGAACGAGGTCGACAAAGAAGAAATGCAGCAAAATAATCCAGACTTTCCCCCTTGAAACAGAAACCAAAACTGCATATTCAGATACAGCACAGTTATCCATGTAAATAATATAAACAAAATCAAGAAAAAAGGAAATATACTTATGTTGAAAGCATGGCTATCTCAACAGTCTCCAGTGAAAATCTTGGTCACCTTTATACTATAGGCAAGGAAAAGCCAATTATTCCAACACATCCATCTATTTCAGCCTACTTTAATAATCCAACCTTAGTAACATCCCTGGCCCAAAGAGGAAATGGAAGAGAAGTCTACTCTCTTGCCCTCTTTTCCAACATCTTGTGCTTCCCTCTTTCTAACACTTAATCTAAGTACACAACGGCAGACTGATTCATCTTTTAAGGAGACAGGCTATACTTCCTTGCGTATGTGGAAGGAGCCAAATGCAGGAGGAAAGGACAGGAGTAAGGTACACCTCTGAATTCACCATGCCAATTTGGAGCGCCACCCAAAGCCTCCAAATTTTCTCAAAGTAAGAGATTAAAAAATAAAAAAAAAGTAAGAACCTATCCCAAATATGTCAGTGCATTTAAACTTAGCTGAGAAAAAAATAAACTTGAAATGTGATAAAGATGGGCTCTTTTAGGAAGTAAATCAAGTTGTGAAAGTGGATTGTACTGGAAGCAACTCATAAATAAAATACTCTGAATAAGTTTTTTCTGGTTATTGGCCTTTAACATGTAAGTAAATCTCAAGTATTAAAAGTGAAGACTGGGTACATTCTCTGCCAAAAGTTTAATTAAAAGCAACTATGGGGCATCTGGCTGGTTCAATAAGTAGAGCATGTGACTCCTGATCTCTCAGTCCTGAGTTCAAGCCCATGCTGGGGAGGGAAGGGATGGCGTTTACGTTAAAAAATAAAAAATAAAAGCAACTATAAATTCCAGCGAGGTTAACTAGGTCAGCTGAACTTTTGTCCCCATTTAACCAGAAACAAGAGGATCTGAAGTCAAGCCATAGAAACCTACAAAAATATCCTACATACACTTTGAAAAGAAATCTAAGCATTCACTCTGAAAGAGGTACATAGTTCTACAAATAGGAGGTCTTCTAGTTTTCTTTCTTAATAAACAAGATCTACAGCAACACAACACCATGCCACAAATACCTTTCTCTTCTCCACTAGCAGGTATATGCATTCACCTACTTAAAATCAGAAAAAAAGACAAATGGAACATAGGCACCTATATACAAAGAATCCTATTCTCCGCATGGTGGGAATTCACGAATTCTTTCTCCCTTGTCCCAACATGTCTCAAGAGTGACATTATGCACAGATTTTACTCACAGCGGTACGTGGCGTTGCTCAGGATCAGCTCTGGTCAGTTCTTCCTCTTCAATATCAGACTCTCCTCCTGAACTACTGTCGGTGACGTCTGAATCAAATGCTCGCTCACTGCACCTCAAGTTAGCTATACCACTAGCTGTAAATCTCTCCAATTCTTCTGAAATCGAATCGCTTTTCAGGAAATTGCTAAGTCCCTCTGAAGTGGTGGTCTCACTGGCAGCTTTTCTCAATGCAGCTTCAGCCTTTCGAGTCAGCATCAACTGGCTCCGGGGCCTCAAGGATTCCAAGTTTGGCAGTTTGCTCCAAGTCTTCTCTAAAAATCCACCCAGCTGATGCTGTATATGCCTCTCCACCTGCTTGGCCTGCACAACCTGTAAGCGCTTCTGTAACCTGCGGGCACGGCTCTCAATATCAGCCTGCCTCCGCAGTAAAGCTGTTATCCTTGTGTCAGAATCTAAAGCACTGAAAAGAACGGAAGACAGGGGAGACTTTTTATCCTCTAACTTGACACCCTCCAAGTTAGAACTGGAGTCTGTGCCAGGTGATAACCTACTACTTCCTTGAAGTGCCGGCTGTTCCATGGAATTTACAGAAGATTTGTTTGCAGTGCTATTATTGCTAAATATAGTTGTGTGTTCTACATCAAGGCTTCTATGTGGAAGAGTGCAATTGGTCATACCCCCCTTCAAGTCCCCAGATTCAGATGCCACCACTTCACCCCCTTGGAGAGAAGATGAAGTGAGAGCTCGTTTTCCCCCATTGAGGGGATTGGAATTGTCATGATCAGAATGTGTTGAACTTTTAGTCAATTTCTTAGCCAACCCATTTACAGGTGCTTGTGGCAGAGCTGTCTGACCACTCGTATTCATGGTTCTAAGATTTTCTAAGGAAAACTCCAAAACTGGCTGTCTCCCCAACAGCTCAGCTCGGAGTTCATAGGACTGAGATAAGAGAGGATGAGATTTGAGGACTGTCTGCTTGCTGAAGACACCTTGCAATTTCAACGACTCCTTTGAGGGTACAGATGTTACATCAGAGCAGAGATAAGATGCCACCAATGGTTGCAGCTTTCCCAAGTCTTCCTTGGTAGGATTATTTCGGAAGTCTAAACTGGGATCCTCTGCGGCAATGGCTTTTCTTTTGGTTCCGTTGGCAGCAATAAGGATGTTGGCGTTGCCGTTATTTTCGGCACTGCCAGGGGACAAAGTGGAGGATGGGGGAGCCAGTTTGAACCGGATATGGTGTGCTTCAGCTGCTGCGTCAGTGAGAGCGGGCGCCATCGCAGCCATTCAGCACAGAGAGACAGGAAGTCCAGCCTCTCCCGGTGCCGAGGCCAGCTCCACCGCCCCTTGCTGCCTCCCCAGAGAACAGACTAAAAGAGAAAGAAAAAAAGGAAGTTAGAAATATATGCACGCTAGAAAACAACACACATGTTTTTAATACAAACACCACTTGAGGCTATAATTCAAACTCTGCCTCCAGAAAGGAAAACACTCAGACTACTCTGGATACTCAAATATGGGGACAGGAGCAGGGGGAGGACAGGGACAGGACAATCCCTGCACAGAGCAAGAAATTCCACCCTTCTTTTTTTTAATGTCCCTTGTTACCACAGATTGAAAATAGCTGAAACAGAAGTTCCATTCTGAAAGAAATCAGACTGTTAAAGTGAAATCATCTGCTTTAAAAAAAAAACTTTAGAACTTCTTCAAAGTGTATTTAAAGCAAATGTATCAAACCAAAAACTTGGCAATTAAACAGAGAAGAATTAGTAAAGAACTCCCCATTCCTACCAAAAAAGCTTCCAGACACAATGTCGTAGGTCTGCACATTACTCTAGCCAGAGAATCCAGTGCTTACCAGCTTCTCACTTCTCAAGAACAGCTCATACCACAGGCTTAACTGTATCACATCTGTATTACCAGTTTGTTGTCATCAAGTTTTTCTTTCACTGTCTTCAGTACAGTCCGCCTCTCAAATTAATTGCCCAGTTTGTTTCTTTTTCTTTACCCCCAAATTTCTTAAAAGAATAGTATAAATAGCTGCCTCTGTGCGCTTGTCTCATAATCTGGCTTCTAATCCTACTGCTCTGGCAAAGGGCACTAGTAATCTCATTAACAAATCCAATGGTCAAGTCTCCGTTACCATTCTATAGAACTTCTCTGAAGCGTTAGGCAGTGCTGACCACCCCATTCTTCCTGAAATGCTCTTTTCCTGATGTCCTTGACACCAGGATCCCTTCTGCCCACTCTTCTCTCAACTCACTTCCTCAGTAACAACCACTAGTACAGTGCGGCCTCCTAGTGCTCAGCTTACTGAGCTTCACTGATCAACAACATGCCTACCTCTATAATCCTCAAGCACCCCAAAACTCAAAATTCACTCTTTTTCCAACACACTCCTCACCCTGTTTCAATATCTCCAATAATGGCACTGCTTTCATTTAGTCACCCAAACTAAAACCCTCAGTCATTTGCCTCTTCTATATTTCCTTTGACTTAACTGGTTTGAAAGCAAAAGGAAACTCATGTAAAGAACCAAACCAACTACTTTTTAAAGTTTTTTTTTTTTTTTTGCTCTGTGGTGGGCGGGAGGGAAGGGAGCCAGCTTGGGGGTGGGGGGAGTTTCTTTTTTTTAATTTCCAGTGTAATTAACATACTCTGTTAGTTTCTGGTGTATAATATAGTGATTCAACAATTCCATACATCACTCTGCTCATCATGATGGTTAACCCCTTAATCCCCATCACCTATTGACCCACCTCCCCCCTGGTTACCATTGGTTTATTCTTTATAGTTAAGAGTCTGTTTCTTGATTTGTCTTTTTCTTTTTCCCTTTGCCTGTTTGTCTTGTTTCTTCAATTCCACAGATGAGTGAAATCATATGGTATTTGTCTTTCTCTGATGCACTTAACATTTATACTCTCTACCTCCATCCATGTTGTTCAAATGACAAGACTTCATTCCTTTTTGTGGCTGAATAATAACTCCATTATGCATATATATGCCACATCTTCTTTATCCATTCATCAGTTGATGGACATTCGGGCTGCTTCTGTATCTTGACTATTGTAAATAATGCTGCCATAAACATAGAGGCTAAACCAGTTTTTTTTTTAATGTTTGTTTTATTTTTGAGGGACAGAGAGAGACAGAGCACAAGCAGGGGAGGAGCCGAGTGAGGAGGAGACACAGAATCAGAAGCAGGCTCCAGGCTCCAAACTGTCAGCACAGAGCCTGACACAGGGATTGAACCCACAGACCATGAGATCATGACCTGAGCCGAAGTCAGACACTTAACCAACTGAGCCACCCAGGCGCCTCGAGCCAGCTATTCTTAAAGCATGATCTACAGACTTCTTAGGAGCTCAAAGACCATTTCAGAGGTCCACAAGATCAAAGCTTTTTTCATATTAATACTAAAACAGTATTTGCCTTTTTTCACTGCATTGAAGTTTGCAACGAGGATGCAAAAATGAGGCTGAGCAAAACTGCCAGAACCTTTGCATAAATAAGTGCAGAGGATTTATTGGTCAGTGTATTCTCTATTCATTTACAGTTAAAAAGTCTATTCCACCTGAGGTCTTTGATGATATTATGAACCTTATTAAATCTCCAATCTTGAGAATATTTCTTTAAATACTGTGTAATAAAAGGAAAAGTACGCATAAAGCAACTTCTGCTGCTTTAAGAGGTATGAGAAAAGGCACCTAATACAACTGAGTTGTGCAAGCTGAAGTAGAAGCTTTTTTCACAGAACACTATTTTTACTTGACTGAACTGACAAACTATGGTTTATTGAGACTTGAGTAGTTAGCAGATATTTTCTCAAAAATGAACAAAGCGAACCTATCACTTCCAAGGGAAACCACTGAAGTTTGCTGCCAATGATAAAATCTGAGTTTTCAGGCAACATTAAGTACTTTGAAAACTTGTATCCACCACCATGAGCTTGAATATTTCCCCTATACTTAAAAAGCTTGTTTCTGATTAAACAGATTACTGCTGATACCAATGAATGTTGAATTTTCAATACCAAATAATGCAATGTATCGACATCTGAAAGATCTGGATAACTCAGTGCATGACCAAATGACCAATGTATGTTAGAAGCCCATGAACAGCGAAAAGCAAATGCAAGACAGGATGGATTTTAATGTAACAGAGCATGAAAAATTCACTGACGAGGTTTTAGGTTTCACGCTGCAATTAACCTTTATGAAACTACTACTTGTCAAGTATGGGTGTAGCATCAAAGAATACCCACAGTTATCTGAAAAGGCTATTACAATACTTCTCTATTTTCCAACTATCTTTGGGAGGCCAGACTTTCTTCACATGCTTCAACCAAAACAACCTATCACAAAAGAATGTATGCAGAAGCAGATACGAAAACAGTCTTCTCTTAAGCTGGATATTAGAAGAATTACAAAAACATAAAACAACGCCATTCACTAAATTCTTCTGTTCTGGTAAAAAGTTATTTTTCATAATATGCAATGGGCTTGTTTTAAAATGGTTTAGTAAATAGTTATTTTTTAAATTTCTCAAAGTTTCTAATACAGCAAGTATTGATAATGACCCAAAAAAGCTCTTTTGTGGTTCTCAACATTTTCTAAGAGTGAAAAGGGGCCTTGAGAACAAAAAATTTGTAGATCACTGAACTAAAGCAACCTTCTCTCCCCAGTCAAAAATAAAGAAGGGCAACTTCCAATTTGGTCAAACATTTTTATCTCTAGATCAATATCAACATAGGAAATTAGGCCCTCCAGGAATACACTAAGATTCTTTACAGGATGACAATTCAAATTACAAATATTGAAATATTTAAGTAAATGAGAAATACCATACACTTGGAGGTCAAATATATCTATTGTTCTTTATACTTGCCAAAAAGGTTCTTGTTCTAGGATTGTATTTTAATGAATATCCTATGAAATAACTAGATCTTCTAGGGCTTACAGAGCTTTATCCCTATGGACTTTTCTGGCATATGGCATTCTACGTGACACAAACTGTTCTATGTCCACTTTCCCTATTTCCAATTTTAAATTTAGTAGTAATTCCTAATACGGTATAAACAGTTGTGCTATAGACCACCTGGCAAACGAACCTATGTTTAAGTTATTTTTTTTCAAAATACACTGAGTTAGTTTTATAACATGCAAAGGATTTTCTCCCATAAACAAAATTTACTACCAGGCCTTTGCCATCAATTCCATCTCCTTCTCTTTTGAGTTCATACCAATACATAGTTGATACAGCAATGAAGGAAAGCACATTGTCAGTATAGGATGCTCAGTCCAACGTGCGAGAAGAGTAGCAGTGGGGAGCTGTCGCCCACTAACCTGGAGCTCTGCAGTGAGCCTCTGCCGTGGCAGGAAACCGCTTCCCCGCGGGGACCCAGGCACGGACACAGATGTTACACAGCTTACATACAACTCACTCAGGAAAACCCAGGCTCACCCAGCACACATAAAAACGGTCATAATTAACATCACACCACAGACGGTACTGAAGCAGTAAACATTCCAAGTTATTTTAGAATTAATACAATTCCGTAAAGTTCACAACTTAAAAATCTGCTGGCTCAAATCCCATCTCTTTCAAGATTTCTCTGACCCTCTGAAAGTACATCTGTGAACTTGACATTAATCACGTACATCTCAAAGGCAAGAGTTTATTTTGTTTACAATGCTCTCCTTGGTCTCAATATCCCCACAGGATGTACTGCAAAGAGTAGTTACTAAAACAATCATCTAAATAAGTAGAGAGGAGGAAAAGGAGAGAAGGGGAAAAAGTGATCCCTTCAGAAGGAATTCCATTTCTAACTCCTAATCTTTCTATAGCCAAACAATATTGTTTAAAAAAAAAAAGATTGATATCTTCATCCCTCCCTCTTTTCATTAACTTGAAATACTGTGCTGAGATTCAATATTAGCCCCAAAGGCACTCACTTTGTTAAGTAAGGGGAAAAGGTCTGGGTTCATATGCTGGGTCTACCCTCATTTAAATTATTTAACTATGCTGTTCCTCAATTTCCCCATCTGCAAATGACACAGCCTACCTCACAGGACTACTTGATGATTAAATAAAATAGTTTCAATTACTTAGCCTAGTGCTTGACACTAACACCCATTATTTGCGCTATTATTATAACCTATACACAAAAAGCAAATCTAAAAGGAATTTCAGCAAGACTTCTTAATGCACAGGAAAAATAGAAAGTAAGTAATTCCCTAAAATAGTATTGTACCTGAGGACTCGTGCATGTAACACTTGACAAGGAAAATCTAGTTAGCACTCAACGTTAGCTGTAACTGCCATAAACTACCATAACTAGAATTTTAATTTTTGCTGTATGTTCAGATTTACTTTTTTAAATTTAGATTTGCTTTTAATACTTCATGATGTTGCTTACGATAAAAAGGCAAATCAAATGCCCAATAATTCACTTAAACTATGGAATAGCCATACAATGGAATACTATGCAACCATGAATAACAATGTAGAATAATATTGCCTGACTTCAAAAAGTGCTTGCTTCACTGTTAAATGAAAAAATAAAAAGGTGTTACCAAAAAAAAAAAAAAATGTATACTATGGCCTCATTTTTGTTTTTAAAAAGTAGTTGGTAAGATTCTTTTGTCTTTTGTTTTCTAGTGTCTCCAGCATAAACATGTATTACTTGCATAATAAAAGGAAAAGAAGCAAAAAGAAAATAATGCAAATACTTAAAGAGTCAAAAAGTCTGAGTAAGGCAAAATGTCATGGTAGCTTTCTTAAATTTAACATACTGAGCAATGGGGCGCCTGGGTGGCTCAGTCAGTTGAGCATCTGGCTTCAGCTCAGGTCATGATCTCACGGTTCGTGGGTTCGAGCCCCGCATCGGGCTCTATGCTGACAGCTCAGAGCCTGGAGCCTGCTTCAAGATTCTGTATCTCCCTCTCTCTCTGACCCTCCCCTGCTCATGCTGTCTCTGTCTCTCAAAAATAAAAACATTAAAAAAGAATTAAAAAAAAAAACATACTGAGCAAAATGTTGATTAAAGCAATGATTCCCATCCCACTTGAATCTCAAAAGCTTTACTCTTCAATAATTTACAACAAAAAGATTGTCAAACTTAAGCAATTTTACAAAAACATAAAAAGCTTATGATAAATAACCTTTCTCCAAAGAATATAAAGTACTAAAAGTTATAATTAACTTATTAATCCTCAAAACAACCTGGACAAGAGGTTTGGGGCTGGGATTATAACTTCCAATTTACTAGTATGGACAGATAATAAAGTCGTACTGTACATTCATCATAAAGAAACCTAAAATATCCCAATTTTTAGTTCATCTAATAAATCACAATCTGACGAATAAATACAGATGGAATTAATGTACCTGCTGTCACTGACATTAAGATTCTGCAGTAAATCTGAAGAGACCGAAAAAAAGGGCTATGAAAGATTGAGCTAGTTATCAATGGTTTCCCTCCCAGTTCTAAGGACTCCTTCTGGGGACTGGAAGATGTCAGATGAGTTCAGCAGGCAAACACATTTAGGAAGAGCATTCCTGATGGAAATTCACAATGCTCTTCATCATCACACTGAACACTCAAATGTTTGCCTTTACCAAGCCAAACACACACTCCCCCCACTCTCCATTACCCCTATTAGTATCTTTCAGAACATTGTTCTGAGGAATTAAGTTGGGATAATGTTCAAATATGAGACCTTCAGGGTCTCTTCCTATGGCAACACAGGTTCAAGGGAAAACTTCCATCTAACACAAGTAGCAAGCAAAAAATATACCCCTCGGGCAGTTTCTCAACACCAGCACTATTAATATCCTGCACCAAATCAATCTTGTGAGTGGGGGAAGGGGCCTCTCCTGTGAGTTGCAGGACATCTAGTAGCATCCCTGGCTCCACTCACTAGGTGCCAGTAGCACCCTTCTACCAATTAGGACACCCAAAAATGCCTCCAGACCTATCAAACGTCCCGTAGGGGGGCAAAATCACACCTCTCAATAGAAAACCACTGCCTAGATACAGACTTGACACATAAATTTAGATGTATTATTCCCAGAAAGCAAAACACATCCAGCTACTTAAAATACTGCAAGTCAGAACTAACTCCACACCTACAAATGAAAACCTTGCCTTTAGTCCTTGTAAATTCCCAAGACAGGACTCCAGGTATAGAATCTAGCAGCATCCACTCTGCAAAAATGTAGAGACCCAAGGCAAGGGGGTTGGTCATTTGGGGGCCAACAAACCACACTTTCACTGGGAACAGAAGCACAAATCAGATGGGGAAGAAAATTCTGCACATAATGTGGCTTCTACTAACCTCTTCCCCACCATTACCTCATTTCTCTGCACAAAGGAAAGAAACAGGAAGAGGAAAAATGGTTAGGGAAGTGTCCATGAAGTTGTCAAAATTTCAACTGAAATTTGAAAATTAGCTAAAATGTCATCATGGAAAACGCTAAGACAAGAGAATGGTAAATGTGGCATTCTGGTGAAAGGAAATGGCATGGGAAAAGGCAAGACTGTGGGAAAACATAGGACATCCTGGAGGTTAAAAGAAACAATCAATTTGCTTGAAATATAAAGTATATTTTAATAGAGGAAACAGCATAGAAAAAAGTGGAAAGGCAGTCTGAAGCCAGATCATTAATGGACAGCCTTGAATAGCCAGCCCTTACTCAGACTTAAAGGCAAAAGAATGTCATTAAAGACTTTTCAAATAGGGAATGGCATCAGAACTAGGCTTTAGGGAGAGAGGGAAAAAAAAAAAAAAAAAAAAAAGAACTGTGCTTTAGAGACCAGCTGGCTAGAATGGATTAAAAGAAAGTAAAAAAAAAAAAAAAAAAAAAAAAGGCAAAGACCATCGATGAAGCTACTGCAATAATCCAGACGGGGTGCAACAAGCACCTCAACTAAGGTGGTCACCACAGTAAGACCAGCAAAGTTTCCACCAACCTTAAATTCAGAAACTGAAAGGGGCTAAAGTCTGCAGAAGGGCCAAATAAATGACACAAACAAAATGTAAAGGATTGTATCTCCTTCATGATAAAATCTTTCCATTTATTTCTCATAAAGCTATTAAGATTTCATATATCCTCTCTATTCCTAACATTATCAACCCAAACCCAGCCTGGGGCCTCATTAACTCACACCTAAATTATCCTAACAGCTTCCTGACAGCCTTGGTCCTTTAATATGTTCCATACCTTTTTGCCACCTCATTTCTCTACTCTCGAATAGCTCCTGTGCCTTCCTCAGGAGTCCAATTTCTCCAATATGAAACAACACAGTATCACAGCAAGTGCATCAGGTGGAGACCTAGAACTCCCCCAGATTCCCAACTCCATGATCTTTGCCTATGCTGCCACTTCTACCTAGAGGACAGGACCTCCTAAGCTTTAGGCCCCCAATTTAATTAATCCTTCAATACATGGCATTTCCACAAAAACTTTTCCAAGTTGTTCCTACTTAGATTTAAGACGCATTTAAAGTCACCGTCACGCAATTCAAATTATCTGAATATTCCTCAATTGTCAATTTACAAATTCTGTTTCCACGATGGCATAGTTCCTTAGCATCCTTCTGCATGCTCACTAACTTGATCTAAAGCTTCGAACACAGTAAGCACTGTAAGCACTTAAGCACTTACTGGGCTAGTGCGGTCAAAAGACTTGGTGAGGCAGGCCTTCAAGTATAAATAAGATTTTGCTATGCAGAGAGAGATGAGGAAATTCTAATCAAGAAACTAACACAACCAAAATAACAGAATAGGATCTGAGAGATGATCCATAGAACCAGTTGAATGAACCAAGTGGTACATGTACACCTTTTTTTTTTTTAATGTTTTATTTATTTTTGATACAGAGAGAGACAGAGCATGAGAGGGGGAGGCACAGAGAGAGAAGGAGACACAGAACCGGAAACAGGCTCCAGGTTCTGAGCTAGCTGTTAGCACAGAGCCTGACGTGGGGCTCAAACCCACGAACGTGAGATGTGACCAGAGCCGAAGTCGGAGGCTTAACCGACTGAGCCACCCAGATGCCCCCATGTACACCTTCTTAAGAGGAAGAATAGAGCAAGTAGTGATCTGTAATGAGGTACTGAAACTATGTAACAGACACACTGCAAAGTACTTCTTTTGCATGGAAACAAATGTTTTGTTATAGAATTCAATAGAGAATAGGAGGCAAATTTTTTATGATAAAACCCATTATTGTGGACTGTGCACTATCCCAGTCCCTAACATGTGCCCATGCCAACAGGGCTTCTTATAACTGAATACAGTTTATAATTACTAAGGGAAACAGCTCTGACTGGAGGACAGATTATTATGACTGCTGTTCACAAACATTAACTGGCCTTTTATCATGTCATTTTGCTGCTGTTTAATACATATGTTCTCATTTAATCCTCACAACGTTATAAAGCAAGTACTCTTACTCATTTTATAGATGAAGCTTGATGCTCAAAAGTTAAGTGTGTGTGTCCAAGATCATACAACTACTAAGCAGCAGAGGCAGGATTCCAATTCAAATCTATAGTTCTAAACCCCATGCTTTTAACCACTATACTAAGTAGTGTAAGGCTAGGTTTAAACTGGAAAGGCCTTGCGGAGCCTGGGTGGCTCAGTCGGTTAAGCAGCGGACTTTAGCTCAGATCAGGATCTCACGGTTCGTGGGTTCGAGCCCAGTGTCAGGCCTGTGCTGACGGCTGGAGGCCTGGAGCCTCCTTCAGATTCCTTCTCTCGCTCTCTGCCCCTCCCCCGCTCACACGTGTTCTCTCTCTTTTTAAACTGTAAGGGCCTTAACTGCTGGACACTAGACTTCAAATTTTATTTCATCTTTAGAAGAAAGTCAGTGAAGGAATACCAAATGAATCTCTCCAATAAACATTTTACAAAAATGCCTACAACATTCAAGTGACTGCACTAAGTACCTACAAGGATGACAAGGGCCACTTAAGACACACACTACTACGAGGGACGTTAAGGGACCCTCACACAAGCTGAATCAGGAGGGTCATAAAAGGATTCCCACGGGAGACGTCTATGTTGATACTTAAGAATAACAGGGTCCAGCATCACTCACACAGCGACTTTAAGCATCCCACATACAAACGCATTCCCTCCCCCAATACCAAATCCGAAACCCACTCTTGCCCCTCAACATGCCCCATGTCTGTGTATCCTGTTTTCAACTACTGATTTACCATCATAGACATCTCATTTAAACATATACTAATGCCAGATACAAACAACAGAAAGACTGCAAGAGTAGTTTCATTAATGCCAAAGATAAGAGAATAGAAAGCATGGGCACAGGTAAGCCCAGATGATAAAGCACTGTTTTGCCTGAAAGGATCAAGGAAGGCTTCCAGAGAGAGAAGACATTCTGACCAAATTTTGAAGGCTAAATAGGGAGGGTTCAAAAGAGAGAATGACAGGCACATTCCTTCCTTCCATAATGCCACTGCCTTAGTTCAGGGCCTCATTATGTACTACAGTAATTCAGGCAGTAATAATCTCCCAACTGTTCTTTCTTCCTGTCTCAGCAAGCCTTCAATCTAGCATCCACTACCAAATTATTATTAGAAAGGAAGGAGAAAGAGAACATAAATCTGACTGCTGTGCTCCTCTTAAAAATCCTGCACTGACTCTAGGATAAGGATGAATCCAAACTCTCCACACAAGATATATCTGGGCCCCTTTTTATACTCAGCTTCATCTCCAACCTGTCCCCACTCCAAACACCTGAATGTTATTTATAGTTCCAGGCTCTTTCCATGCCCTTGCACCTTTGCTCACACTACTCTTTCTTTTCAAAGTTCAGCTCCAAGAGATCACATGTTCTTTCAAGTATTCACAACTCATTTCAGGTTGAGTTACGGGTCTCCTTCTCTCTAGGGTCTTATCAGCACTCCCATAATACCCTGGGCTATAGTACATAATATAAATTCCCCATCTTGTCATCTTGTCTGTTCTCTCCTTCCCTATTTAGATACTTCTTTAAAAGGGGGGCAGGGGAATGCAGGGAAGGGTTATGGCTTGTTTTGTCTTTATCCCCCGACAGGTAGTCAGTCCCCTTGCCTGGTAGAAAAGTAGACCAATACATGTTACTTAACCTAACACTGTTATGTTGAATGCATCAGATGGAGAACCATTATGAAGTTAATGGAGATGTCTGATCATAAGGCAGTAACAACCTAAGGAGAAGCAGGCATCAACTGAATCTAGGACAGACTTCACCTACCTCAAGTTCCAGTCATTTACAATGCCAAGCACCTGCACTGAGACTAGCAAACTTTTTAGCTGTACTTTTTAAACTATTAAATTTGGTTACATAAGCTTTTTGAAAGCTCTATCTATCAAAATTTTTAATGCAATTACCCAAACATTTACCTAGTAACTGCAATTCTAGGAACCTATCCAACAGAAATATTCTCATAGATAAAGAAATATGCATAATTCTTTCACTGAAGAATTTTTAATACAAAAAAAACCCACCCTACACTCAAAAAGGAACACTAGAATACTACACAGCTATTTTAAAAAAGAGAACTGTACGTGTTGATTTGAAAAACCTCTATGATATACATCAACATGAAAAAAAAGCCACGTAACACGTACAATCCCATCTATGTTAAAAACTACACAAACAGATGGGGCACCTGGGTGGCTCAGTCAGTTAGGCGTCCGACTTTGGCTTAGGTCAATCTGGTGGCTCCGAGTTCCAGTCCTGCACTGGGCTCTAAGCAGACAGTTCAGAGCCTGCAACCTGCTTCAGATTCTCCGTCTCTCTCTCTTGCTGCCCCACCCCCTCTCAAAAATAAACAAACATTTAAAAAATTGTTAACTATATACACAGAATATTGTTCTGAAAAATGACTATGTGTCAAAATAATGGAGTTTATCCTACTTCTACCATATCACTTGAATTTAAATGTCCTACCAATCTAGTTCACAAAAGAGGGGAAAATGTACTTTTATCTCATCTCTAACAAACTCAAATAACACAAGTGATTGTGAACAGTCCCAAAACCAGACATAGCTTAAAGGGTCCAAGCAATTAAAAAACAAACAGATAATTTAGGGAGAGGGCAGTCCTTGACCAAATCCCAAGCATCTCACTGAAACCAACCTTATCCCTTAAGAATTCTAAATGACCCCAAAAAAAAACACCTTTTTCGATGCCAGAGAAATGTTAGAAATTAATACTACTAACCATCCTTCTTTCATTCCCTTGGGAGGCCAGAAGAAAAACTAAGAGGTAAGCAGTAAATCAGTAACTGCAAAAAAACAGCAGTCCAATTTTTTTAATACATGCTTAAGATCTTAAAACATCCTCAGTTCTCCATGGTAATATATGAACAGTTTAATGAAACTTCCCTGACAGTTCAACTTAATCAACCAGTATTTCTACAAAGCCTCTCTACTAGCAAACATCAGTAACTAAACTAATTAATTAGCTTTCACCTCTATCCCTTCACAACCTCCCATGGAGGTGCTAATACGCAGTCGCAAAGGCCAAATACCAAGCAACAGAAACCCTAGATTATCAGTTTTTAGCAATTTTTAGTGTAACATCCTAACAACAAAATTGTTATTCATCTTTATTCCTCAACACTTCTCTCCAACTGAATTTAACCAAGTCTGACCTTAAGCTGCTCCCTTTTTATAAAGAAATTAAAAGGTAAGGAACTGCATTAAGTTTGATGCTACTTAAAAACAACTTTTTCCAAACAAGGGCAGAATATGCTGTACTTAAAATTCAGAATGAGCTCTCATTTGGGATTCCTATTCAAGTAACAAGAACCAGAGTTTTTGATAACATTTAGATAAAACTGCACTGAATTTACCTCCACCTTACATTTCCTGACTCTCAAAACCTTGAGAGGCAATTGTAATTCTAAAACAAACTTAGGACTAGGGGGAAAAAAGGGCAAGTTTACAATCAACAATAAAATATAAAGCTAATAATTCTCAACTAAATAACTCTCTAGGAGGGTTAGTTCTTTTTGGAAAATCACATCAACTGGCTTATCCTCCTCTACAAACTTCACCCCACATTATAAAAGACAGGCTACATGGCGTAACGTAAGAACAAATGATAACTGAACTAATAACAGTGACCCTTCTACAACATAATGCTTTTTTCCTATGACACACAATCTGCAAGCAACACCCAAAGACCTTCTTGTGGCCTTCAAAAGTTGGGGACCTCTAGTAGTGTCAAGTCTTTTCTACTTCATATTGTCTTTTCTAAGCATTATTGTGGTTCACTGAGTTTTGATGTCACATTCCAAGGAACAGAAAGTACCGACTGAAGAGTCTTATTTTGGGTTACGAATTACCACACTCAGGCAGGAGTCTTTCCTGTACAACTTTTAGTATGCCCAGAGACTACTAAGCATTTAGTAAGATAGAAACTATAATTCAAACATGTATCTTCAAAAGCACCATGAAGATTCAAAAACCAATTCGAATTTAGATTTCCAAAGAGTAGTTAAAGTCCTATTTTAGGAAAAGCATTGACATAGTACACAGGCCAGGTGTATGAGACCACATTATTTGAGAAACCTGCAGTGTACTCCTTCATAAAATGATCAAATAATAGGCACTAAAGTAAAATATGCTTCCTGAGACCTAAAGCAGTCTAACCAATCACGGAAGAAACTTCCTTAATATTGAGAAAGGGTAGAGAAAAGGTGCCTTAAAACTCTAAATAAACCACTCGAGATTTGTTTTTGTTCTGGGGCAGTCCACCAAAGACCACATATTTAGTCCTCACTATTCCCTCCTTTCCAAACTCAAGGAAGAGATCCTTTGGGGAAAAAAATTTTTCATTAATTAATTTTTTAAAATCTCTCTGCAGGAAAGAAATCACTTAGTTTCTGTGTCTTAATGACCTCATCAAGAAGAAAAAATAACCTCTCAACCCCCCCCCCAAGGAAGCTAAATATAAGAGTAAGCATTTACTCTTTTTAAACTGCTTAGAAAATCCAATATGGACTAACATGTTTTTTACATTTTAAAATTGCTTTTCCAGTATAACAAGGCAACTAAGCTTTACTCCACTCAATGCTAAATGCCTTCTCAAACCAGCATCACCACCCGTAATGACCCTATGTTTACAGATTACATAATTCAGGTTATGTCAGAACAAATCTAAAACTTGTTTTTCATTTTAAAATATAATTAAAATCTGTGGTCAACCCAATAAAATGGAGAGGATGTACGGACACTGGTTATAAAGTAGCCTTACTAGAAAAGGAAGAGTATTTTGGCGGTGTTTGAAGAAGGAAAAAAATAGGGAGTATTTTCCTTTCTTCTCACCTTGATAAAAGCTCAAAAGTGAACTAGTAAGGCTTACTCATGTTCCAGCTTCCAGAATTTTCCTCAACACGATAATGATAAGTCTAACAATCAAAGAACGCTCTGCAGGTTTAACCATAGAAATAACGTGTGTGGGCAGGAATAAAGAAAATCAGACAAAGATTTAACATCTCACTCTGGTAAAGCACAAAAGTCAAATACTAATGTTCTGAATAAGGCTTTCAGGAAAGATGCAGGGACAACACTTCTAAAAACTTCATTCAACTGATTCATGTAAGTGAAAGGACCAAAAATCCTACCCTACCACAAAGCCCTATCAATACTTAATTGATCACTCAACTATCCGCATGCACAAATCAAAAATATTTATTTTATACAGTTAAATATAGTAGTCCTAAGAAACCAACCATCTTCCCCCAAAATACAGAGGTTAAGAGGTTAAGAATCTTTGTCACATGTAATGTTTCCCTCCAAGTAGTGCATACTTGAGAAATAAGTTAACCACTCAAATCACGAGATCACCAGCAAATACAAATATGAGAAAGGTCAAAGAACTGCATACTTTGTTGAATATAGAGGAAATCAAAATTGAAATTCCATGGATGAGGACAGTTACCCCACATATAACACATTTTTTAAATTCCCAAGGGATGAGCATTTTTACCTTGCCTTATTTTTAGAACTACACATCACACTGTACACATCACATGACATGATGTAACTGTTAGCAAAGAAAATGGCCCAAACCATTGAAAATATACACTAAGAGGAAATGAATCAATCCATACTTAAGAATCACTACATTTCATATTTACCTTTATTTTTTAAGATGTTTCCTAACTCACAACAGACTTTATTAACTGGGAAAGTAGCTAGTAACCTATGTAGAAACAAGAAAAATGTAGTTGATATTTTACAAAATAGGAATTTACCCAATTATTGGGAAAACTGATATGAAGAAACAGATAATAAAAGTCTTCCAAACCTCAAGAATTAAAAGCAAAAACTCTCTGAATCAAAAATGCAACAGAAACAGAAGGTGGAAACCAATTATTACTCAAAAGTATTCCCTGTTGTGAGGAGAAAAGAAAAGGAGCTTTAACTGACAAGGCAGGCAGACAACTGAAAATTTCTAAACTGTTGAGACAGTTTATTAGAAAAGGAACCAAGTATACGGTATAGAAGGGGGGAGGGGAAAAACACACCCACTTAAGCCTTTGTAAACAGTGGTACTTAAAAGACCCAAGAAGCTGGGAAAAATCAAAACTACAGACTATTTTGAGAAGCGTAAAAGATACTCCAATGCACTACTGTCCATACTTGAAAGTGCTTCAGATACAAAGTTCAGTAACAATCTATAACTGTATCATGATTATGCAAGGCGAAGATTATGTAATTTTATCATTTATTATAAATGTTCTCTCAAACCAAAACAACTAAAACGTTTTGACCTCTCCAATGGGGAGGGGATAGGTTCTTCTGGGCTTCGGTTTAAAAATATAAACACACACCCAAAAACAAACAAAAAAACACAATGATTGCTAGCCACGTGACAAAGGAGATGGCAACACCAGGATTGTGAATGGAGGGGAGGGAGGCGAGGCAGGACGACTAGGGAGATTTCTCGGAACTTTGGGGACCTCTGGATTCGGGTCTCTCGACCCTTCAGGTACCAAACTCTAGTCCTATAAGTTGTGCCGGTAAAATCCTCAGATACAGTCTTATTAAAAGGTCACGAAAAATGCTCTAGTGACCTCCAGAATAAAGAGGGGAAAATCAGAGGAGGAAAGAGAGCAATTTAAAGTGGCGCCATCATGTCACCCCTTCTCCCCTAAGGCAATCAATAAGCAATAGTTAAGTAACACGTTTCTCCAAAAACCACACTGGGAGCCCGACAATGGAAAACAAAAGGATTTTTAAGTAAGACAAGAGGTTAAGGTTGTTTATCGTATGGAAAACAATCAAACTATTTGCTGAAGAATCAAAAGACAGCCGGAAAACAGGCCCCCCAAACTCACTTAAAAGCAAATAAATGCCTCTTCCTCTTTAGTTTTTTTTTTAAACAAACACGCCCGCCTGAGAGAGACTAGATCTGAAAACGTAAGTGACCTCAATATGTGGACAACAAAAATAATAAATAAATGAAACAAATAACCATCTCACAACAATCAGAGTTGTGATACACACCGTGCACCGCGCAAGATGTGTGTTACGAGCAAAAAAAGGCCTTCTGCAGTCAGGAGAAGTTCAAGCCAAGAGCCAGAGTTTGTTTGGGGTTTTTTTTACGGGAATAAATCGTGTTCTTAAGGCCGCATTTTTAAATAGAACGCCAAAGGAAAAGCTGGCTAACGAGTCGGCAGCTGGTGGAGAAGGGCCCCCCGCACACCCCCGCCCTTGGGGCGACTCCCAGCCCCGGACCCGCAGCGGGGAAGCCCGGAGAGGCCATTTAAAGTTCCGGGGATTTTTCCTGCCCTGCCCTGCCTTTCTAGTTACAAGTAACAAAGAGAGAGAGAAATGGGAGCCACAGGGAGAGCGAGGAGAAGGAGAAAGGGCAGCGGGAGGAGGAGGAGGAGGAGAGGAGCAGCAGCAGCAGCACCTACCACGTGATGGAGGAGCGTTGCCCGGGCGGATTCAGCCCCACAAAATGGGCGCAGTTTGCAAACAGCCCCCGGCCTGGGCGCCGAGGGCTGGCGGCGGCAGGCGGGGGCGCGCGGCG
>NC_043716.1:42218752-42247187 GCF_006229205.1 Suricata suricatta
CGCCCGCCGCGCCACCCCCGCGGGCCGCCAGGAGGCGCGGCCGCCGCCGCCTCAGTCATGGCTCCTTGCTGCGGCCGCTGTTTCTGAACCTCCATCTGCGGAGGCCGCCGCGCCGGGACCCAGCTGCTCCCAGACGTGCGGCCACAGCACGGGGCACTGCGGCAGGCGGGAGCGGGTCCTCGCTCAGGCCGAGGTGAGGCTAACCTTAGGCGCTGACGCCGTCACATTCCCTCCGCGCCGGGGCTGGCGGGGCCGCGCGCCGGCTATAAGGGGGCAAGGCGGGCAGGCGCGGCGGAGCAAGAGGACGTGAGCGAGGAACTGTTTGGACTGTGTAGTAAACAGCCTAATGCAGTCGGTGCCACGCTATTTCAGGGTTAAACGCGCGCTGAATCGGGAAGGAAGCTCCCTGACCAGTGAAGCGCTTTCTGCCGCCCTTTGTCCTAGCCGACTGCCTCGGTACACTGCAGCACGCCTGGGCACTAGCCCCAGCGCAGCGCTCCGCAGCCGCCAGGGTGGGAAAAAAAAAAAAAAAAAAAAAAAAAGGCGCACGTCGTCCTTGCGCAGGCGCAGGCCAGGGCCCGCGCCGGGCCAGCCCGGGAAGGGACAGCCGGGAGCTAGAGGGGAAGTGATGGCCCACCCGCGCCGGGCCCGCTGGGAACTGTAGTTTTCGTTAAGAAGCACGCGTCTTGTTTTGGGTGTCATGGTTTGGCAGATCCGCCTAAGCAGGCAAATGGCATTACACAATGAGTATTCATGCTTCCTGTCGCCACCAAAAGGAAGTTCACTGCTATGCTAAAAGTTTAACAAAGAACTCCACTGAGAAACCAAATCTCACAACAAAAAGCAAACTTCCCACTTTTCCTACCAGAGTTGGTTTAAAGTGGTGGCACTTTATCATTTCTTATGACCAGTTTGTCAGTACAGTATTTTATTCGTTTCCCAAAACAGGGCCTTACAATAATGGAACCTTTTCTAGATTAAAAAAGTTAAGCAATATAACGCAAAGTGTCACATTTACACAAAGTATAATTCCACCATCCTTTAAAACCAAAGAAAAAGTTGCCAAAGATCCTTTCAGTGGTTTGGGATTTTAAAATGGAACTCTAGGAATCATCAGAATTTGCTTTAAATGACTGAAGAAAAAAAATGATTCCAACAATTAAATCATCAAATTCAGCAAGACAGGAAGGGTATGCTCTACTACGAAAAAGGAAGATAAGAAATGCTCAATACTGTTTTGTGGCTCACCAGAACCAATATCCGGTAGAATGCTCACTTCTGCTAGCCAACAAAACACCCTCACAGTTTAGTCCTCCCACAAAGTTCCTCACCAGCTCCTATAGCATCTACACCTGCATGTCAGTGAGCTCCCAATTACACTCTTAAAATCACACTATCAATTATGGTCATGGTTCTCAAATAGCAAAAGCAAGCAGCTAATAATGAAGTCACAGGGTCAAATTACACAAAGAATAAACTAATATACGTGTACCGTCCAAAAGAGATGCTGGTTTTGGCTTTTTATAATCCTGGGAAAGAGAATTTAGTTGATTAAAAAAAATGCATGCACATATCTTCATATAAATATAGCAGAAAGGTGTTAAACACAGACCAACAGATGGCGAACTAGAGTCCTAATCTAAGGATTCTGAAATCTAAAAGAGCCGAATGAAAAACACCAAATAAGGCAAAGCCCCTTCCAGTGTATACTTAAAAATATTATATTCAAAGACACCTACCACAACATAATTTTACTTCTGATTAGTAAGTGGACTGCCAAGTCTTAAAACTCAGCTGTGAGATTTAATTAGGCCCCCAAATAATGAAGAATATGAAATACTTTTATTCAGTGGATTAGGAAAAAGGTGGAAATGCTCATTTTAAAACATGCTTTTGGGGGAAAAATGAATTCCAACTTTTCCCATTCTCTCATTGCTTAGCCCAAGAGCCAGGAGTTCACAGTGTTTATGGCATTTAAATCAGTCAGCAGGTTTTACATTCTTACCTCAAACGAGATGTCTTTTTGCTAAAGCACCAATTTTTACAAATAAGAACTTTCAAAGGTAAGCCACTAAAATGCAAAGAAACAGTTACCTCTTCTTTAGACAGTGCTAAACATGACACCTCAAACTGCTACAGTCACCCTACAGATGCCACAATCCTCATCAACGGGCACAGAATGGAGAGCTGGCAAGGATTTCTCAGCATTAAGCCATTATATCAAATAATCCTGACCTCTGCAAGACTACTGGACTTCCAGCCACATGAGAACGATTTAACAAGCATTTCTTTACTGTTTCAGCCCATTTTTTACTGTTTTCAGCCAAAACCAGTTAGGTTTTCTATACCTGAAGTCAAAAAAATCCTAATTTCTCATATTTTAGAGTATCTATATTACTTAGGTTATTCATAGTCATATTATATAAAACCTTATTTATTCCTCAGAAAAGCCCTTCCCTTCTATACACACCTCTGTACCCATCCATATCTTTATCTGTATGTTCTTTCTGCCTAGAAAAAGAGGATCATCCCTCCTCACAACCATTCCATGTTCATTGCTCTCCCCTCAACACACCGCCACTTATTTTTCCTTCAAGATGTTCCACCACACCACCATTTCATTTACATACTTTATTTCACAGTAAGGTAGATAATTGGCACTGTAATACCCTGATCTTGGTCAAATGCTCTCTGTAATTCCTTTGAGGTTGTTTTCATCTATCAGTCTTCCCTCCGAAGCTGGCCTGAAAGCCCTACAAGGCAGGAACCATGGCTATTCCAACTTCAGCTTTGTAACTCTCACCTGTACAATAAACACGTCCCGAGAAGGCACTCTCCAATAACTTCCGCACCGTGTATCTCTTAACAACCCAACATTCACAGACAGAACATCCTCTCACAAATTCAGTACTTCTATGTCCAAACTAATCTCAGAAACACAAGGGATTATTTTGTTTTGCACTTTAAAAAGATGTATTAAAACTCAGGAGAAAAGTCCAAACGCCTAAAACCATTTAGTTTCAAAAAAACATAGCCTCATGACATCCTGGGGACCTAATCCAGAGCCTTGCAAGAGGAGGCACTTTGTAAGAATTTGCTGAATAAATGAAAAAGTTATAAAGCGGTAACTAGGAATACAGGATCCAGGGGTAGCCTTAGATTTTACCTGCCTCCTTGACTTATCAGCTGTGTTACTCTGGGCAAAGTATTAACCCTATAAGCCCCAGTTTCTGCTCTGTAAAAAGGAGATAGTAATGCTTCCTCATAAATTTAACTATTATTGTTATTAGTTAACTAATGAAGCTATTTTCCCAAGCTCGATTAATTGAAAAGGTTAAAATACGAGATAAGCTCAGCACCTCTTCCCTAATTCAAACTTCAAATCCCTATCTACACACTCCAACAATGTTTCCATTCATAAACTCAGATAACACTATCCATAATATACTTTGAGCTCCCTGAAAACATATTCTAATTCTGCAAAAGATTTACATTCATAAATCCAAAACCACATAAAAAGGTAAAATGCGGGGCGCCTGGGTGGCTCAGTCGGTTAAGCGTCCGACTTCGGCTCAGGTCAGATCTCATGTTAATGGGTTCGAGCCCCGCATCGGGCTCTGTGCTGATAGCTAGCTCAGAGTCTGGAGCCTGCTTCCGGTTCTGTGCCTCCTTCTCTCTCTGCCCCTCCCCCTCTCATGCTCTGTCTCTCTCTGTATCAAAAATAAATAAAAACATTAAAAAAATTTTTAAAAAAAAGGTAAAATGCATTTATTCAACAGAAATTTAGTGAGTACCTATTAAGCTCAAGACCCTGTTCCAGATGTCACAGAAATGAACATATCAATCTATTTAACACAACATTAAAATTACATCATGAAAGAAACATCTTTAAACTGAAATTGGTGCATGCTATCATGTTAATATGTAATCAGCTAAATATTAAGTAGAAAACCAGAATGGATGAACTGAGCCAATAGTAAGAAATTTAAGTCAAAGAATTTTGAGGTGGAAGGAATATGGAGGAAGGTCATCTAGTTAAATCTCCAACTTTTATTAGTGGGAAAATGAGGTGAGGCCAAGAGAGAACAGTTAAGATTCTACCTTAAGCCCCAGAGCAGATGGACACGATGGGTTCAGAGGTCAGTCTCCAATTCTCACTTTCCCACGACATCATCTGCCTTCCAGAGTTATATCCTCCCAACAGAACATGCTACTTACTTGACGAATAAGAACTATAAATGTGACAAAGATATTAAACTCAAACAATACTACCTATTTCACAGTTTCTTAAGTATCAAGATTTAGCCAAATATAAGTAAAAGAAAATCCTCACACTGATTACAATAACTGTAAGGCTCAGAAATCAAGATTTTTTTTTCATTAAATGGAGGTCTCAACTGATTCAAAATATATGTTATGTACTCAATCCCGTAGCAACAAACTTTCAGTAAGATTAAACAACTTAGCATGTAAAAAACTTTTGTAAATGGCAAAGTAGTATAAGAATGCATGGCATTTCTTAGTTTCAATCCCACCTAAAAACAAGATAAATTATGTGGCACCTGGGTGGCTCAGTAGGTTAAGCCTCTGACTTTGGCTCGGGTCATGATCTCAGGTTCGTGGGTTTGAGCCCCGCATCAGCACAGAGCCTGAAGCCTACTTCTGATTCTGGTCTCCCTCTCTCTCAGCCCCTCCCTGCTCATGCTCTGTCTCTCTCTGTCTCAAAAATAAATAAAAAACATTTTAAAAATTTATAAAAAAAAAAAAGATAAATTTCTTCTATAAACTAGAAATACCGACTCTCAAATTTACATAAAGATATTACCTTACCATCTCACCACAGAAGAGCTCCAATAACTTACTGAGAAGCAAAACTAATCTTGAGGCAGCCTCATGACTTAGTTGTGTTAGTAATAACAGTAACTAAAGTTACAGGTTATCTCTGAAAGCACTCCTAACTCTAGAAATACTTTATTTTGAGATAATTCAGAAGATAGCAACTAAATACAACTGTACCACTTAAAGAAACAAGTCAGGTTCTTTCACGCCATCAGCTACATTTAGGATCTAACACCAAAGACTGATGCTTTCTCCTCCGTGGTACCAGATTGGAAAGTAGCAACACAAGCATTGGCTTCTAATGCATGCAGTTTATTAACAAGGACTTTATTCTCAAGTTGTCAAACAAAAAGCTATACTGATTATGTAGGTGGATTTTAATTCCTTCTACTGCTTTAAATTTTAGTATAGAACATTTTAAAATTCTCAAATAATTAGAATTAACCAAAAAAGTTCACTGACCAAACATAACAGAAGGAATGTTCCAAATTTTGACTTTGCAGATGAGGCAATGTCAAATGAAGCAACTCTGTCTAGGACCTAAACACTGTTTGAGATAATAAACTTGAATGTCAGAATTTGCCCAAAATTTCCCAAGAAACTGCCTGGCTTCTTTTCTAAATGAAGCACAGAAGAAAACATGCAGAACAACTTCAAGGCAGCCATGAGCAGCCATCTCGTGAAGGGCCTGGTTAAGAGAGTCAGAGGGGAAAAAATGTTCAAAGAGAAAAGGAGGCAACAGGTGCACAAGGCCAATGTCACTTAAAAAATTTTTAAGTCCAGGGAGCTTGAGTGGCTCTGTCATTTGAATGACAGACTCATGATATGGGCTCCGGTCATGATCTCGTGGTTGTGGGATTGGGCCCAGGTCAGGCTCCACACTGGGCATGGAGACTGCAATTCTCTCTCTCTCTCTCTCCCTCTCTCTCTCCCACCCCCCTACTCATGCACAGGCTCTCTCAAAAAAACACAAACAAAACAACAACAACTTTAAGTCCGTTTCTGAGTCCAAGGTTAAGATGCAACTTCTAAAATCTCACTCGGATGGCAGAGCAAACCTAGGGACTTTGGAGACAGCACACCGTTCCCTCCACCGGAAAGGCACACCATTCTTGAAAGGAAACATACCTTTTTAAACCACTAATTCCTGGATTCTTGAACTGGGTTTTCATGTACACTACGGAACACAGTGCTATAAACCAGGGGGTAACTGAAGCCAACGAATAATCAGGAGAGACACCTTGCCAGAGCGACCATTTCATGAAAGGTTGTAGCAAAACTGCATGCACTTTTGTTAAAATAAACACAAATATATTACAGAGCAAAATGCCAAATTCTCATGTTTTTTTTTTTTTCAAGATAAAGAAGTCTTCAGAGAAATGTCCCTTTTGTGAGAAGTTGCTCTGGACAACCCTAGACTGAGGGCACTTTAAAGGAAAGTAGGAGAAACAATGCTTCAGATCATTTATTGATAAATATGCGTCCCCTAAAATCCTGAACATAATCCCTCTAAAAAGATAATATAACTTGGAGAGATCTTATATAAAAATTGTTATACAATATTACAAATGAGACTATAAGCTCCTAGACTGGAATTCAGGAAATGCTAAAGTCCTTGTCTTATCTCTGTCACTCATTTACTAAGAAATCAAATACAATTTCCTTAACAATAATCTTTTCTCATTTCTGATTTAGACAAAAAATAACAGAATACGATATTCAGTATTTTCAGGCATATTCCAATTTAATTCCCACAATCAAATTTAGACACAAATTTATCTAACAAAGCTTGTCCCAAATGAACTAACTTCAACTAGCAGAACAAACAAATTAAATTTAAAAAATGAAACCACTGGGGCGCCTGGGTGGCTCAGTTGGTTAAGCCTCCGGCTTCAGCTCAGGTCAGATCTCACGTTCGTGGGTTCGAGCCCTGCGTCAGGCTCTGTGCTGACAGCTAGTTCCGAGCCTGGAGCCTGCTTTCGGTTCTGTGTCTCCTTCTCTCTCTGCCCTTCCCCCTCTCATGCTCTGTCTCTCTCTATCAAAAATAAATAAAACATTTAAAAAAATTTATTTAAAAAAATGAAACCACTAAATGAAAATGTAACTTCTAGGGAGACTTGGGTGGCTCAGTCAGTTAAGCATCCAACTTCAGCTCAGGTCATGATTGGTTCATGAGTTCTCTCTGCTGTCAGTGCAAAATAAATAAAAATAATTATTTTTTTTAAGTTTTTATTTATTTATTTTGAAAGAGAGAAAGTGCATGTGCTAGTCTGAGCAGGAAGATGAGCAGAGAGAGAAGAGAGAGAACTGCAAGCATGTTGCTCCTGCTGTCAGCACAGAGCCTGACATGGGGTTCAAACCCACAAACTGCGAGATCATCGCCTGAGCCAAAATCAAGAGTTGGATGCTTAACCGACTGAGCTACCCAGGTGCCCCTAAAATAAACATTTCTTTTAAAAAGTGTATCTTCTGTAGTATAAAGAAGAAAAAAAACTTTCTGGGTAGGGGGATAAAACTCACACTTCCTATGATAACTGTACTGACAATATCAAGATGTGATCTTGCTTGTAATATTTAGCCTAAATCATTAAATTTTTATAACATGACAACAGTAATACTAGCATTCCTGCCTTGAATGACTTTCTTTTTCAGTAAAAGTGGATATCCCCTTAAAGCCCTAACATTCATTTCCATTCACTCATAAACATTTATTGAGGGTCTACTGAATGCCAATCACTGTAGTACCTCTGGAAATAAAATATTAAGTCACCATCATAAGTTACGTGGTAGCCAAGAAAAACTCCTTCTGTTCATTGACATTTTAAATGGTTAGACATTCAAAGTTAAGAAGTCATAAGAGAATAATCAGCAAAATTTAGTGCTTTATGCTTCCAATTCCATTCTCTTCTGATACCTTTTGTTAAGCTTGCCTAATCCACCCCAAGTATGCTAAAATTAGGTACTGTTTTGGTATAACCAGAATGAGGTAACAAAGTACCCCAAAATGAAACTGAGAGAAGTTAAGAGAACCAAGAAGGAGGCAAGGATCTAAAGTAGGGGACTCAGAACGTCTACCCTGAATGTCTCAAGATAGGCAAAGGTCAGGGCTAAGTGTCCGACTTCGGCTCAGGTCATGATCTCACCATCTGTGGGTTTGAGCCCCGCGTCTGGCTCTGTGCTGACAGCTCAGATCCTGGAGCCTGCTTCAGATTCTGTGTCTCCCTCTCTCTCTGCCCCTCCCCCACTCGCTCTCTGCCTCTTTCTCAAAAAAAAAAAATAAAGACATAAAAAAAAAAAAGATAGGCAAAGGTCTAGAAGAAGAAAATTTGTGACCTAATCCAATTGTACTTAATTCTGCACCCCCCTTTTCTTTCCCAAATATTTGTGGTTGCCCTGGGGGGATGCTTTTAGGTCTCTTCTAACTGACATGGATTCAATATCACATCATTTCTTACACATTAGTTATGCTATCATCTCCATTCAGAAATTAGGCAATTGGAATTTGCTACTGTTAAATGAATGTCCAAAGTTAAGCCACAATTATTTCAAGATGAAGTCAAGAACACATCTCAACTCATATGATAAGGCTGTTATTACCCTGATACCTAAAGCAGAGAAAGCCATAAAAAGAAAACCAAACAAAAACAAAAAAACAAAAACCACACTTCAGACCAATATCCCTTATGAATAACACTAGCAAAACACTAGCAAATGAATCTAGCAACATATAAACAGGACAGTTCACCTTTGCTAAGTGTGACTAATCCTAGGAAGGAATTCAAGATTGGTTTATTACCTCAAAGTCAATTAATGTAATATATTATACTAACAAAGGATTAAAACCACATGATCACTCAGCTGATGCAGAAAAACCATGTGACAAAATCCAATACCCTTGCATGGTAAAAACACACAAGAAATCAGGAATTAAAGAAAACTTCCTCAACCTGACAAAAGGTATCTATGAAAAAACCACACCTAAGATCACAGTTAATGGAGAAAGACTGAATACTTTCCAAGATCAAGAACAAACAAGGATGTCAGCTCTCACCACTTTTATTCAACACTGTATGGAGATTTTAGCCAGGGCAATTAGGCAAGAGGAAGAAACAAGCATTCAAATAACAAAGGGAAAAGTAAAATTAATCTATTTGTAGATAACATATTATTATATATTAAAAAACCTTAAGTAACCCACAAATAAACTATTAGAACTAAAAAACAACTCCATCAATATTATAGGATTTCAGATCACTATACAAATATCAATTGTATTTCAATACACTAACAATGAACAATCTGAAAATGAAATAAAATACAATTAATATACAATAGCATCAAAAAGAATAAAATACTTAGAAATAAATTCAACAAAAGCATAAAATTTACACTCTGAAAATGACAAAAATTGTCAAAAGAGGTGAAAAAAGTTCTACTTAAGTGGAAAGATCTCCCATGTTCATGGATTGGAAGACATAATCTTTTTTTAATGTTTGTTTATTTATTTAATTTATTTATTTTTGAGAGACAGAGAGACAGTGCGAACAGGGGAGGGTCAGAGAGAGAGGGAGACACAGAATCTGAAGCAGGCTCCAGGCTCCGAGCTAGCTGTCAGCACAGAGCCCGATGTGGGGCTGGAACCCACAAACCATGAGATCATAACCCGAGCCGAAGCTGGACGCTCAACCAACTGAGCCACCCAGACGCCCCAGATATAATATTACTGAGATGGCGATTACCAACTAAACTGATCTACAGATTCAATTCAATCCCAGAATATCCAAAATAATCTTGAAAATGAAGAACCAAGTTGGAGGTCTCACACTTCCTGATTTCAAAATCTAACTCTATGCCATAGAAATCAAGACAGTGTGGTACCAGCATAAGGACAGACATATATATCAATGAAATATTGTTGAGAGACCAAAAATAAGACCTCACATTCACGATTGATTTTTGACAAGAGTGCCACAATAATTCCAAATGGAATAGGGGGATAGTCTCTTCAGCAAACAATACAGGGATAACTGGATATTCACATGCAGTGGAATGAAGCTGGACCCCAATTTCACACCTTACACAAAAATTAAAGTGGATCACAGACCTAATTTAAGAGCTAAAATCATAAAATTCCTACAAGAAAACAAGAGTAAAATCTTCATTTTTAGATATAACACCAAAGTACATGTGGTAAGAAAAAACACATAGTTTGGACTTCATGAGAATCATACATTTTGTGCTTACACCAACAAGAAAGTGAAAACATAACCCACAGAATGGGAGACAAAAATCAAAATCATTTGTGACAAAGATTTCTTTCCAGAATATATGAATAAATCTTAATAAATCCAGTTTTTTAAAATGGCAGGGACGCTTAGGTGGCTCAATAAGTTAAGCATCAGACTGACTCCTGATTTCAGCTCAGGTTGTGGTCTCACTGCTCCTGAGTTTGAGCCCCATGTGGGGCTTTGTGCTAGCAGTACAGGGCCTGCTAAGGATTCTCTCTCTGCCTCTCCAAATAAATAAATAAACTTTGAAAAAAGAGCGGGGAGCGGGGGGAAGTTTTGACAGACATTTCTCCAGAGATATACAAATAGCTAATAAACACATGAAAACATCTCATCATTAGTCATCAGGAAAATGAATTCAAAGCCATGAGATACTACTTCACATCTACTAACATGGCTACAATCAAAAAGATGAACAGTTAAAAATGTTGACAAAGCGGTGCAGGGGTGGCTCAGTCAGTTAAGCGTCTGACTTCAGATCAGGTCATGATCTCACAGTCTGAGTTCAAGCCCTGCATCGGGCTCTGTGCTGACAGCTCAGAGCCTGGAATCTGCTTCTGATTCTGTGTCTCCTTCTCTCTCTCTCTGCCCTTCCCCCATTTGTGTATGCTTGCTCGCTTGATCTCACTTGTGTGCGTGTGTGCTCTCTCTCTCTCTCTCTCTCTCAAAAGTAAATAAATAGGGATGCCTGGGTGGCTCAGTCGGTTAAGTGTGTGACTTCAGCTCGGGTCATAATCTCGCAGTTTGTGAGTTCAAGCCCCACGTCAGGCTCTGTGCTCACAGCTCATAGCCTTCTGGAGCCTGCTTCAGATTCTGTGTCTCCCTCTCTCTCTCTCTTGCACTCTGTCTCTGTCTCTCTCTCAAAAATAAATAAAGAATAAAAAAAGGGGGGCGCCTGGGTGGCTGAGTCGGTTAAGCCTCTGGCTTCGGCTCAGGTCAGATCTCACATTCGTGGGTTCGGGTCCCACGTCAGGCTCTGTGCTGATGGCTAGCTCAGAGTCTAGAGCCTGCTTCCGGTTCTGTGTCTCCTTCTCTCTCTGCCCCTCCCCCTCTCATGCTCTGTCTCTCTCTGTATCAAAAAAAAAAAAAAAACTTAAAAAAAAAAATAAAAAAAGTAAAAAATAAATAAATAAACCTAAAAAAAATGTTGACAAGAATGTGAAGAAATTTGTGGGTGTGAATGTAAAAGGGTGTATCTACCTTGGAAAACAGCTTGATGTTTCCTCAAAAGTTAAACAGAGTTTCCATATAACCTGGCAATTCTACTCCTAGTTATATACCCAAAAGAGGTGTCCAAACAAAAGATTATACAAGAATGTTTATAGCAGCATTATTCATAATAGCCAAAAGATAGAAACAACCCAAAAGTCCACCAATCAATTAACAGATAAACAAAACGGGGCACAGCCATACAATGGAGTATTATGTAGCCATGAAAAGGAATAAAGTACCAATCTATGCTACCACATGGATGAACCTTGAAAACATGCTAAGTGAAAGAAGCCAGTCACAAAAGAACACATACTGTATGATTTTATTTATATGAATGTCCAGTATAGGCAAATTACAGACAAAGAAAGTAGGTCAGTGATTGTCAGGGGCTGAGGGTCAAATGGGAACAGGGAGTGACTGCTACTAGACATAGGGTTTCTTTTTGGGGAGTTGTAAATGTTCTAAATTTAGAACTGTGCATCTGTGACAGATGCACAACCATGTAAACAATTGTACATTTTAAACGGGTAAATTTTATATGTGAAATGTCTTTCAATAAAGCTGTAAAAACAAAAATGGAGGGAGCCAAAATAACAATTTCTAAACAGTTTCACTTTCCAAAAAAAAGTTGAACCACTTGCAAAAATGTCAAGAGAAGGCAAGCCATAATTATTTTATTTCCCCTTAAGGTATTACCTCAGAGTACCAATTTGCCTTCATGTTACACTTGTGAGCTCACTGCCAGTAATATATATAAGCAAAAATGAGGTTCCCATCAAACTTGACTTACTCTAAATTACATGAGAATGAGATGAAGAGACTCAACATGTCAGCAATACTATCATCTATAGGAAGATGCAAGCTAGAACATCAGTGAGTGAAGGGTGTAAGGAACACAAAATCCTATTACTGGAAAGGGTCTCTTCAATGAGATAGGATTGGAACTGAAGCTCAAAACAAAAGCAATGTTATTATACTTTGCCCTAAGAATTTTATAACAGAAGCAAGGCTTCTATACATGGGTGGTTCAAGAAGAAAAAAAACTGGTGCTGTCATCCCTAGCGCTATTTGGAATTCAGAGAAGATACCCTGACCTACAGATCCACGATCTGAGAAGAGCATATGCTGAGCAGGAAAGTATGCTCATCAGTCAACTCATTTCCACGCCAGGTTAATGATTTGTTTTTCTCTCCCATAAATCAACAATTCTCTTTTGTTTGCATATGCTCCAATATCAATGTGTCTAGCATATAAGTCTATCCCCAGTCAGAGTGATAAAATTAACGACCTGGCATTCAAGTTCTAGCTCTGCCACTAGGTATCTATGTGACTGGGGAAATGGCAACACCGCTCTCTTTCTTGATGTAGAAAACAACAGAGCTAGACTCTTTAAATCAAGATTTCTGATTTTTTTTTTTATTCTTTTTTGATGTTCATTTATCTTTGAGAGAGAGAGAGACAGAACATGAGTGGGGGAGGGGCAGAGAGAGAGACGGAGACACAAAATCGGAAGCAGGCTCCAGGGTCTAGGCTGTTAGCACAGAGCCTAATGTGGGGCTCAAACTCACAAACTGTGAGATCATGAACTACGCCGAAATCTGATGGTCAACCGACTGAGCCACCCAGGCACCCCAAATCAAGATTTCTTTCTTTTTTAATGTTTTTTTAATGTTTTATTTATTTTTGATACAGAGAGAGACAGAGCATGAGAGGGGGAGGGGCAGAGAGAGAAGGAGACACAGAACCGGAAACAGGCTCCAGGCTCTGAGCTAGCTGTCAGCACAGAGCCTGACGCGGGGCTCGAACCCACGAATGTGAAATCTGACCTGAGCTGAAGCTGGAGGCTTACCCGACTGAGCCACCCAGGCGCCCCTCAAGATTTCTTTTTAACTCTAATGCTCAATGATTTAGAAACTTGAAAACAACAATAACAATAATGTGGGTTTCAACAATCTATGTGTTTAATAACACAAAACCTCTTTGAGGGAACTGACAGAAAATTTTAAGTAATACAATAATGCTTTCTCAAAAATAATTAGAATCTACAATATATACAAATAATGGAACTTAGTTCTAAATTATAATCAGAAACTGACATATTATGACGCACTAGTAATAGAGATACAAAACACACTTAACTAATAGTCCGTAGAGGGAAAATTTTAAATGTTTATATGAATACATTCACATCCCTGCCTCCTCTTCTTTCTGCCCACACCCTTCTATCTTAAACACATTCATAAAAAATGTGCTTATCAAAAAAATATATGGTTGGGGCACCGGGGTGGCTCAGTCGGTTAAGCCTCCGACTTCAGCTCAGGTCATGATCTCATGTTCTGGGTTTGAGTCCCGTGTCCGGCTCTGTGCTGACAGCTCAGAGCCTTGAGCCTGCTTCGGATTCTGTGTCTCCCTCTCTCTCTGCCCCTCCCCCTCTCATGCTCTGTCTCTCTCTTTGTCTCAAAAATAAATAAAACATTAAAAAAAGTTTAAAAAGAAAAAATAAATCTTTAAAATATATATATATGTATATATATGGTTACCCAATTTTAAGCAAAAAAAAAATCTAGACTTTAGATAAAATTAAAATTGCTTAAGAAGCAAATGCATAATATAAAACAAAAAGATGGACTTTACAATACTGTCCTGAATGCAAGGGATTAAAAAATCAGGAGGTCAACCAAATATTTTAGAAATGTTTGTATTTTAAATTGCTAATTAGTCTGGGGGTAAGGGAGGGGAGAAAAAGGGAGAAAAAATGGTAGAAGGGAAAAACAACTTTACTCAGAATAGAACAACGAAAAAGGAAGAAAAGCAACACGAACACATATGTAGGCAAAACAATTAAAACCTAGCAAGAAAATGAAAAGCCGCAAAGAGGTGGTTTAAATATATAAAAAACAATATGCCAACTGAAGACTGAATAAGTCACTTGATAATAGGGTATAAACAGTAATAAAAGCAAGACAGCTAATAATTTTAATTTGCTCTAATATTTACTAAGGAAGTTATGAAGGGAAAAACCCCTATTTCTAAATTTAAGGCAAATAAATGAGAGTGAATCCAATTCATCATTAAAAAAAAAAATGCTTCCAAACTAACATATCAGATAGTAGGTAGTCATGGAATCCCAAAGTAGCCTCTGCGTTTTAAAACAATGTAAGTATGAAATTATAAAACTGCGGGGAAGAACTTAACTGGCCGACAGCCCTGAGAGGAGTGAGCGCCTGTAAGCCCCAGGAAGATGGGATCCAGGCCTGTTTCCCTTGTCAGCACGCATCCAGCCTGGTTAGGCTCTCAAAATATATTTGCAGAACAAAAACGCACAGAAACACGGTATCAACATAACCCCCATGTACTCGCTGGCTGCGAGCTTCAAATTGGCCAAACTGGCAAATCTCTAACAGAAGATTAGACCAGAAGACGAATCAGCGTGTAAAGCTTCTGAGGAAAACACATCACAGCTTCTAGAAGAGGAAATCACACCACACCAGTCTGCCCAAATTCTCGGAGAAGTCAGTATGTGAACATAATTCACGTGGGCTTTTAGAAGAGTCTTGTGCTGAGGCACCTCCCCAAATGAAGAATAGGCACAAGACTGATAATAGGTAGCATTTTTAGAAATGCTATTATTTGCCATTTTAATGAATTATATTAAAGACATGTAGAAAATTCCCCAGTTTGCAGATGGAATGATGAGCTCCCTGATAGTGAAATAATACGGAGCTGGAAAATAAAGGAACCGAGAGGTGGAAAGGATTTTTAAGTGTATCAAATAAGAAACATTTGTAAAAACTAGATTTATTTTCAGCTTGGAGAATACTTTGGCAAGCATGAAAGTTGTCTAAATACCTAAAAGATCTGCCCAGCAGAAGAGAAACTAGAGCTGCAGTTCCTGTGTAGACAAAATTAGGCCCAAAGTGGAAATTGCAGAGGAGACACATTTCAACTCAACATAAGGTCAAGCTTTCTAACCATAAGACCTGACTAAAAAGGTGATTCTTACCCTGAATTACCTCTAAGAGCCCAGTGAGACAGAGGAAGCTAAAATATCACAGACAAGAAAATGGCAGGTATTATTACTGCACGGACAAGTGGAAAGTAAGCCGTCTACAGGGAAAAAACCCTAAGTTGTCCCCAAAGAATTCATGGCTTCCAGTCAAAAGAATGAATTTTTGAATAATTATAGAATGTGCCCCTAAAGACACTGCAATGTTCTGTGCAAAGGTGGGGGAAGGGGAGGAGGGGGGCAAGGAAAAGACTAAAAACAGAACCTATTTTTCTGTCTTTCTAGCAAATAGTAATTTGGCTATATGTGAAATGTAGTTCTGACTGGTTACCATAAATCCAAAAAGGCAAAGCAATGCTAACAAGGACCCAAAGAAGTGTAGATGGAATGACTAAGAGGCTGAAGGAGGTTTCACCAGAAATTACACCTTAAAATCAATCATCTTCAACTGAGAAACATGAAAGCCAAGGGCACTATGATCAAAATCAGAAAATGTATCAATATAGCAAATATACTAATTTATTCACCAGATCTCAGTACAATATATTACACTTTTTAAACTTCAAAAGGTAGTCTTTTTTTTTTCCCCACAACAAATAAAAAGAAATGTGTGGAATGTTATCACCAAGAGATATTTAGAGTTAAGAATATTCAAGAAGTGCATAAATGTATGTATATTAAGTCCATTCTGGGGTCTTACAGGACACAAGTGATAACTTAGGTGAGGCCCAAAGTCCTGGGGTTAATGGTTTGTAAGTAACAATGCCTCACCTCAAAACATCTCTTGGTGACAGAATAACTGGCTAATGAGCTCTAACAGACTCAGTGAGACTTGTTGCTACAGTTCCTTACATTCTTTTATTTATGTATATGTGTGTTTTCATATCTTTGTGTTTTATATATTTAGAATCCTTCTATACCTCTATATCCTCAATTTTTCATTTATCACAAACTCAACATCCTAAGACATTAAAACTTCTTCAGAAATATTGATTTATGCCTGTATAATCATCCATCCTTAAATATGCCATAATACACTGATTAATCTCACTGCTCATTCAAGTTTATTCTCAGTTCTCATTAGTATAAATAATGCTACGATGAATATTTTGGAGACTGTCCCCGTACTACCTTTGACAACATAGTTCAATTGCTGGTTTGATAGGTTAAAAAAAATACTATATGGGGCACCTGACTGGCTCAGTGAATAAAGGTTGTGCCTATGGTCTTGAGGGTCATGAGTTTGAGCCCCACATTTGGGGGTAGAGTTTACTCAAAAAAAAAAAAAAAATAGTGTATCATTTTAATCTGCATTCCTTTACTTCAGAATAAATATGTTCTCATATGCCTCTTGGCAGCTGTATTTCTTCCTTGTGAACTCTGACTAGTCCTTTGTCAATAAGGCTTTTCTTTCTTTTGGTAAAACAAACTTTGAAAACCAGTGATGTAGTCACTTATCGGTGACTTTGGCTCCCCCTGCTGGCCAAAAAAATTACTGCATGATCAAAACCTAGGTAAAAATAAACCACAGACTACAGTTACAGCTGACCCTTGAACAATGGTTTGAAGTTCATAAATCCATTTATACATAGATTGCCTTCAATAAATATATGGAAAAATTCTGGAAATTTTTGACAATTGAAAAAAACTGGCAGATGAACCACATAGTCTAGAAATATCAAAAAAATAAAATGTTAAATATATCATGAATGCATAAAATGTATATAGATACTAGTCTATTTTACTACAACCACAAAATATATACAAACTATAAAACCTAAAATTTATCAAAACTTACACACACACTGTACATTACTTTTCATCTTTGATGTCTACTGTTAGTAATATATATAATACCTATGATATTTTGTCATTCATATAAGACAATATTTACATAGATACTGACAAACACATGATTCATCTTATAAATAGACAATGTAAACTGACAATATTGATATAGTAAAGTACTATATATGTATTTTCTCTTATGATCTTAATAACATTTATTTTCCCTAGCTTATCTTATTCTAAGAATGCAGTACAGAATACATGTAACATAGAAATACATGTTAATCAACTGTTCATGTTATTGGTAAGGCTCCAGTCAACAGTAGGCTATTTTTTTTAACAGTAGGCTATTAGTAAACTATGGGGGAACCAAAAGTTATATGTGGATCTTTGACTGCACAGGGTCGGCGCCCCTAACCCCTGCATTGTTCAAGAGTCAAATGTATAGGCTTGTCCATATTCTGGATTATTGCTAAAAATACAATTTTTATACAGCAATAAGAGTATGAATCTAAACTCAACAGAGCACTGATGGAAAAAGTAGGGAGGGAACACTTGACCACTAATAAAGAATTCTATTCAGTTCATTACCAAATATACTACCTGGTTGGAGCATCAAAAGCCTAAATAGTATTCATTTCCCTATACTTTATTCTAATAACGTGAAAACATTCTAGTTACCAAGTGACACTGGTTTGTCAGCAAACTGATCTCTTTTTCAAAAGCAAAACTAAGAAAACAAAAACACTATGTCCCATTCAATGGAAATGTAAAACAAAAACTTCCTGTAATTCTATTTCAAGCTACGCGGCTGCTCACACTGAACAAGTTGGGTGCTACAGTTCCAAAGGGTAAGGCCAGGACTGGCAAATGGATGTGACTAACAGCTTTTTGACTGATATCCTCCTAAGAAGTACTTCAATGGGGCAATGTAGTCCTCAGACCATCTGTTCAACGTACACTCACCAAGTGCCACCTGGCAAGCTGGGAGAGTAAAAGACAAGACACAAGCCCTACTCTCAACAGGCTTGGAGGTTAGATGGGTGTAGGAAGCAAACCTGCAATCACCCTACAACAGAAGAAGTGCCAGCTATGTGCACACACACCCAGAGGCAATGCCTGGGGACACAGGAAGCTACTACCGCTGTTACTGTTATTATCGTCACTGTTATTAAAGAACTCAGAGAACTAAGCTTCTCCAACAGGGCAAAAGTCGGTTTAAACAGAAGCAACTGCTGATGTGAAGGCCCCGGGGCAAAGGAGCAATAAGATGCATGGAAGGAATTGCAAACAACTCAGCGCCGTTGAGTGCAAGGGGCTCAGAAAGGAGAGATGAGCTGGCAGGGGCCGGATCACCAGGGCCTGATGCTTGGCAAAAGCATTTGAATTCCACCTAGAAAGCCAGGTAAGCCGCGGGAGGAAGAATATGATCAGATGAGGAGATCGATATTTTATAAGGATCACATTGGCAGCAACTTGGAAGACAGAAGGCAGTTAAGCAGAATGATCATAAGGTGACAGAGGTCATGCAGGCAAAGGGTGACAAGGGTCCGCACTCAGGAGAAAGAAGTGGAGGAGACTAAGAAAACATCATGAGCTAGGATCTCAAGAACACAGTGACCATTCTGCCACAAAAAGGAACCCTGACTGGAGTGCGTGGGTGAATGATGGTACCACTCACAGGGATGCAAAGATGGGAAGAGGTTGGACTAAGGGATTAGGTTTTTTGGGGTTTTTTTTCTTAAGTAGGCTCCATGCCCAGCGAGAGCCCAGTGCAGAGCTTGAACTCACAACCCTGAGATCAAGACCTGAGTTGAGATCAAGAGTCAGACACTTAACTGAGTGAGCCACTCAGATGCTCCTGATTAGGTCATTTTGAAATGAATACGGGACAGCCAAGCAGAGATCCAGGAGGCAGCTGCGTGTATGGGATCAGAGCTAAGAAGACCCTTTAGAGCTGGGAAGACAACACATCTGCATCAGTATATGGACTGTGAATGAGACAAAAACTGCTCATAAAATGCCCCCTAGGAAATGCATAAGGTAAGAGGAGGGAAGGCCAAGCAAAGGCCAACGGTGATGTGAAAGAGGAAAAAAGTCCACAAAGAAAAAAACGGAGCAGCCAGAGATGACAATCATGCAGACAGAGCGTGAACTCACAGCATCTGTACTTTACAAGGTGTCAAGCACCCCTCCATTGCTTTCTGTGTATTAACTCATTTGCTCCTCACAACAGTCCTCTGAGAGAGGTGCTATTGTTTTTATTATCTTTCCCATTTCTCAGATGAGGTAACTGAGGCAAAGAGACATTAAGTAATTTTTCCAAGGTGATACAGTAAGGTAACTGAGGCAAAGAGACATTAAGTAATTTTTCCAAGGTGATACAGTAAGTGGAGAGCTGAGATCTGAACCTAGGATTCTGGATCCAGAGTCCAGGCTCTGTATCACGCTTCTACACCGCTTCTCAGAAGTGAAGACAAGAGGCCAGGAGGGACCACCACCACAACCAGGGGAATGATCCACGGTGTCAGAGACTCCGCGGAGGCCTCAGAAGATGGAAAAAAGGGATCCTCTGTAATTGGCAACAGGGATGAACATGTAAGGGAACTCACAGGTAGAATCTAGCCAAGAGCCAGTGGTTGTAGTGCAGGGTTTTATGTTCTTAAAAAGTAAGAGACTTGAATGTATTTAAAAGTGGAGAACAAGAGCCAAAGGGCAGGGGAGGTTGAAAACTGTTGGGAAAAGAGACAACTGACAGCCAGAGGTCCCTACAAGGAGGAAGAAAATAGCTCAAGAGGCCAGTGGGGTAGGTCTAGCATGGGAAGAGGCAAGGACAGACACAGGGACAGTGGACCCAAGAGGGCTTCTTTCCTAACAGGCGTTGTGTGCTCTCTGACCCAAGAGACAAAGTCACTGGGGGAAGGGCGATTTCCTTTATAAGCAAGGCAGCTGTTCAACTTCTAAAGAAGTCCCCACAGTAAGATGCTTTCAGAATTACAATGTTAATTAAAATGTTTTCTTTGATTCTTCTACCCCTGTTTCCACTGTCATCTGGCTGTCTCACTTATCAAGTTACAATCTAGGCTGCAAACATTTCACAAGATGATTTCTAAGGAAGAAAAAAATCCAGCAAAAACTTAAATCACTAGACTGTCCAGAATAAAAGGATAGCTTTTAAAAAGATGATATTTTTCAGTTTCTTCAAATCAAGTACCTGCATATATTTTTTTGAGCTTCCAGAATTATGATGGCTACTCTTTGTCCTCCAGATCAAACCAGTAAAGGAGGCCCAGCACTGCCCTCCTACCCATTACCTGACTTTTCTCCCCGACTCCAGCCCCCACCTCTGGTGGTCTAGATGATCGGCCCTTCCTCCCGCAGGTCAAACAATCACCCAACACTATGAACTCCTTCTCTTCAGGGTAGGGAGATAGGAGAAAGAAGTTAGGGACTAGCCTCTGATGACAACTCACAAAGCAATTTCATACACGTATTTATCCAGAACAGTCCCAGAGCACCATAAAAATCTGATGAAAGCAATGGATGCTTCCTCTCCATAAAATGCACAAAAGCAAAGCCACATCATTTTACATCAGCCTGCCAAAAAATCGTCACTCTTCATATGTTTTATCTATAGAAAAGTCCTTCCAGCTCTCACTGAAGATCTATTTACTTCTCCTTGGCAAATAACTTGCACAAGCTTAGTTTGCCAGTATCCTCGCCTGAAAATACAGAAAATAACCCAAAAGTGGGATGCCCCACTGGCTCATTTGGAAGGGCATGCAACTCCGGATCTCAGGGTCAAGTTCAAGCCCCATGTTGGGTGTAGAGATTACTTAAAATAAAAAACAAAATTAAATTTAAAAAAGAATAACCCAAGAGCAGGTAATACATAACATACACTCTAGTCCACTCATACAGTGTATTTTTTGGTCTCTAAAGGCACATTATATTTTAGCCCAGTACAGAGACTGCTAGGCATAGTGAGGAGGCTTCATAGTTCTGGATTATTAAAAGATATAATTTTGTTCAAGGTGCTTCCTTTCAGGAGACAGAGAAGCATGTAAAAGCTTTAGAGAAATCTTCACCTCAATGCTAACTTTTTAAGTCTCAAGTTTCAGGAGAAGGAAACCATCAAGCAAAGATGCATACAGGCCAGTGGTGAAAGGGAAGATTTCAAAACAAAACAGAAAGGTCAGCAGCAGCTAGATCATCAGAGGTCTATGTTCTACGTTTAAAAGTTTGCACTTTACCCTAATGGCAAATGGGAGAGGAATGGAAGCAGGACTAACCAAATCACTCAGGCCGCCAGGAGGAACTTCCTCGAGGTCTTGCTATTTCTGGGGGGACCCACAGTCTACCCAAAAATGACCGCGTGGAGCCAAATGTCAGAGGGTAACTATGTCAGCTTCTTCAAATGGGGCATCTGACCGCACAGAAACCACACAGTGAGGGGACTGTTAATTCCACATTACTGGGTATCCTTAGCTCCCAAACACCTAGAGACAGACACATGGGCCTAATTATTACATTAAGGAAATCCCAAATATCAATTTCCACAAAGGATGAGACATGGAGAGCAAGACTGTAATCTTGACCTTAATATTTCAAATCAGAAGTTTACTGATAGTTTAAAAAAAATAATCTAACCTTGTAAAATTTTGATTTTCTATACATCTAAAGTTTCAATGGTAACAAAAATCTATACATAACAAAGATAAATCCATGAGAAGCCTAAAGAAATAATCTACTTCTTTAAATCGTATTCCCAATTTGCACCAAAATTTTCACTTCCTATGTATAGGTGTTGAGGGTCTGAGGGTCTGTCACCCAGGATGAGTGACGTAAGTCTGTGGAGCTGACAAGGCCACTGGATGTTGTAATGGGTTGAACTGCGTCCCCTCCAAAAGAGATTTTGAGCTCCTGATGTCCACTACAGCAAAGCTGGAGACAGGGTCTTTACAGAAGTGATCAAGTTAAAATGAAGTCACTGGGGTGGGCCTTAATCCAGTATGACTGTTATCCTTTTTAAAAGGAGAGGTTTTGGGGCACCTGGGTGGCTCAGTCAGTTAAGCGACCGGCTTTGGCTCAGGTCATGATCTCACGGTTTGTAGGTTCAAGCCCCACGTCGGACTCTGTGCTGACAGCTCAGAGCCTGGAGCCTGCTTCAGATTCTGTGTCTCCTTCTCTCTCTGACCCTGCCGTGCTCATGCTGTCTCTCTCTGTCTCTCAAAAATAAATTTTAAAAAAACATTTAAAAAATTTTTTAAAAATAAAAATAAAAAATAAAAGGAGGGGCACCTGGCTGGCTCAGTCAGTTAAGCCTCCGACTTCGGCTCAGGTCAGATCTCACATTCGTGGGTTTGAGCCCCGCATCAGGCTCTGTGCTGACAGCTAGCTCAGAGCCTGGAGCCTGCTTTCGGTTTTGTGTCTCCTTCTTTCTCTGCCTCTCCCCCTCTCATGCTCTGTCTCTCTCTGTATCAAAAATAAATAAAACATTAAAAAAATAATAATAATAAAATAAAAGGAGAGGTTTTAAATACAAAGACATGCACACAGGGAGAACTCTGTATCAGGACCGAAGTCATGTGGCCACCAGCCAAGGAACTACCAGAAGCTAGAGGAGGCCTGAACAGATCCTGCCCTGGCACCTTCAGAGGCAGCGTGTCCCTGCCCCCAGACTTCTGTCCTCCAGAACTGAGACACAGTCCATTTCTGTTGTTTAAGCCACTCAACGTGTGGCACTTTGTTACGGCAGCCCTAGCAAACAGATGTCGTGAAGAAAATTGCCAGCTCATGTTTAGTGAGCACATACCAAGTGTTATTCTAAGCATTTTGCAACAGCAAACTCTCTTAGTTCTTCTGAAATCCACCCTGGGATCTAGATACTCTAATTATACCCTTTATACAATGAGGACACCAAGGCTCTAAGAGGTAAAGGAACGTGCCCAACATCAGCAAGAGCCCCCACTCTCAACCACCAGGCTACAAGGAAGTATCATTAATAATAGTTATTGTAGTAACAGTAGTAGTTCACTAAGCCAGATACCATGGCCTTTACAGCTATGACATACACAACAATGCTGTGAAGCAAATGTTAATATTATTTCCAATACAAAGAAAGAGTCTGAATCTCAGAGATTAAGAAATTGCCTAAGATCACAGAGCCAAGAACATGATAGTGTATCTAACTGCTAACATGAGGGAGTAAACCACGAAAATCTTTTTACCAAAACTTTAAGAGCAAAAGTGAAACCTTTAAATGCCTGACCTTCCAATTCAGTACTAGAAACATACATCTATAAGCTGAAAATGCTTCGAGATCTCAAAAGAACCGTGTGTCCGAGACGGCAGAACCCTTTGTGTATCTCTCCCTTCAGCCACTGTTCAAGGGCCATCTGCTCTCTCCGCTGTGGCCCTGGCTGTTTCTCTGACTTCCAGACACAGGATAAGAAGAGATGTAAGAACTGAGATACTTACTGTTTTTAAAGGATTTTGTAAATTTTGTATTAAATTTTTTATTTGACACAAATTATCAGAAAGTATAAAAAAACATAATACAGTAAGAAATCTCCTCCTCACCCTGTGCTCTACCGCCCAGTTTCTAGACTTACCAGGTAACCAAAGTCACCATTTTGTTTATTCTTCTAAAGTTTTTTTAAGTGCTTATTCCCCAAGCCAATACCAATTTTCTTTTCTCCTTTTTTTCCCTCCAAAACACATAAAGGGCAATACAGCACACATGCTGTTCTGCATCTTGCTTTGATCACTTAACTATGTATCTTGGAGACCTCTCCATATCATATTGAGGTATAGTGTAATTCCGCCCTATGGTCAAGAATACTTTCTACACGCTTCCATCATAGTTCCGCCCAGCACACTAGGCAGCCAGCCGTCCATAAAGCTACCTGAGGCAAGGGATGGTGGCGCCATTTCACATGCCAGGGCCCACGGCTCTTCTGACAGCCGCTCATCTTGTCTTTGCTCTTTTCTCCAACTTGCTCACTTCTCCTCCCCCTCCTCTCCATTCCTGTCCCATCTCACCCATGTCCCAACCCTGACAACTGGACCTAGGGACGTCAAACGTCATCCGTAGTGCTTAGTCATGGCTAGCAATGAAAAAGCTGTAGATTCCCTGATATATATAAAGAGGTAAGTAATCTCCATGGGCATTTTTTTTAAATGTTTATTTGTCTTTGAGAGAGACAGAGACAGAGCGCAAGTCGGGGAGAGGCAGAAAGAGAGGGAAACACAGAATCCAAAGCAGGCTCTAGGTTCCAAGGTGTCAGCACAGAGTCTGACGTGGGGCTTGGACCCATGAGCCATACGATCATGATCTGAGCCAAAGTCAGACGCCCAACTGACTGAACCACCCAGATGCCCCCCCCTTTTTTAGTTTATTTAAGTTTTTTAAAGTTTATTTTGAGAGAGAGAGCAAGTGAGTGAGAGAGAGAGAGAGAGCGAGCGAGCGAGCGAGCGAGCGCGGGCACGAGCGCAAATCCCAAGCAGGCTCCAGGCTATCAGCACAGAGCCTGATTCAGGACTTGATCTCACAAACAGTGAGATCACGACCTGGGCCAAAATTAAGAGTCGGCCACTCCATAGTAATTTCTAATTAACAACAGTGCCTTAACTACCTTGAGGAGTTCTGGTTAGGCGTTCTTTTCCTTTTGTTATCTTTCCTTTGGTACTCTGGTTTGTGAAAAGGATGCATATTGGCACTATTTTCTAAATGAATGCAGGGGTGCCTGGGTGGCTCAGTTGGTTAAGCTTTGGACTTCGGCTCAGGTCATGATCTCACAATTCCTGGGCACAGAGCCCTGCATTGGGCTCTGTGCTGACAGCTCAGAGCCTGGAGCCTGCTTCAGATTCTGTGTCTCCCTCTCCCTCTGCCCCTCCCCTGCTCATACTCTATTTCTCTGTTTCAATAATAATTTTAAAAAACATTTAAAAAATTTAAAAATAAGTAAATAAATGCATGGAACACAAGTACATACTCAAGTCTAACATGTAAGTAATGGCTAAAAGAACTAGAGTTCATTCTGAAATAAGAGAATCAGAAACAAAGTGTATGAGCTAGAAGAAATGAGCATTTTGGCTCCAAAGTATACATTTAATTAGCCTACCTTTTTTTTTTTTACTTAAAAATAAGCAGCTACAATCTGAAAATATGTCTCAGAAACATCTTAAAGACATTCAAAACAAAAAAGAGAGTTCTCTCTCCCTTTTTATTTTCTATCCTTCAAATTTCTATCCTTCACCTTTTCCTTCCCAAAAGGTGCCCTTTTTTTCTTGCCCAGATCAAACACTACAGTTTCCGAGGTGGTTTGTTTTTGTTTTGTTTAGTTTTAAGTAATAAAAGGAACAGGAGAATGTTAGCAAATAAGTTCGTTTAGACTCACAAGAGGTCTTCCAGTGATCAAAGGACTGGCGGGGAGCATAGAATTAAGGCAGCCACTTAGTAGGTAACAGGTGGTAACTCACGCAGCATGAACACTGACTTCCACCTGTTTGCCTGTCACGCCAGAGGCCTTTTGCATAACTTCACAGGTTGCTGTGGGACTCTACTGTAGCACGCCAGAGTCGGAGATTTGGAGTTAAAATCCTAAACATCATCTACATCTTCAAAAGCAGGTCTCTATGTACCTAAGAGCTTAATTAAAAACTAAGGTGACTGTAAAATAAAACCTGATATATTGGGTCTCAATTTCCTTAGGTGTCTAGAGAACTGGTACCCACTTACAGCCCCTTGCCTACTTCCTGAAGATAACAGGGGCCACCAGGTCCTGGCACTAAACACTAGGTGCCAAAGAAAAATACTCTTGTGCAAGGTCTCCAATTCTCGTGGGTTCAGGACTGCTGGGTGGATTCCCCATGCAACCCCTCCAACTCAACAAGGATCCAACAACAGCAGCCGGAACATAAATAAAGATGAGAAGTCAGTCTACACTGACCTAAAGATTTCCCACCGTCTAAATATGTAGGATACGCAGACTGCATTATTCTCTGATTTATTTGCTGCATTACCCTGGAATTCCACAGGGCAGACCACCACACAAGAGTCTGAACTACACTAGGATCCAGCTCCAAAAGAAGGCAACCTGGGCCACCTGGTAAAGCTGGCAGAGGGCACCCATCATTCCTCCCAGTGTCCTCCCTACATATGTCCTAAGCTTTACCCTCTGTTTAGTCCTAATGCAAAGTCCTTTGGCCATCTATGTACAAGAGATTAGAAGGAACCAAGAGACTGGAGGACCACCATTTTCAATGACGACTTTTTCATCTCAAGATCATCTGGCCACACTGCCCAACAAGTTTATCCTGTGAGATGAAACTTGGCACAAAGTGCTACCCGTTAGAGAAAAATAGTGTAAATCTGAATGCACAGGACTAGGGGGCAGTAGGGAACCCTCCAAAAGAGTACCCATAAACCAACAGGTCTTAGAACCTTCTCATCTACTTACTATACGAAGTTTCAGAGTAAACAAATAGTTAATGACACATCGTTTGTAACACATGAATCAGCTACAGATTTGCAACAGTGGGACACACCCTGGCACCTATGACTCTAAAGTACCTGTTTGAAAGTGGACCTGGATGTCTGATAGCCAGTCCATCCTACTGAGATTAGAACAGAATTTTTACAACTGTGTGGGCTTTCATGACTTAAAGTTAAAAAGTAAACACATCATTATAATGGAAGTTAGTCTGAGAACTTCACCAATACTTTTAATACCAATAACCAAGAACAGTTGCCAAAGTAAAGAGTAACTAATCAGTCCTAGAAGCACACCCAATAGGAGTTCTGGAAGGGAAAGGAGTGTCAGACAAGAGGGCTGAAGAAGTGCAATTTCAAGAATTTTAGAATATTCTCAATTCCAAAGAAAAAATACAATGAGAACTTAAATTTTAAAAACAATACATCTTACCTTGAGAGACATCCAAAGAGCAGTCATAGTGTCAGGAGAGTTCAGACAATACTCAGAAATGAGCAAGAAGGAAATCTCCGGAATCCCTCAGCCACCAAGTATGAGCAGGTAGGAAGATTTTTTTCTTTCAAGAAGGTATCTGAAAGAGAGGCCTTTCGGTGAGACTAAAAACTAATCAAGAAGCAAACAGTTTAGGCTATCTGGACAGAAATCTGAAGTACTATTTGCCTCAACATCCTTAAAAGATGTACAAAATACAATCCCCTTAGAATATGTATATCTCCATCTATATGTAGAAATGTACTTTATTTTACATAAAATGTGGATTAAATGTGTAATACATACTTTAGATAACATAAAATTGCTTATCAAATAAATAATCAGAAAACCAAAAACCCAGATGAAGAAAATCCAGGGTACTTCAAAAACACTATCGAAAAGTGATCTGTTAATTGACCATCTAAAAAGACCCTTGCCACATTTAATTTTATTCAACAAATTAAAACCTCAATGATCATTTTGATGGCCCTAAATTCTATTAAATTTGTTCCAGAGCCCATTCTCCATGAAAAAGTAAAATCTATTCTTGACTGAAGTGCTCCAATCAAATAAAAGACCCTTCTTTCCTAGTTATCTTTAAAAGCAGAACAAACAACTTAATTTTGAGGACGGGAAGGAGGCAAGTTTACATGGAGGAAGGAGGACCGAGTAAATGACCTCTTGTCAGATCCTTGTTCAAGTCCTAGGCCTGGATGAAAATTCCAGCTTAACCAGTTACTGCTTCGCTTAAAATGGAGGCTTGCCCGAGCAGGGACCAAAAAACAGCACCCCCACCCCGCAAAAATATATTTTGAAAAATCAAAGACTACAGTACCCTCATTTGTAAGAAAAATCAAAAATAAAAACCTCTGGAGTGGATTTGTTCTTGCTATGCGCTTGTCACTTCTGCTTCGAAGACTTGGCATCACTTTCCTCAACGCTCATCGGATTTGGGGGGTCCGCGGCGGGGGGAGGAGTTTGACTCTTGACCCAAGTCTCAGGAGGGTTTAACAGCCCCTCCAAGATCCCCACCGCAAAAGCCAAAGGGAGAAGAGAAAGAGGAGAGCCCGAGTTCCCACCCCTCCCCCCATCTTGGACCCTAGTCCCAAACCTAGCGCCCCTCCACCTTTCCATAGAGGGGCGACTCCTTCTGCCCCATGCCTATTGTCAGGGTGGGGGCGAGTGGGGGAGTGGGCTCAGGCCAGGGGCGCCAGCGGCCGTTGCCCCGGCTGGCTTCAGGAGGGGCGGCCCGCGGGATGCAGCTTCCCTTCCTCTCCGCGTCGGTCCGTCCCACCTCGGCTCGGCCTGGCGCCCCGGGCTCTGCTCGGCGCCCC
>NC_043716.1:42247287-42256519 GCF_006229205.1 Suricata suricatta
CCCCCTGCCCCTCGGCCCGCAGCCCGCGGCCCAGGCCTGCGGGTGGGCGCCGGGCGGGGGTCCCAGTGCCCCACACACGCGTCCCCCCAGCCCTGCCGCTTCCAGGGCCCTCGGCGGCGCCCGTTCCCCGGGCCCTTCGGCTCCCTGCCTCCCGGCCGGGCCGCCCCCTCAAACTCCAGCAGTCGGGGCCGCCTCCCCTTCCCCACCATCACCCCTACCGACTTGTGCCCCCACCCCCCCGGGCACCAGTGCCAACGGCGGCTACCCCGGCCCCGGACCTACCTGCACGGCTCAACCAAGCCTAGAAGTGGGGGCGGGGAAATCTTCCGCCCTCCTCTATCCCCCATTGGCCTTTCCGGGGCACATCGCGAGCGCCATTGGCTGATGGAGGATGTCCGTCAGAGCGCTGGGGCGGGACAGAGCGGGGAGAGGGATGCTGGTGCCTCGGTGTCTCCGTCTCTGTGTATCTCGCTGTCTCTGTCTCTGTCTCGGCTCTTGGAAACGAGAGACATTTGGACAAGAGGACAGGAAGGGGGCCCGAGGCGGGAGGAATAGAAATAGGAATCTTGACAGAGCTTCCCACCAGTCTGCCACTCCAAACCCCTACCTAAGTGCCCTGTAGATCCTCTTCTCCATCACCCCCAACCCCGGCCCCTCGCCCCCGTAGGTTCTTCATCCAGGAAGCGACGCGATGAAAACTCGAGGCCGGAAGGCCACAGGGGGAGATTTTATATATGTACATAAAAATACACATACCAATACTTACATATAAAGTCAACCACATATATGGTCACGAGGGCCTGGAGAGGAAAGGGCACTCATCTTAAAGACAGGGAAGGACTTGAGATAAAGCCAAAAATAAGAAGGAATCAAAAATCACTCTAGGAGCTAGTAACAGTGGTTTCCTCCTGGGAGGGAATCTGAGCGCCTAGGAGACCAAGTGGGAGGAAGACTTAACGTTTCACTGCAAATCCTTTTGTATCTTCTGATTTTTGTACCATTCACAAAAGATTCCAGGTTTTTTAGAAAAAAAAATCAATTGATTTACACTTTTAAATAATTCTAAGGTCACAAAACCAGGAGGACAGACAAGATGGTCGTCCAGGCAAAGTGGGACAACATGCAGATGTGGAGTGGAATCTTAGTTTTAATATGTTCCTTCCAGATATCAGTGATAAAAGCAAGTGGAGCTGTCCCAGAGGCAGCCGGGGTTATGAACTGGGAGAGGATGGACAATCTGGACCAGAGGAGATTTCCAGTTCTCCACCTAAACATGATGATCGATGACATGCTAAAGGATAAACTCCCCAAAGAAGCATAAAAAGACACCCACAGTTAAAGTCAGGAAGATGAGAGAAACAGGCGATCAGTGAAGTAAGGAAACCAATACATGTTGAAAATTAGGGGAGGGAGGGATCTCTCGAAAAGCAGAATAACAGAACCGGGAGAGCTTCACCAGGCTGGAGGCTCACTTCAGGGACCCTCTCTTTAGGCTCATTTAAGAAGAAGAAAAGCCAAGAAAACACCTGTAAAGCAGACTTTTTAACTTTTTCAAACAGCGGAGGCTTTTGACAGTCTGGTGAAACATATGGACCCCTTCTCAAAACATTGTGAATGCGTAAGAAAAATACCTACAAATTCAAAGGAAACCGATTATATTAAAACACAATTTTCAGAATATTTTTAGAAGTGTGATATAGTAAAATATGTGCTTTATATTAATGTATTAAATAATAAGATCTAATGGCAGGCATAATCACCATCATAATTTTGAGGCACTAGATGAGCATAAATGTCAAGATATTTGCAACGACTGTCATAAGACAAAAATATCTGTGATTCCTGTTAACAACAAGATTATGGGTACTGCTGATACTGCATGACATGTCTTCACTCGGAGTTGAAGGTACTGCTAATTTTCATTAGATGTTAGCAAATAAAGGCATATTACTTTTCCTTATCAAAGTTCATGAATTTCCTAATCTGTGGACCACAGGTTCAAAAACGATCCCCTAGGGGCACCTGGGTGGCTCAGTTGGTTAAGCGTCCAGCTTTGGCTCAGGTCATGATCTCATGGTTCATGGGTTCGAGCCCCGTGTCGGGCTCTGTGCTGACAGCTAGCTCAGAGCCTGGAGCCTGTCTTCGGATCTTGTGTCTCCCTCTCTCTCTGCCCCTCCCCTGCTCATGCTGTCTCTCTCTCTCAAAAAAAAAAAAAACGTAAAAAAGAAAAAACCGATCCCCTAAAGAAATCATCCTTCCCACCATCCACACAGCCACGCAGGAATGTGACTCAGCCTTCACCCCTTGTCTCTGTCTCTCTCTTCCCCATCCCCACTTGCTCCAAGCACTCTCTCTGACTGCTCACTGATGTCTAATGACCTGGTGACACAAAGAACAAGAGGGTCTGAATGACATTTGGAAGAAAGGTACATACATCTTGTCTTTCCTCAAAGAAAAACAGAAAGTTACAAAGTACGTTGCAGATGTGACAAGATGGTGAAAAGGAGCCTGGGATGGGGTGTCATTCATTCCCAAGAGGAAAAGCACATTATAAACCGAAAATATCTCTATCAGTTTCAAAAAAAATGTTTCCCTAAGTTGATTAATTCTGCTTAAATCAGCCCTAGAAAACATCTACAATCCGGCTCCTTCTTTCATATATCTGTAAAGTGATGGGGAGAATTGTACCTACCTCCTATGGTTTGATGAGCATTAAATCAGTTCATACACATAATGGTTGTAAAATAGTGTCTGACACAGGCTAACTACTCAATTTTTAACTATTATTATTATTATTATTATTATTATATTCTTAGCATCTTGTAAACCAGGTCATTCCATGAAAATTTCTGGTATGATCATTTGTATTAATGTCATGTATAATAGCAAATGAAAAGCAATAAGGGATTAACCCAGAACACTTGTTTTTCATTTAAATTCTTCAAAATTAGAATGCTCCACTACCTTCAGTTATATTTTCGTTCCTCTAGTGGAGGAAAAACCTCAGTGCCTCTTTAAAAGGATTGTCAACTCAGAAAAATATTCTGGCTACTCATATTACAAAGGGCTAATGTCCATAAATCTGTATCTAAAGACATTCCACAAATCAATAAATAAAGGCCAACAATCCTCATACACTGCTAGTGAGAATGTAAACTAGTACAGCCACTTTGGAAGATCGACATAATCTAAGAAAATTTAAGATATGCATACTCGAACCCAGCAGTCCCACTACTAGATATATATTATAAGGAAATGCAGAATTTTACATGTTAGAATAATGGTACAAGAATATTCATAGTAGCATTATTCTTCAGCGCCCCAGACTAGAAACATCCCAAATATCCACAAAGCATAAAATGGTTAAATCGTGGTATATATGTGCAATGAAAATTAATAAACTATGATTATGTTCAATTAACACAAATAAATTCTTACAAAGGTCATGTTGAATACATACAAAATAGCAAGATACAAAAAACATATATAGTATGATTCCATTTATATAAAGTTCAAAAGCAGGCAAGACTAAACTATATTGTTGAGGGATGCATATGCAGGTGGTCAAATTCTAAGGAAAAAGAAGTGGATACAATAAAAGTCAGGAAGGCCAGAAGGAGGCAGAGGGAATTTTGTTTGATTGGGAGGGGGCTTTTGTTCTCAGGGGCTGGCAATGTTCTAGTTTTTGATCAGGTAACAGGGTAAAACAAGTACTTGCTCTAAAACGATTTGTTAAAGTGTACCAACAAAGTTTTATATATTTTTCTGGATGTATGTTACATTTCACAGTGAAAGTATTTTTAAAAACAGCATCTCTTTAGGAAAATGGACAAAACTGAGCGCCTGTTTTGTGGATGGCTCCGTCCATTAAGTGACCGACTCTTGGTTTCAGCTCAGGTCATGATCTCACCGGTTATGAGCGAGGGGCTTCCATGATGATGGTGGGTAGCCTGCTTGGGATTCTCTCTTTCCCTCTCGCTTTCTCTGTCCCTTCCTTGTTCGTGCACATGTGTTCTCTCAAAATAAATAAGCTTTAAAGAAAAACGGACAAAGTATATGACAGAAATTTCACAAAAAGGAAAACAGTAATGGCGCTGAGACTAAAGACAGTCACCTTCTCTAAAAGACTCACATTCAAAGCTCCGCTACTTTCATCTAACAGGTCACTGAGATAAACAACATTTGCTAACACATTGTGTTGGCAATGGAGGAGGAAATAGCTATTTCATATATCACTGGAGAAAATGTAAGTTGTTCCAATATCTACAGAGGACAATTAGGCAATAGACATCAAAATGATAAATGTAAATACCCTTAATTCAGCAATCCTCTCTCTCGGAGTATATTTATTTATTTATTACCCCAATAATTATCAAGCACCTGCTATGTAACAGGCACTGTTTTATGCTCTAGATGTAACTTACTGATAGATTTTCCGAAGAATTTGGAAAATTGGGGCCATTTATTTCATTCTTATCATGGAGCGGTTTATGAGGAGGAAGGTTTGAATCTCAACCTGAAAATATAATTACAATTATATAGGGGCAAATTAAATAAAATGAAAAAAAACATAATACATATTTTCCCTACCTCCAAATTTTCAGGTAATCTGTTTATTTTTTTATATCTTTAAATGTTTTATTTATTTTTGAGAGAGATACAGTACGAGCAGGGGAGGGTCAGAGAGAGAGGGAGACACAGAACCGGAAGCAGGCTCCAGGCTCTGAGCCAGCTGTCAGCACAGAGCCCAACGCGGGGCTCGAACCCATGAACCGTGAGATCATGACCTAAGACGAAGTCAGAACACTTAACCGACTGAGCCACCCAGGCGCCCCTCAGATAATCTGTTTAAACATGGTTACCAGTTTGTTTGTTTTTAATTGTTTGTAATAACAAAAGACGAAGAAAATAAAAGCTGAGTGCACATCACTGTGGGACTGATTCAAGAAATGATGACTGTGGCACCTGTGCAAGCATACACACACACACTGCTGGTACCATTTTGAAACTTAACAGTTTTACTTTTGAACTTGGGTTTTGTACGAGAAGCGTGATGGGGCCATGAAGCAAATGCATGAGCAGAGGAGATAGGCACAATTAGCTGTCACCATTCCTTGCCACCCTATTCACAAATAGCATTGGTGATGGCCCATGAACACAGCATTCTGGTGGGCCCATAACAAACCCGAGTCGGCAAAACTCAAAGTGAGTGCGAGCCAAGTGTGTGACAGGGATGACTGAGTAAGCCCTGAGAGGCTATGCCTTCCATTCAAACTAGAAACTTGCTTCAAACCCAGAAGGAAGACAGTGGTATTCTAAGAAACATGAAAAACCAAGGACACGTTATCATATCTTTTCTTACTAGTGTTATGTCTCTGTATGAGCCCATCACTCATGCTAGATGACATAGCAAATGAAAAACACCATGACAAGTCAAGGCAGAGACCCTGAAAGAAACCAAAAGGCTTTCTATTTAAGCACCTTTTTAAAAATTTTTTTAAATGTTTTTATTTATTTTTGATACAGAGAGAGACAGAGCATGAGGGAGGGAGGGGCAGAGAGAGAAGGAGACACAGAACCGGAAGCTCCGAGCTAGCTGTTGGCACAGAGCCTGACTCGGGGCTTGAACCCACGAACATGAGATTTGACCTGAGCCGAAGTCGGAGGCTTAACCGACTGAGCCCCCCAGGCGCCCCTCTTTTAGCACCTTTAATGGTATCTCTTTCCTGCTTTTTGAATAAAGGGACCCACATTTCCATTTTGCATTGGGTTCCTCAAATTAGGAAGCTGGTCCTGTCCATTGCTTCGAATTTTGTGACATTGGGCAAGTTATTAACACTCGGGTGCATCAGGTACCATTTCTGCAAAATGGGAATAATAATCATGCCTATCTTATAGCATTGTTGAGAGGATTAAATATGTTAAATATGCTAATTAAAAACAATTAGAATAGTGTTTAGCTTCTACACAAGTATTAAATGTTATTGTTATTCCTGGCTTTCTATTATCACATATACAATAGAATAGTATCCAGCCATTAAAAGAATAAAAGGAAGTCTACCTACATGTCCTGATACGGCGTTATCTCTGAAATATATTAAGTGAGAAAACAAAAAAGGCATATAAACAATGTTTATGGCATGATTCCATTTGTGGAAGAAAGGAGAGGAAAAAACGTCTTTACATATATACTTGTATATACTTAAAACATGTTCCTGGAGGGGCACCTGGGTGACTTAGTTAGTTAAGGGTCCAACTTTGGCTCAGGTCATGATCTCATGGTTCATGAGTTCAAGCCCTCCATCTGGCTCTGTGCTGACAATGCAGAACTTGGAGCCTATTTCATATTCTGTGTCTCCTTCTCTCTGACCCTCCCCCGCTTGCACTCTCTTTCTCTCTCTCTCAAAAATACATAAGCATTACAAAAAGAAAAAAAGAAAGCATCTTTAAGAAAATAAAAAATAAAACATGTTCCTGGAAAGATACACAGTTAAATAACAATGGTTGCTTCCAAGGAGAGGAAAAAGGTAGCTGGAAGATGAGGAAAGAGGAGAACTTTTCTCTCCTTAAACTTTTGAACCATGTCAAAGAATCATTTATTCAAAAAATAAATTAACTTAAACATTCTAAATGTCTTCTGTATTTTACTTTGCATAAAACATTGCCAGTCACAGAAGCACAATTAAATGAATAATTGCTAAATGAACTATTTCTTAAAAGTTTAAAGGAGATTGGGACACCTGGGTGTCTCAGTAAGTTGATTGTGTCAGACTTCGGCTCAGGTCACGATCTCTCAGTTCACGAGTTAGAGCCTGTGTCAGGCTCTGTGCTGACAGCTCGGAGCCTGGAGCCTGTTTCTGATTCTGTGTCTCCTTCTCCCCTGCCCCTCCCCCACTTGCACTCTGTCTCTCTCTCAAAAATTAATAAATTTTTTAAAAAATGTAAAAGGGATAAGATCAGTTAAAGCTCTTTTTTTCTAAATCAGGCACATAAGTATCTAATGTAGTGTTCCAAAGTAAGACCAGGAGGGTTTTTGTTGTTGTTGTTTTAATGTTTATTTATGTTGAGAGAGTAAGAGGGCACCAGCGGGATAGGGGCAGAGAGGAGAGACAGAATCCCAAGTAGGCTTCATGCCATCAGTGCAGAACCGGATGTGGGGCTCAAACTCACAAACCATGAGATTATGACCTGAGCCAAGATCAAGAGTGAAACGTTTAACCAACTGAGCCACCCCAGGCACCCCAAGAACCGGAGTTTAAATTCTAAACCACAGTATCGAAAGTTAACTTGGGCTTTCCATCCTTTTTTTTTTTTTTTTTTTTTAAGTTTTTATACATAGAATGCCGGTCGGCATTTTACAGCGCTACTAGGGAAAATCTTTGTGACAAGGCAGAGCAGGCGAGGTTAAGGAGCCTGTGCCAGTCCCAGATTTTGGCTTGTTTGGCACTCGATTGGGATAACGTCCCCCGCCAGGAGTGGGAAAACCAAATGTCATCCGCACCGAGTAATGACACTACTCTGTGCGGAGAAGCAGGGTGACGGAGGTTCCGGTGACCATGGGGGCGTTTCTCAGGGAAGCAGGCAAATTCTGACCCCAAGTTTTATTACCCCGATAATCACCTTTAGATCTTATGATGTAATAATAATGGCTCATGTTTTCTAGTCAAAGATGACACACCTGAACCATTATCAAAAACACCTGTTCCTGGGGGCGCCTGGGTGACTCAGCGAGCTGAGATTCTGACTCTTGGTTTCAGTTCAGGTCATGATGTCTGGATCATGAGTTTGAGTCCGGCTCTGTGTTGATAGCATGGAATCTGCTTGGGACTCTGTCTTCCCCTCTCGCTGCCCCTCCACCCCCACACTCTCTTTCTTCTTCTCTCTCTCTCAAAATAAACAAACTTTTAAAAAATGTATATAAAAAAAGACCTGTTCCTTAAGTTTGGTGGACCCATTCACCTGCGTCTGTGGGCCTCACTGGGGTCAGTCAGTCTGTCGATGAAGGAGCCAGGGTATATGTAATTCAGGGCCACGGAACCCGGGGTCACGTAGCTCAACAACTTAAGTTCTAAAGTCGTGCTTTTACCACCTAGGTTCAGAGGCAAATATTTTTTAAAGAATCTCTACACACACCATGGGGCTTGAGCCTATAACCCCAAGATCAAGAGATGCATTCTCTACTGACTGAGCCAGCCAGGCGCCCCTGAGGCAAATAATTAATTGCTGTATGCCTCAGTTTTCTAAATGCTAATACCCGCCTCCTAGGGTTGCTGTGCAGATTAACACAGATACAGTCTGGTATATAGTAGGCGCTCAACATAAGCTGAGCGATGCTGGCGTTCAGGCATTAGGACTCTGGCCATCTGAATTAGAATATAAGAGATGAGATCCTGAGTTGAACATACTGCCCCCGTGTCCATTCATTTGTACTGATTTTCTTTTACAATATCATGTAGTCATTTCCTTTCATTCTCCCTATCATCAACATAGTTAAGCAATCTTTCAGCAAAGCTATTCAGCAGGGCTGAGTAAAATGCAAGTAGGTGGAGTATACATTGACTCTATTTATTCCTAAGTAACAGCACAGGTCACTGGATTCTGCCTCGTGATCCCCTCAGTAGCTGCCTGCTGCCTGCTTTTAGCGGTTAGGTTCTCTGTCCATCTCAACCTCAATGAACATGCATAATGAACATCATTACTGAGGACCACCAACGCGCCAGGCACTGCCACGGCCCTGAAATGCACTGATAAGACAGGGGCCCTGCCTTCAAAGTTTACACAGCAGAGGGGGAAGACAGACGAGAATAGGCGAAGCCTCTGGAATGGGCTATGGGCTGCGATAAAGGGCACTGTGCAGGGTGAGATGGGAGAGGGGCAGCTCAGAGGGAATGGCATGTGCAAAGAGAGACAGCACTCGCTGTCGGCATGCCCAAAACATGGCATTTGGAAAAGGAAACCAGAAGACATGAATTTAGATTCGCGGTTCTCAAACTTGAATGTGCATAAAACCACCTCATGTGAAAACATCCTCCTGGGCTTCGTGCCTGGAGATTCTGATTTTGTTGGTTGGAGAGAAGCTACCAGCAAGGGCTGCTGGTCTGAGGGTCGTCCTTGGAGAAGCACTGATCTAAACAGAGAGCTTCAATGCACAGAGCTGTGCACTTCACCCTGAGCGAGGAGGGTGGAGCACCTCTGAGGAGTGGAAGCCTGCAAGAGGCACAGTCACAGTTAC
>NC_043716.1:42256619-42363100 GCF_006229205.1 Suricata suricatta
GACAGAGAGAGGGAGAGACAAAATCCCAAGCAGTTTTTGTGCCATCAGCCAGGAGCCTGAACTCATGAACCCCAATATCATAACCTGAGCCGAGATCAAGAATCCAACGCTTAACCAACTGAGCCACTCAGGTGCTCCTATTGTGTGCCCCTATTTTATGCATTTAAAATGTTACTTGAAGAAGGGAATCAAAGGCCTTATGAGATCGTGAAAATGCTCCATCGCACAATTATTGTTAATAGCCTCTGCTCGATAGCAATGTCTTCTGGGGTCGAGTGGCCACTGTGGACCAGGCTGAGCTCCTCCAGTTTGTCACCATCTCTCCCATCTCCTACAATAGCTTTAATACCCAGGTGCTAAGGACTGATTGTGTCCCTTCAAAATTCGCATGTTGGAGCCCTACTCCCCATGTGACTGTATTGGGAAACAGGATCTTTTTGGAAATAATTACAGTTCAATGAGACCAGATAGGTAAGGTCCCGATCTGACAGGATTTGGGGTTGTGAGAAGAGACAAGTGGGATCCCTCAGTCTCCGGCCACGCTGGGAGACAGCAGGAAGGGGGCCGTGTACAAGCCAGGAAGAGGGTCCCCTCACCAGAAGTCAAGCTTCACCCATATCTTGATTTTGGATTTTCCAGCTTCCAGAGCTGAAAAAAATTAATTTCTGTTGTTTAAGCCCCCGAGTCCACAGCATTTTGTAATGGTGGTGGAGCCAGCTAAGCCTTAGGTCTGCATTGCTCAGTTTTTGGGCGACACTCTAGTTTGTGATCACCCTCCCTCAGCCCCTGGTTTAAATGATCATGAAGCCAAGACTAGTTAGGAAAGAAGAAAATCAAAATGGGTGTGTGTGTGTGTGTGTGTGTGTATGTGTGTGTGTGTGTTTTGTTTAGTTCTTAATTTTTTTAATGTTTCTTTATTTTTGAGAGAGGGAGAGAGAGACCGTGAGCGGGGGAAAGGCAGAGAGAGGGAGAGGGAGACAGAGAATACAAAGCAGGTTCCACACTGTCAGCACAAAACCCAAGGCAGGGCTTGAACCCATGAACCATGAAGTCATGATCTTAGCTGAAATTAAATGCTTAACCAACTGAGCCACCCAGGTGCCTCTTTATTTTTATTTTCTAGATGTTTATTTATTTTGAGAGAGAGAGAGGAGAGAGAGAATCCCAAGCAGGCTCTGCACTGTCAGCACAGACCTCGATGTGGGGCTCAATCTCACGAACTGCAAGGACGCAGGTCTGAATCAAACTGACTCCATGACAGGCTTCAACTTTCCCCTCTGACCTTGGAGGCCTAGGTGTGGGTTTCTCAGAATCATTAGACAATAGAAGGGCACACATTGCCCAAGGCAGGAGGGACCATCCTTGTAACTCCCAGTCAGGAAAGGCCAGCTAACACACTTAACATTCCTAAGGGCAGGCCTAGAGATAGAAGCTATAAATAATCACCTATTGCTTAAGGCTAGTTACACCCTACGTGAGGGTCCTGGGTCCTGGGTCCACTCTGTGATTGGTTAACACTCTAAATGTTGTGATTGGGTCCTGCCAGAAGTAACGAACCCTCTGGACAATGTGTATGGTTAAAGTTACTGCCAATGATGTTATGCGATAATGATTGGACCCCTGTACCTGTGTCACAGTTTCCTGTAACTCCCCCTTCCCAAACCCATAAAGGCCCTGCCCCGCCTTTGTTCAGGGCTCTCAGCACAGATCCACTGCGCTGGTAAAGTCTGTGAGCCCGAGTTTAGGCCCGGCCAGCCTAAGCCCGTAATAAAGCCCTTTGCTTTTGCATGCATGACTCAGTCTCCCCGACAGTCTCTGGGTTTTGGGGACGATATTGAAATCTTGGGCATAACAGAACCATGAGATCATGACTTGAGCCAAAATTGAGGGAGTCACTCAACCAACTGAACCACCCACGCACCATCTTAAGATGGGTTAAAAAAAAAAAAAAAGGATGAATAGGTTCTTGCCTCCAGGAGATGGAACTAACTGACTGAGGAAATAGGATTAAGGAAGTAAGCTTGGAGGAAGTTAAATTTATGGGTCAGAGAGTTGAATCCTGGGAACCAGAGTTTGAGAGATGGAGCAGACCCTCAGCCAGGAAAGACCCTTGCATAACCATGGGTGGAAGTCTATAGACTTAAAGATCATTAAGAGTTGAAGAGGTTTGGGGCGCCTGGGTGGCTCAGTGGTTAAGCGTCCAACTTCAGCTCAGGTCATGATCTCATGGTTTCCGGGTTCGAGCCCCACATCAGGCTCTGTGCTGACAGCTCAGAGCCTGGAGCCTGCTTCGGATTCTGTGTCTCCCTCTCTCTGCCCCTTCCCTGCTCCCGCTCTCTCTCTCTCTCTCAAAAGTTAATAAACTTTAAAAAAAAAAAAAAAAAGAATTGAAGAGGCTGAGGAAAAGTGAGGCATGGATGTTAACCCCAGCCAGGATGATAGAAAGGAAGATTCAAAAGATGCTCAAAAAATCACACCGAAGGAGTGGCCTGAAGGTTGATAGAGGAAGGAGTCAAGGTAGGGAAAAGGGTCTCAACGCTAGATAATATGAGCCTCAAAAGGAAGAGATGGTCCATGAGGGTAGAGGAGCGAAGACACAGGACAGCCATGAGGAGTACAAGACTTCTACCCTCCTTTCCACAGGATTCTTTCCATGCACACAAACCTCATAATCCACCAAGCCTCTTCCCTAGAGACAGTGACTTGTAATGAATAGAATTTTGGTTTTGTTCTTTTTTGTGTGTTTACACATATTTGCTAATCACAAGATCTTGATCTAACTGTATGTTTTTTCCTTCCTTTTATTGATCTTTAACTTGCATGGAAAAGGAATGATGTGAGGCAGGGAATAAAATGTAGCTTTTTACCATCGTGACAAACAAATACCCCTGTATTTTTTAAAAGATTTTACTTATTTAAAAATTTTTTTTCATTTATTTATTTTTTGAGAGATAGAGTGAGACAGAGCATGAGCGGGGAGGGTCAGAGAGAGAGGAGACACAGAATATGAAGCTGGCTCCAAGTTCTGAGCAAGCTCGAACCCACCAATCGTGAGATTATGACCCGAGCCAAAGTCAGACGCTTAACCGACTGAGCCACTCAGGTGCCCCTAAAAGATTTTATTTTTAAGTAATCTCCATACCCAATGTGGGACTCAAACTCATTACCCTGAGACAGGAGTCATGTGCTCTACCAACTGAGCCACCCAGGCACCCCAAATACCCTGTATTTTCAACAGTCCATGTTTTAGGTACCCAGTGCCTTTGTTAAAAGCATGTATTACATGATATGTTCTGAAAATTGGTTTGCATGTATTGTTATCATTTTATAATATATCTAAGTGATCCACTACATTTTTGGATACTACATTTTTGAAATTTGATTAGAAACTCTGGAGTTCCAGGGACACCTGGGTGGCTCAGTAGGTTAAGTATCTGACTTTGGCTCAGGTCATGATCTTGCCATTCCTGAGTTTGAGCCCCGTGTCAGGCTCTGTGTTTCAGATTCTGTGTCTCCCTCTCTCTCTCTGCCCCTTCCCCCCTTCTCAAAAAAAAAAAAAAAAAACATTTAAAATTTTTTCTTAATTAAGAAAAAGGAAACTTAGAGTTCCCAAAAGTCAATCTTTTGCGTCTCTCTCATTCTAAAATGTCTATCACTAGTCAGCAGCTAGGGGAGCCTAGACTAGTCTGAGAAACAAGAAAGGTTTTAGTATATTATGATTTTTATTTTCCTCCAGGGTATTGTCTTTTTAAAAAAACATTCATTTAAAATATAACACATATACAGAAAAATATTGTATGTACAGGTGAACAAATATTGATAGAACAAACAGCTGTCTGACCACCATCGATATTAGCACCAGCTGTTGGACTGTCTTTTGGGTCACAATACTGTCCTTACTCTTGAGATAACTACTTGTCAATATATATGCATCCCTAAACATAGTTTAGTTTTTTGTCTTTTAAAATGGTTACATAAATAGACTTATGTGTATCATTTTAACACTTTATCTTGAAATATTTATCAGAAAGTTGAAAACTTATACAAAGAATTCTCATCTGTTTTTTATTGAGATTCTTCAAATGTTAACATTTTACAACATTCACTTTATAATTTTCTTTCTCTCTCTCTCTGCATATGCATGCACAAAAAGATTTTTTTCAGAACTATTTGAGAATAAATTGCAGACATAATGTCCCTTTACCCCTAAATACTTGTATTTTCTAACAATAAGTCTGTTGTCTTATATTATTTTATAGTTATCAAAATAAAAAAATTACCATTGACACTATTATTTAATCTACGAACCTTATTTGAATTTTGCTAATTGTTTCACTTATGTGCTGTGTAGGAAAAGGATATTAAAAAGAAATTCTGGGGGGCGCCTGGGTGGCTCAGTTGGTTGGGCCACAGACTTCGGCCTAGGTCATGATCTCACGTTTGTGGGTTGGAGCCCCCACATGGGCTCTGTGCTGACAGCTCAGAGCCTGGAGCCTGCTTTTGATTCTGTGTGTGTGTCTCTCTCTGCCCCTCCCCTGCTCAGAATCTCTCTCTGTCTCTCAAAAAAAATAAATGTTTAAAAAAATTTAAAAAATAAAAATAAAAAGAAATTCTGGACCAAGATCCGATCCAATATCACCCACTGCATTTACTCGTCCATTAGTCTCCTTCTCTCTGGAACACTTCTTTAGTCTGTCTTGGTCTTTCACAACTTGGAAACTTTTGAAGATTGCGAGTTCCTTATTATGCATAATGTCCTTCAATATGAGTGTCTTGGGGCGCCTGGCTGGCTTAGTCGGAAGAGCAGGCAACTCTTGATCCCAGGGGTGGTGAGTTTCAGCCTCACGGTGGGTGGAGAGATTACTTAAAAATAAAATCTCTTTTTAAAAAATTAGTTTGTCTTGTATTGCCTCATAATTAGATTCAAGTTAGGCATTTTGGATGGGGATATCCTATCCGGAAGTGACGTCGTGTGCTTTCCCTTGCGTCCTATCCGGAAGCACGTAACAGCTACTTGTCCCATTACAGAGATGAATTTTGATCATGCGGTTAAAGGCCGTATCTGCCAAGATTCTCCACTATAAAGTTATTAAATGTTTTCTTATTTTAGGAGAGAGAGAGCATGTGTATGCAAGCAAGCAGGGGAGGGGCAGAGAGAGACGGAAAGAATCCCAAGCAGGCTCTGAGCTGTCAGTGCAGAGCCTAACATGGGGCTTGAACCCATGAACCAAGAGAGTATGACTTGAGCTGAAACCAAGAGTCGGTAGCTTAACCACTTGAGCCACACAGGTACCCCTAAAAGTTATTAATTTTGAAGGGAAAAATAATAAGTATGAGGTGCTTTGAGACTATGTATGTATCTGGTTTCTTACTCAATTTTCTTCTTACTAGTTTTTAGCGTTCAGTGATCATTCTGGCCCCAAACAATTATTAGTATGGTGGTTATGAAATAGTGATATGTATTGTTTTATTTCTTCAATCCTTTTTTTCTTTTTCAAATCTTTATTCAAGTGTTATTATTTTGGAGAAAGTTGGGGGGGGGGAAAGACGGAGAAAGAGGGAGAGAGAGACTCCCAAGCAGGCTCTGTGCTGTTAGCACAGAGTCCAAACTGAGGCTCAAACCAATGAACAGTGAGATCATCACCTGAGCTGAGATTAAAAGTCTGATGCTTAATGGACCGAGCCAAACAGGTACCCATAAAGCACGTTTTAATTTGGACCAACCACGTTCTTAGTACTTAATAGCCGCTTGCAGCTAGCAGCTGCCACATTCAACCCCTCAGTCCTAGACACCTGTATTCTTATATGCACGAGGATCTATTTACAAATGTTCATTAGAGAAAAATGTTTTTAATTGACTAAAATTGTAAACCCTCCAAATGTCCATCAACAATAAAATGAGAAATAAATGGTGGTATAATTCAAACAGTGGAATGGTATAAACTAGAATTAGACACAAAAAGATGCATCTTACAAACAAGAAAATAAACAAACGATACAGGAGGTGGCGAGATGGGCAAAGTGAGTGAAGGGGAGTGGGAGGTGCGGGCTTCCAGTTACGGACTGAATAAGCCGCAGGGATGAAAGGCACAGCATAAGGAATAATGTGAATGATACTGGACTAGTAGTTGATGGTGACGGGATGGTAGCCACACTTGTGGGGAGAGCGGCATACCGTGTAAACGTGTTGAAGCACTCTGCCGTACACCTGAAACTAATGTAACTTTGTGTCAACTATACTTAAATTAAAAACAATTTTCTTAAGGAATTGTAAAAAGAGGGGCATCTAGTTGAGTGTCTGACTCTCAATTTCGATTTCGGCTCCAGTCATGATCTCATGGTTCATGGGTTCCAGCCCCACATCGGGCTCTGTGCTGACAATACGGAGCCTGCTTGGGTTTCTCTCTCTCCCTCTTTCTCTGTTCCTTCCTCTCCCTCCTCATAAAACTCCTGGTTTTGGCTCAGATCATGATCCCAGGGTTATGGGATTGAGCCCCACATGGAGACCCTGCTTGAGGTTCTCTTTCCCTCTGCCCCTCTCTCCAACTCTTGCTCTCTCTCTAAAATAGAAAGAAAAGAAAAGAAAGAAAGAAAGAAAGAAAGAAAGAAAGAAAGAAAGAAAGAAAGAAAGAAAAAGAAAGAAAGAAAGAAAGAAAGAAAACAATGCTTTAGGAGAGTTTATTGCAAATATGCAGGATATTTCAACATCTAAAAATCTAGCATTATTATTTACCATAGTAACAGACTAAAGAATAAAAATAACAGGATTTTATAAAAACCCTTTTATCTGGAACTAATTTCAAACTTTCAAAAAGTTGCACAAATACAAATAGTACAGGGGTACCTGGCTGGCTCGGTCAGTGGAGCATGTTACTCTTGATCTCAGAGTAGTGAGTTCGAGTCCCACATTGGGTGTAGAGCTTACTTTAAAAAAAAAATATATATATATGTATGTGTGTGTGTATGCATACACACATATATACGTGTATGTGTGTATATGTGTGTGTATATACACATATATGTATGTATATATGCATTTGGGTGGCTTAGTTGGTTAAGCATCCAACTCTTGGTTTCAGTGCAGGTCATGATCTTGTGGTTCATGGGTTCGACCCCGCTCTTGGTCTCCACACCGGCAGCATGGAAACTGCTCAGAATTCCCTCTCTTTGCCCCTCCCCTGCTCATGCTCTTTCTCTCTCAAAATAAACAAACTTAAAACAATATAGACATATAGTACAAAAAACACCCTTTACCCAGATGCACCATTATTGTTAATATGTACCTTATTTGCTCTCCTTTTCTGTCTGTCTCTCTCCACACAGGCACACATGCATACATATATGCTTATACATGCTTGGGTCTATAGATTTAATTATATCTGTTTAGATATATACTTATATGTGTGTATGTATATATATTCCTTTTTCTGAGACTTTTATGGCTAAATTATAAATACCATGGCCTGTATTTACCACCTAAATACTTCAGTGTATATTTCCTAAAAATAGGGATATCCTCTTATAGAACAACAGTTCATAAATCTGTAATACTTTATTCTGTCAAACATATTTTTTCTTTTTCTTTTTTTTACATATTCTTTGCCAGGTGCCCCACCATACATACAGGGCCAGGTATTGCATTTCGTTTTCATATCTTTCTTTCTTTCTTTCTTTTCTTTCTTTCTTTCTTTCTCTCTCTCTCTCTCTTTTCTTTCTTTCTTTCTCTTTCTTTCTTTCTTTCTTTCTCTCTCTCTCCTTTCTTTCTTTCTTTCTTTCTTTCTTTCTTTCTTTCTTTCTTTCTTTCTTTCTTTCTTTCTTTCTTTCTTTCTTTTTTAATACCATTGACTATACGCCTTATCCTGTACCTGTATTCATTTCATGACAAGCCTGTACCTTTCAGTCCCCTTCACCCATTTTTCCCATTCCCCCCTCCCCCTCCCCTCTGACAACCACCAGTCTGTTCTCTGTATTTATGGGCCTTTTTCTGCAATGTTCCTTTAATTTGGAACATTTCCACAGGCATCTTTTATGGCACTAACATTCTTGAAGAGCGTCTTCTCCTACCCCTCATGCTTTATTGTTTTTTTTTTTTTTAAATTTTTAAGCATTTATTATTGAGAAACAGAGAGAGACAGAGCATGAACAGAGGAGGGGCAGAGAGTAGTGAGACACAGAATCCGAAGCAGGCTCCAGGCTCTGAGCTAGCAGCACAGCCTGATGTGGGGCTCGAACCCACAAACGGCGAGATCATGACCTGAGCCGAAGTCGGACGCTTACCGACTCAGCCACCCAGGCGCCCCAGTTCTGTTTTTTGTTTTTAATCAACGACACAAGAAACAAGAGGTGTTGGCGAGCATGTGCACAAAGTGGAAACCTCTTGCACTGTCAGTGGGAATGCAAACTCGCGCAGCCGCTCCGGAAAACAGTATGGACGGTCCTCAAAGAATGTTTTTCTAAGATAGCATCTATACCTTATTTTGCATTTTGTCCAGTGTTTCCTTTGTTTACCTTAAGGTTTGCAGTCTTGGCAGGAATACTGCGTAGGCTGTGTCTCTCTCAGGCTATTACACCTGGAGGCACACGTTATCCCGAGGTCCTTCATTGGATACAATTTTGACTCTCCACTTTCTCCACTGCTGAGTCTTCTTTTTTCTTTGCAATTAACAAGCTGCGTGTGTGGGCGGGGGAGACGATGTAAAACCATGCAAATACAATGCTTGTCATTAAAATTCCCCTCTGGATTTACCGTCCATGGAGGATTCTTGCCTCATTCAATCATTACTATCATTGTTACAGGATGAGGCTAGCACTCGCTCCGTATTTACCAGGCATGCCACCAGTGGGCCTGAAGGCAGAGCATGGAGCCCAGAGGATTACCCTCAAACCTTAATGTCGAATAAAATTTGCCCCCTTAGGGCTTGAACTTGCTTGGGACCACTCATTCATTTATTTTTTCCCTATTTCTCCCTCTTGGAGGGAGAACATCTATCCTTATCTCTCTTATTGTATTTTGGAAGCACATGACTTGTTTGGTTAACAAGTTCAGAACTGGAGAGGAATTTGCCTCAGGATGGATGAACTGATTTAGATGATACTTAGATGAGACCTTACATTTTAGACTTTTGAGTTAATATGGGAATAAGCTAAGACTTTTGAGCTGTTGAGATGCTGTTCAGGTATTTTGCATGTCAGAAGGGCATGAATTTTGGGGAGAAAGAAGAAGAATGCATTGGATTGAATGCTTATGTCCTCCCCAAATCCATAGGTTGAAATCCTAATTCCCCAATGTGCTGGTTTTAGAGACGGGGCCCTGGGAGGCAATTAGGTCGGGAGGGTGGAGTCCTCATGAATGGGATTAGTGCCATGATGAAAGAGGTCCCAGAGAGCCCTCTGACTCCTTTAGCCACCTGAGGACAGAGCTAGACAACCACCACTTTTGAATGAGAAAGCAGGACCTTGTCAGACACCGAATCTTTTGGCACCTTGATCTTGAGTGTCACAGCCTCCAGGACTGTGGGCATGTTGTCTAAACTATCTGGCCTATGGTGTTTTTGTTACACCATAACAAATGTTTGTTCTTACATAAAAAGTAACGCAATCTTTTGCATTTTACTTTTACTTAATAACATCAGAAAATCATTCCATAAGAGTTCAGAGATCTTTCTCATTCACTTTTTTTTTTTTCTAGAATCTGTTTGATGCAGGGAAACTAGATCTTTGCATTCGTGTCTCTCTGATGATTTAGGAAGTTTGGGGTAGTAAGGCAGTTAAAAGGAGATTCCAAACGGCTCTGTTACGTAGCCACATATGAAAATTCCAAAGCAGAGTGACAAAGCTGTGTGTGCTGCCCATTCAAGTACCACGGGCAGGCAGCGTTGCTGTAGGTGGCCTCATTCTCCCAGACAAGCAGCTTCCTTGGTAAAGTTTCAAACACACCAGAGCAGTCTTCTCTCAATTTATGTGGTAGCTGCATTCCTGGAAAATTCGGTGAGTGTGGAAACTCTCTGAGCAGCTTCTGTATATCTTCATAGTTTGTCATTTGTATTTTGTCATGCAGAAGGTTTTTAGTGTAGTCAAATTCATCATTTTTGTTCTTTTTTTTTTTTTAATTTAGGGTGGTTTTTCACTTTTTCAGATGCTTTTTTTATTTTTGAAAGTTTATTTTGAGAGTCTGTGTGTGTGAGACAGAGAGAGAGAGAGAGAGAGAGAGAGAGAGAAAGAGAGAGCGAGCATGCATGGGAGAGGGACAGAGAAAGAGGGAGAGAGAATCCCAAGCAGGTTCTACGCTGATGGGGGCTTGAACCCACAAACTCTGAGATCATGACCTGAGCTGAAATCCAGAGTTGGTTGCTGAACTGATGGGACCACCCAGGTGCCTCTCTCAGATGCTTTTAATTTTTTACATTTATTTATTTTTAAGAGAGAGACAGTGCGGGTGGCAGTGAGAGAGGGAGACAAAGAATCTGAAGCAGGCTCCAGGCTCTGAGCTGTCTGCAGAGCCTGAGGCGGGGCTTGAACTCACGAACCATGAGATCATGACCTGAGTCAAAGTTGGACACTCAACCGACTGAGCCACCCAGGCGCCCCCAGATGCTTTTAAAAGGATATGCCTTTTCCTTAGTTTTGTGGCTGTTTGCTGGGAAGACTTTTCACCAGCAGAAATGCTTTAACAGATTTATTTTTTGAGAGAGAGCATGTGCACGGGAGGTGGGGGAGACGGACAGAGGGATAGAAAGAGAGAGAAAGAATCCTAAGCAGGCTCCACGCTCAGTGTAGAGACCAATACGGGGCTCAATCCCATGACCCTGGAGTCATGACTGGAGCCAAGATCAAGAGCTAGATGCTCAACCGACTGAGCCGCCCAGCTGCTCCCAGAGAGGCTTTAGTAATTTACATTTTCTGACTTTTTGCAACAGTTTTGTAGGACGTGGATGGCTGTACCCTATTCAAAACAATTTCAGGGACATAATTCTTAGTTTCAGAGCCCTCATCTGTCAGTTCCACCCTCTTTCGTGCAGTTTAGGAATTTTGCAAGCAAGGTTGATGGGCTTTCCTTCTCTTTTCCGTTAGTCTTACATTTCCCCCTGCTTTCACTGCCTGTTCGCTCCTGATTCTCCCCCAAAACACGGCTTCTACGAGGCTGCCTCTCGTGGCCCCATACATTTTCAAACCTTTCCCGAAAGCGAGGACTGTGATCTCAAGCGCCAAACTGTGGTATTTTGCGGTTTCCTTCCCCCCCCTGTAGATTCTGTCTGTGCTTCCTCTAAGTCCACTACTCCCTTCTGCTCTGTCCCGTGGGGTGATTTAACCTCCTTCCTCATGCTGTGGTGGTAGCAGGATCCCCTACCGGAACTCCCCCCGGCCCTCCACGTACAGGAAATTTGAAGTTACAGTCTTCTAGTAATGAAGGCCTGCACCCTGTGTAGTTTTTGTGTGTTCTAATTGATTTGACAGTTGTTTTGGCAGAGCGAGGGGCAGATTTGTAATCAGGGTACTGCCGTTGCCTTCCAACCCCAGAAGTCTGAACATGCTTGACAGATACATTTCAGGACCTAGTCATGATGAAAGCCATTGAAACTAGCAATGGAAAGGTTATCTTAATTGAGTAGCAGTGGTTATAAGTGGTAGCTGAAGTGGGGGATGAGTGTTAGGATTGACAATGAGATTAGCAAGGGGACATAGTGCGTAATAGCGGCTTGCGATTTTATCAGGGAGTTGAAAGTTTGAGAAAATTGGCAGCATTTCCTTTAACAGTGGGAGCAAGACAGTGAGGGCTTGCTATTATGGCTGCTATTGCTCAATGTAATATTGGGGATCCTGGCGATAGTAGTTAAAAAAAGAAATGAGGTAGGTTATAAAAGATTAAAGAGGAATTAACATCATTGTTTGAAGATAGTATAATCTTATATAGAAACCCTACAAACTCTTAGGTAAGAAAGTTTCAGAAGTTGAATACAAGATCAATGGTCAAAAAGCAGGAATTCCTTAACAGCAGTGCGGCAGGGCCTCGTGGCTGTTGGACCAACAGCCATCCCCCCTTCTTTGCTAACAAAATCTGTGTAGAACCCAGGAGATAAATCATGATTTAAACCACTCATGGCAAACCCATTCCTTTTCCAGATTCTAAATTTACCAGCATCCCCTGCAGCCAGGAATGATTCTGTGACCCAGTCCTGGCCAGTAATGTAAGCACTAATCTGCCATGTTGTTCCCTGGAGTTTCCACTTTTTGCAAATGTTCTGGCTTCTTGAAGCTTTAGTTTTCCTCTCACATCAAGCAGATAATATGTGCCTTACCTTTTAGGATTGTAAAGATGAAGTGAGATTATTCTCATTTCTTTTTCTTTTTTTTTTTAAGTTTAATGTTTATTTATTTTTGAGAGAGAGACACACACAGAGTGTGAGCAGGGGAGGGTCAGAGAGAGAGAGGGAGACAGAATCTGAAGCAGGCTCCAGGCTGAGCTGTCAGCACAGAGCCCGATGCGGGGCTCGAACCCACGAACCGTGAGATCATGACCTGAGACGAAGTCAGACGCTCAACCGACTGAGCCACCCAGGCACCCCGATTATTCTTATTTCAAAATGATCCATAAATGCTACATAAAAAGCAAGTAAATGCTAGTGTTATTCAAATGATTATGGGCACAGATGCAGCATTGGTGTGAAATGCTGCAAACTGGCAAGAAGTTTAAGGAGTGCCACTGTATAAGAAGAAATCCCTTTACCCAATCAAGGCTTATTATTAAAAAAACTAAGAATTGGGGCAGCTGGGTGGCTCAGCCAGTTGAACATCTGACCCTTCATTTCGGCTCAGGGCATGATTTCATGGTTTGTGAGTTCGAGCCCTGCATGGGGCTCTGTGCTGATAGCATGGAGCCTGCATGGGATTCTCTCCCTCTCTCTGCTCCTCCCTTGCTTTCTCTCTCTCTCTCTCTCTCAAAATAAATAAACTTAAAAAAACTAAAAGCAAAACTAAGAACTGATGAATTTTTCTTCTTGTGTAGCTCCTTGTCAGGTGATTTAACTTATGAAACAATGCGAAGAATCTAGCACCACAGAAAATAGGCTATTTGAGTGATTTACAGCTAGAAGTTCTAGATCAGGGGTTGCAAAGTATAGAATATCAGGTTATATATACAGTATAATCTACACTACGTGTATATATGTCAATATATACATACACACAAATACAGATAGTAAGTATTAATGGTTTGCAGGCCATGGGGGCTCTGTGCACCTATTATTCAACTGTCACTGACGTGAGAAAGCAGCCATGGACAAATGGCTATAGCTACAGTTAATAATATGAAACGGGCAATGAGCCAATGTGGCCTCTAGGCCACAGACAATCAATCCCTGTCCTAGACTCAAAGTTTACTGTTGTACAGTGAACTTGTCTCACAGGATCGTGTCTTGGGATCAACCCAATCAATTTTCATCTCTCCCCCATTATTATCACTGCGTATTTGTCCACTGCGACCAAAGCACTTCCGTGGTGACTTAGCACATTTGCTCCCCAGTCCTCTGTGAGCTAAGAGCACAGCTGATCTTCTTTGTATTGATCAGAAAAAGGTTTAAGTGTGACTCGTTCAAGGTCACAGAGCTACTGAGGCAAAATCCGCATTTTCTAGTTATCAGTTTAGTGCTTTTTAAAAATCCATGATTAGGAACCTCAAGTCTACCTCATTGTTCTTAGCTTTCGCTGGTGCTCCCTTTCTTATTCCAACTCCAGCGAAGCCGTTTATGTATTCTCAAGACCTTGAATTTTTTCCTCAACTATAGCTTTTAGCCCCATATTGAAAATTCTGTCTTGAGGATATCAGAAAGCATGCTTGTGATAGAGAGGGGAAATTGGTAATGGTAATAAAAAATTAAAAACTTTTATTTCTAGTTTAAAGCAAATTATAGTCATTCAAGGAGGAATAACACGCTTTTAATTTCAGTGTGAAAGGAAAAACGAGGGAGGCAGGATACAGATCGACGTGCCTTCAAAGGACTGCGCGCAGCATAGATTTAGCGTCTAAATACTGACATTTTCTCTGTAAAACCCGATTGGTTAGGGTACTCTTTAGTAGGTGATTAAAAATACTAGAGAGGACATCCAATAGCCAAAATTAGACGTGATTTGAAACTTCCAGAGGTGTCCACATGCTAATGCCCAAGTGTCCTGCCCTGTCATCCCCTCTCTCTTTTGTAAAATGGAGTAATGCCTTCACAGGATTGAAGACTGGAAACACTGTGTACAGATCAAGTCGCACAGTGTGTACGGCAAGCTTTCATTAAATGTGGCTATTTGGCAGAGTTTGCACTTAGAAAGAAAAATAAAACCTACATTGAACCATTAATTAGCAGCCGAACAAACCAGACTGCTTCCTGTCTACACTCCTGGTTATCCCTGTCCGGCTGACGGTAAGTGGCAGGTCCCAGGGAAGAGGACGGTCCTGTTCCTACTGATCGGCCTGATCCCGCTTCATGTGTTTTCTCTATGGCTACAGCCTCTTGCAGTCTGAACAAGACCATTCAGCTCTCTACGTGTGATCCAAGATAATCAGACCAGAGTGAGACTTACTTTCTATGTTCTACTTCTCTAGAATTTTTCTTTCTTGATTTTTAAAATAGATCCTGAATGGAACAAAAAAGCTTTGTGTTCCTTTTAAACGAATTTCAGAAGTTCTAGGATTAGAGAACAAGCAGGTGACTTGCAAGGTAGCAGCTGCTGGCAAAGGGCTTCTGTTGTTTGAAAAAATGTATTCTAAAAAATTACCACATTTTTGTCACAGTGTTTATTTTGAAATTCCAAATACTAAAAAAGGATGTGTTAAAAAAAGAGTATATGTATGTATTAGAAGAGGGTGTAAGTTTAAATAAAATTATAGAAACACTGCCCTAGACTTTTGTGGAACACAAAACTTAATTTTTCACTATTTTGCTGTGCCTTACTATAAAAATACAGCCAGCACAGCTTATAGATCTTCAACAACTTGATTATAAATTGCTTTCAAAAGTAATTTATTTGGATTTTCTGTATCCTTTAATGAATTGTAAATATATTAACAGAAAAGGCTTTCCCCACCCCACCCCCACTGTACAATTTCTAAAATAAGTCAGGAAAAGCAAAAAAAAAAAAAAAAAAAAAAAAAAAAAAAAAAAAAAAAAAAAGACACAAAATTACATTGTTTCAATGCAAATAGAACACACCCATCACACCCACACTTGCATTTCCTCAGGTTTTCACAAAGAAAACGGGTCACTGTATTTCTCAGTGAAGACCCACACTATACTCTGGCTAATCAGAGACTTCCAAACTTTTTTTCTTCAAAAAGAGCATTTTTAATAGACTAAGGACTGGTTATCACTGAGTTTTTGTTGAAGGTACAACAGCAGCATGGTTCAGATGTAACTTGCAGTTCTTGGAAAAAACAAAAATTTTAAAATAATGACATACAGAAAAAGTCGGGACCACCTTTCATTATTTTGAGTACCACTGTTCACTTGAAAAAATATTTCCAACCTTCTAAAATCCCAGAGTTGAGAGCTATTTCCAAGGGGGAAAAATATCCAATGCCACAACGTAACTTCTGAACAAAAGTGTGTGTGTGTACATATATATGTGTGTGAAAAGCTTAAAGAGATAAAAAGGATGTTAAAGTTCTTAGAATTTAAATTTCCCTCAGAGTAACTTCTGAAATATCAAACATTTTGCTTGATCAAAATGTCTGTCCTTTTCTGGTTGATTGATCTTCATTCCAGGCAAAAAAAAAAAAAAAAAGGCAAGCCAGCCAGAAACAGCCATGGTGTACCTTCCACAACTATATTTTTATGTTTGGTCACAAAGTAAGTACCAGAAAGGCTCTCCTCCCCTCTGGCACAGGACATAAATTCCTACTATAAAAAAGATAATTATACATCAGCAAATTATGTTCTGAACTTAGCTTTCTCCAGGCTTTGTAGTAGAGCTCAGGTTGAAGCTCTCTATGAAATTCTGTATTTGATACTGTTACAGAGCTGGCTTATGATTTGCCAATTAAAAAAATAAAAGTATAAAATTAAATACTACAGAACTAATGAATAAAATGGAATTTTTGTTAGAATCCAAGTGCTAGCCTTTGGGAATTTTTAATGATATTCATTTACTCCCAGACTTTCCTTTTTCTTATAAATTATGTTTTTAAGCAGCACATATTACATAGATTTAGGTAGGAGATTTTGTTAAATACCTCTCTGGCACCGATTACCTAATCTAAGACTCTGACCTGAATTAATTTATAATGGTATCTAATCCACATTCAAATGAGATTAATAGTAAATGATAGAAAATTACTGAGTCTACAAGCTAAAATTCTCTTCACGTCTTCTGTAGTCCACCTTATTTTCACAACTTGACTAACAAGTACAGGTAACCAGTAGATAAATCTGTCCTTCATCAGAGAATCCAAAATAATAACCGTAGGACTGTCATTCATAAGAAACTATAATTTGTTATATTCTGACATTGGCACTTAAAAAAATGTTAACAACTAAAGTTTCTCTAAAAATTTCAATACATTACAATAAAGGAGATACACAATTTAAGACTTTAAATCTGTTACTGTGAAATTCCAATAATTCCCATTTATTATGCATAATTAGATCTTTAAAATCGTGGCCATTCCCCAAGGACACCCATCTATATTATGACACACTCAGGAGAGAACTCATCTCCTTCATAAGAATGTTTCCCCGCCCCCCCAGCTAAAAATTTCTAATATCCTAAACCCAATCACTCTTGGTAAACGTTTTGGTGACTCACACTGCTGAAAATAATTTGAAGCAGAGAGCTGAAAAGAATGGAAATGACCTCAACCAAAGGTAAGTACACATTCTTGCACCCTGCTTAAACACTTAGAAAAGTCAAAGGGATACTTTCTTGAACAAATATAGATTCCAGGTTATGGTACAATTTTGATTGTATTAAGGCTTTGCTATCATGATCTCTTTTAAGTCTCTCCACATTAGTGTTCTCATTTTGATTCTTATGGTGAACTTGAATGGTTACCGAGGGCCTTGTTTTGGCTTTTCAGTGGGCACTCTATCATCTCTGAATGTTAAAGGTGATCCCACAGAGCTCAAAGAGAAGAGGCAATATGGTAAAGGAACAACTCTAAAGTCTGCAATACCAGGACAGTGATCAACACTCTGAAGCAAGATGAAGAAATTAAAATTCTTGGTTAGACATTAAAGCATTCTTGCCAAGAATAAGTGTACACTGTATGGAGGGATATCTGATTCCTACACGAGTCCCAATATGCCCGTTACATCTGTTTATGGGAGACACTGCAAGTTTAAGGTGATTTACATTCCTTGGCAATCAAGTTACTCTGTTACAGGCAATGTCTTTTATTGCTCCAGCTGGCACTTGCTAACACCATGCTTGAAGAACCTAGAAATGAAGGCCAGTCACTGTTAATCAGGAACAGAACCAAATGAAAACAAATTTTTGGAAAACAACCAAGAAATTCTGGTTCATTGCTATTTTCCGTATCTGATGGTTCCTTCAAGATAAAACGTTAACTCTTCCTTCCATGATAGCTTCCAACAAAGGGAGATTAAAGAAAAAAAAAAGAAAAAGAAAAGAAAGTTCCCCATCTCACCCCCCTAAATTGTCGCTCGTACTGGTGAAAGAGCCAGTCTTGTTAGCAGCTAAATATTGCACTGCCTTTCGTTCTGGGTACAGTCAGGGTCCGGTGACAGTGGCACACTCATGGTCTAAGTGATGGATGAGGACACTGCCGGCTCAAGAGTGAAGACTCGGTATACGGAGGGACAAGAAACATGTCAGCACTAGTCACACATCCAGTTGCAAAAGTCTGATTTCCAGAAGTTAAAACTCATCGCTTTCAGCTGCATGAAGCTGTGTGTCGTCCGCGTCTGTCATGCTGCTCTCCTGGGAGTCATCTGTTCCCACTTTAAAAATAAAACGAAAGTCTACAGTAAGGTGTCTGATGCATATTTCTTGTCGGTTCAAGAAAACAAGGGCAGCTCCTCCACACTGACTCGGGGTCTCACATGAAGGCCCTTCAAAGTCCTGACACCCTCCCATCAAACGCAGCTCAGATTCCTGACTTTACAGCGTGTCGGAGAAGACTGGGTCACTGCATTTAACCTTGAGGAGTTTTAGCTATTAAAGCTACCTCTCCCTAACGAATTTCTTCTCCCAACACTAGGAATTCGAACAGTTCTCGGGGACATTAAAAAGAGACAGACATTCCCTCCGACTGCCGACCCCCTTTGGGAACAGTCCCTGCTAGTTCACAGAAATACAGGACATAACTCTCAGTTTAAGAAGGGTTATTGGGATTATAGGACTTTTAATTTTAATTAAAGCCTTTTGCCAAGTTTTCTGGCACAAAGCCATCTTAGTTTGCCTCATCAGATGTTTCTCAATTCTTTTATTAAAAAATACTGTTTTTTTTTTTAATGTTTTATTTATTTTTGAGACAGAGAGAGACAGAGCATGAGCAGGAAGGGGCAGAGAGAGAGAGAGGGAGACACAGAATCGGAAGCTGGCTTCAGGCTCTGAGCTAGCTGTCAGCACAGAGCCCGATGTGGGGCTTGAACCCATGAATATGAGATCATGACCTGAGCTGAAGTCAGAGGCTTAACCAACTGAGCCGCCCAGGTACCCCTAAAAATACTGTTCTTAAAAAAAAAAGTTTACTTACTTATTTTGAGAGAGAACACATGCACAAGAGTAGGAGAGGGCCAGAGAGAGAGGGGAAAGAAAGAATCCCAAGCAGTTCTGTGCTGTCAGTGCAGAGCCTGATGTGGGGCTCAATCTCATAAATCATAAGATCATGACCTGAGCCAAAACTAAGAGATGCCTAACTGACTGAGCCACCCAGGTGCTCATAAAAAAATATTATTATATTGGGACTTAGTTTCCACTAGTTATTTTAAGATATATACTCAATTTAGGGATAGAGTATTTACTACTGCCTTAAACTACTTCTTTGTTCTCTCCTCTTTTCTTGACCCTTCAATTTATATACATATGCCGTATTTTTGGATTATGAATTTGCCAGAGCTTCACAGAATTTAAACAGTTACTGCAGATCTGTCAATACTTTAAATGTGCACAAACTAGGGCCCTTGGGTGGCTTAGTCAGTTAAATATTCGACTTCGGCTCAAGCCATGATCTCAAGGTTCATGAGTTCAAGCCCTGTATCAGGCTTTGTGCTGACAGCTCAGAGCATGAAGCCTGCTTCGATTCTGTGTCTCCCTCTGTCTCTGCCTTTCCCATTCATGCTCGGTCTTTCGCTGTCTGTCGAAAATAAACAAACATTAAAAAATTTTAAAAAGTTTTAAAAATGTGCACAAATTATTAATTTCCTCACAACTTATGTCTTCAACTGTCACATCTATCCTCCTGCGCATCCCACCCCGATTTTCTAAGCATGTATGGCAGGCTTTATTACATATTTAAACTTAAACTGAGGTCCAGGTAAAAATCTGCCATGGATTTGTCAAAGTCACACAGCAAATCAGGTTCAAAACTCAGACTAGTTACCTGACCCCATATGTACTTTGTTAATATATTGCCCTATTTAATTTCCCTAAAATTGCATTTGGTATAAATATACTATGGTTAGAAAAAATAAATTAGGGGCACCTGGGTGGCTCAGTTGGTTAAGCATCTGACTCTTGATTTTGGCCCAGGTCATGATCTCAGGGTCATGACACTGAGCCCCATGTTGGGCTCAGCATGGAGTGTGCAGTCTGCTTGGGATTCTCCCTCTCTCTCTGACCCTCCCTGACCCGTTCTTTCTCTCTTTCAAATAAACTTAAAAAAAAAAAAAAAAAAGAAAATTAAAAAGCAGCCCACAAATTCTTGTGTAAAAGGTAGCTTTCTGAACACTCAACACTTGAAAAAAAAAAAAAAAAGTTGATTCTGTGTCATAAAGAATGATCTGCTCTGCTTTGCCTAACTCTGAGATGATGTTTTACTAGCTCTCTGGTTTGATACACATCGATCTAATTCATACGGATGATACTCACTGATCTGTTCTTCTTGGGTTATTGGCTCCTCGTCATCTGGAAGGTAGCGCTTGTCAATTGCCTCTTTAATCTGGTTATTGGCTCCTTTAGGATCTAAATCCATAGCCCAAGAGAAATTCATCAGGGCGAGGTGCGTTTGACCTAACTTCTTGTAAACCTAAAAATAAACAGCAGCACTACATTTTTCATTAAGTTGTGAGCTTCAATTATAAAATCCTAAACATTAATAATTTAAATAGGCTTCTAATTTACATGCTGTAAACCCATTCTGATGAGTAGGTCATTTCATCCTACAGAAGAACTCAGACTAATTTTTGAGTTCCTTTTAGTATAATCAGGTATTTTCAGAATTCCTTGCCTCTGTCTCTCCAATAGTGAGTTTCCAATAAATCATATTCTGACTAGACCAATGACAATTGAAAAAAATGGACTCTAAGCTGCTTGATTAGCAGTATTTTTACACTGATTCTAAAGGTTGCTATATCAACCCTTAACACCTGTTCACCGTTCTCAGCTACCTTAACCAGCTGGCATTTAGGGGCCCAGTCTGTAAAGTCCGACTAGTCCGGCCTTGAAATCTCGGAAGTCATTCCTTTAATTAAGACAACACAGAGCCATTAATTCTCTTTTTTGGGGGGATGCCTATGTATTTATGGGTAACTGGAAGCTAAGAGCTTTCCAAGATGTAGTCTCAGTTATGAGGTCATGACTGGCCACTGGCTGCAAGTGCTGACATGCTTCCAAAACCATAGTACGGTTAGATCCGGGGTGTATGTTTTTGCTCCTTCATCAGGACATCGTCTTCTTAAATGTTTAACTAATTCCGTTCTTCATTCCCAGAGCATTTAGTTCAGAAATCTAGTTGATTTGCTCAACAGATGTTGCATAATATTTCTTCTTCAGAAGTTAATATTTCTTATGAAAGTCACAGTTTAGGACCATGGCCCCCCGCATCTTTACCTTTCCTATTAAGAAGTAAACGAGGGATTCTTTGGGAACAATTTGTTTCAATTCTTCAAGTTCTTGTAAAGCAGACTGAAAAAAGCAAAGAAAAACAGAGTAGCAAAATTTTACAAAGTGCAAGTGTTTTTATTTGATTTCCCAAATCATCTTAACTAAAGCTTACTAGATCTTTATCAGTGCACTTCCCTATTGCCTTACTTGTTGTCGTGAGAAAAAAAGGCATGAAAAATATTTATGACAACAGGAACTAAGAAATGGCAGGAATTCACGAGAGGACACTGAGAACACACACATGCAGGTGGTGACAATACCTGCTCTGGTCAACATTTTATACACAATAACAATGCTCCATTGATGACTAAGTTGCAGAATAAAATAATTCTGAAGTTCTGTTAACAGAAGTTCTTCCAGATTCAAGCACTGAGCTTTGAATACCAACCTATTTTAACTAATGACAAAGAGTCTACAATTTAACCCTCTGAATTAAGTCAAAACTGTTTAGAAATCTTCTGACCATTGCTTAAGAGTTGGGGAAATTGAGAGAAAGGATAGAGAGAATGATATGTATTTAAAAAAAGACATGATGATCAAAAATAAAACTGGGTTCCCAACTGAGAAACTGTCTGCTTTTTCACCCAGCAAATGGGCAAAAATAAAACTAACCTGATACATAAAGTCACACGACTGAGGGGAAGCAGGTGTTCCCAACACTGAAGGTGGAAAGGTGAACTCATGCAAAGATCATTTGTGAACACTACTTAGCAGTATCAAGTTAAAAACGGCATGTCACCATTAATTCAGCAATCCTGGGGCTAGCAATCTGTCCCAGGGACATAGTCAAAAAAGTTCATTACATCAGTTTTGTAAGAACATTCCATTCAACATGTTACTGCAAATCATTAGAAGCGGCGAAGGTGTGTCTAATCATGGCCTAGTTAAATTATGGCCCATCTCCATGGACTACTACATCTGTAGGCTCTTGTATCGAGGTTAAAAAAGAAAAAAAAGATGCAGTAAAGTATATGCAATATTATTTCTTTTGTAACAAAACATGCATATGACACATACACAGTTATGTAGGTATTCTCATAAACACTTTATAAATACGTTTATGTGAGCATAAATATAAGTTTCCTTTTTTTTCTGGCAGAAATCAATACCTATATGCCCCTAATCAAGGTAAGAGTGGCTTACCTTTGGGGTGAGGATGACTGAGGTAAAGGGGGAGGGAAGGCATTTTATTTTTTCCTTGGTAGCTTTCTCTATTTTTTGAATTTTCTAACATAAATATTATACTTTGTTTCTCTTTACTGTCCACAGAGATTATCTACTCTCCTTTTCTATACCCCTTTGTAGTAAAACAAAATCCAAAGTTAGGTTAAAAAAAAAAAAAGAAATACCAAATATGCACAGAAATAAAAAAAAAACAAATTACAGAATATGTGTAATTGTATCAGCTTCTTATTTTGTCATAACAAATTATCACGGTTTTGATGGCTTATAATAGACAATTTTTTTTTAATCTTTTGGTCTGTGCATTAGATATCCAATTGGAATCTCACTGGGCTAAAATCAAGGAGTCTTCCTTTCTGAAGGTTACCTGATTCCCTGCCTTTCTCCCTGGCCTGTCAAAAGGCTGCCCACATTTTTTGGCTTGTAGTCGCCTTCCTCCACCTTCAAAGGCAACAAGGATGGGCTGAGTCCTTCTCACACTGCTTCTGACCACAGCTGGCAAAGATCCTCAATTTTTAAGATCCAAGTGATTAGACTGAGCCCACCTGAATAACACAGGGTGCTCTCCTCAACTCCAGGGCCATGTCCTTAATCACACCTGCCGTGTAAGGTGACATATTCACGGGAACCAAGGATCAGCGCCTGGACATCCTTGAGGGGCCCTTACTCTGCCTACCACAGCAATGTAAGGCTACCTCTTAGGGACAAATAAAAATATGTAAGGGGCACCTGCGTGGCTCAGTTGGTTAAGTTACGACTCTGGCTCAGGTCATGATCTCACATTTGTGGGTTCGAGCCCTGTGTCGGGATCTGTGCTGACTGCTCAGAGCCTGGAGCCGGCTTCCGATTCTGTGTCTCCCTCTCTCTCTCTGCCTCTCTCTGTTCATGCTCTGTCTCTCTTTGTCTCAAAAATACATAAAACATTAAAAAAAATTAAAAAATTGTAAATAATGAGAAAAAGACTAGAGAAGTGTGTTCTGAGTTGTTACGATGCTCCTCCCTTGGAAGGTCAGCTTATGAGGCATATTCAACCTTGTATTTTTTTTTTTTACACTTTTATATTATTGAGTTTTTTTGCAACAGGCCTATTACTTTCATAAAAAGTCCCCATAAAGATATAAGGACTAAGGCAGTGATCGAAGATAGTGGGCTAGCAAATGTATCAAAGAATTATAGAATTTAGGTAACATAAGGGGATTTATTCACTGTTGGTATAAGAGTTTAGTTTTATTTCTCTGAAGAGGGTAGAAAGGAACCAATCTTACTTCACGTTATAAAAAAGTTGAATACAGTTTAATACAGTCCCGCCCCATCCCCCCTTCACCTAAGGCTAAATGTAATTTCCTTTACATTCTGTAAAATTTTTACTAGCATTATCTAAAATAAAAGATTTATATAAAATCTTGTGGAAAGTAGTGTGAAAGTAGCTGCGTGGTAGATTCCATGGGTTCATTACCAAACTACAGTGATGTCTGAAATTGTCTGCAATAAAAAGAATTGAGAAAAGAGTAAAGGCAAACACGCGCACACACACACGCACGCGCACACTCTTGGGATGGTGTATTTGTTTAAAAGGCTGTGTGTTTTACACAAGTACGTAGAGGGCTCTGGTGTATTCTCAACAGTTCGCCAAGAGAAATAAACTCAAAGGACCGCCAGGCTGAATGGGTCTGAGAATCCAACTCGCCTGTCTGGGAACGGAAGATTTATTACATGTGATAGGTCTACGAGGCAGACCGTTCTCTCTTCCTTCCATATTAGTAAATATTGTAAAATATACGTGGAATAAAGCCTCGAGATAAAAGATCTGTGGGCCAGGATATTAGTTACTCAGGATCGCCGTTACCCTGTTAGACATGACTGACGGGGGCTGGCGGAGCCGGTGCCACAGGGAAGACGCCTGGCGCTGACTTAATACTGCAGTTCTCACACCTGCTGGTTCTCCAGACCTCTTTATACTCTCTAACGTTTATTGAGGAACCCCAAGAGTTTTTGTTGATGTGGGTTATAGCTATCAATACTTACCATATCAGAAGTTAAAACTTGAACGGTTTAAAAAATATTTATCCATTAATTTAAAAGGAACAATAAAGGCATTACTTATTAACATAGATAATATCTTTTTAATGAAAAATAACTTCTTCAGAATAATACATCAAGTAAGAGTAATGGCATTGGTTAATATTTTTGCAGATCTCTGGTTAACGGAAATCGCTGGACTCCTATCTGCTTCTGCCTTCAGTCCATTCTGTCTGTCATGTACCTTTTGGAAAATTCCTCTGTGCATTTGTGAGAATAAGAGTGAAAAAGGCAAATAACATCTAAATATTATTATGAAGATAGCTGTGACCTTGTTGACTCTTGAAAGGATTTTTGAGGACCTCCAGATGTTCTCAGCTCATACTTTGAGAATCGCTGCTTTACAGAAATCTTACATAGGACAATGCACCCCAATCCTTCTCTGTTACACCACATATAGTTCAGAAGCGACAGCTTTCTTTTATGACTGTGCATTATAATTGTCATAAAAATTTCATGCATGTATCAGAGACCTCCCTACCTCGATAATCTAATTACAAAGACTCGTTGAGAAACTGTATATAACACAGTATCAGAGTTCTCATTTTTTCCCCAAAAGACTTAAGACTTCCAGCACATAAAATGGGGGGATTTTAGCAATGCTTTCACCACAGAGAGGTTGAGGTGGCCCTCTTAACACCACTGGATTTTCATTTTGGAGCCAAGACATTTTGGAAGCAACCAGTAACTTTTACTCATGCCCCTTTTTATATTATTTTAATATAGGTATACTGGATATACCCATGCATCAAAGTAGGTCTTATAATTTAGCCAAACCCTAAGCTGGTACTCAAAAATGGCTATGACTGTGTAACTTGAACAATAGGTCAGACTGGAACTTGGGCTTCTTGAAGCAAGTACAGGGCTGACTTAAGTGGCATAATACCTGGTAGGTGTGTTGGCATTACAACGGCTTTTAGAATAATCAGTTGAATAAAATCCTTCAACTGAAGAACCTGACCCAATCTAAGTGGTTATAGAGGTGCCTGGTGACTCAGTTGGTTAAGTGGCTGACTCTTGGTTTTGGTCAGGTTTGGTCTCATGGTTCGTGTGGGACTCTGTGTTGACAGTGCGGAGCCTGCTTGGGATTCTTTCCACCCCCGTCCCCCTGCAGTTCTTCCCCTGCTCACTCTCTCTCAAAATAAACAAATAAACCTAAAAGAAAAAAAAAAAAGAGGTACAATGAAGCAAAAACATGAAAACAAATGATGAATTACAATAATAGTACCTCAAAGAACAAGTTAAAAGTTGAAAAGTCTCGGGGCACCTGGGTGGCTCAGTCGGTTAAGCATCCGACTTTAGCTCAGGTCATGATCTCCCAGTTTGTGGGTTTGAGCCCTGCGTTGGGCTCTGTGCTGACAGCTCAGAGCCTGGAGCCTCCTCCAGATTCTGTGTCTCCCCTTCTCTCTGCCCTTCCCCTGCTCATGCTGCCTCTCTGTTTTTTTAATAATAAATAAATGTTTTTTTAAAAAAGTTGAAAAGTGTTTATTAGATCTATTTTTTTTCCTTTTTTTTGAGTGTGTGCACGTGGTGCAAGTGAGGGAGGGGCCAAGGGAGAGAGAGCATCTTAAGCAGGTTCTATGCCCAGCGCCGCAGAGCCCGACACCAGCTTGATTTTATGACTGTGAGATTGTGACCTAAGCAGAAACCAACAGCTGGGCACTTAACCAACTGAGGCACCCAGGCATCCTGAAAAGTTGTTGATTAGATTTAAAAGAAGCTTTTATAAAAGAACAAAAACAGTAAGGACTAGACCTCCTGTTCTTTGATAAAGAAAAACAGTAAGATTAGGAGAATCACTGAATAAATGACAACGAATATGGTTGCTCCCTTATATATCTGTATTAGTCTGGAAACGTTAAGAGCTTATTATTGATTTTGTATTTTTCAGTTTCAGCAAATGTCAACGTGTTCTGGAAGAACGGATTTCTTGGGAGTCTACTGAAATGGATTGTTTGGCCCAACATTTTCTGTGCACTTAAATTTTGGGGTTTTTTTGTTTGTTTGTTTGTTAAGTTTTTACTCTTTTTAGAAAGAAGAGCCTAAATTTATTTAAAAAAGTAACCTGAACTTTCAATCAACACTTTTGAGTCATTGTTTATGATTCAGTAAATGATCACAAAAATCTCATGTCACTTTATGCCTCTTTTCTCTTTCTCAATTTTCCTTATCTTCTTTTCTCAATATATATATGTGCATGTATATACATATATATGTTATACATATGTATTATACATATACATATATATGTACATATATGGTTTTTTTTTAAGGCTACAGCTCCATAATTTGGAAAACAGAGTGAGAACTAAAGAGAGAAACACGTCAGACTAGACCGAGTATCCTTGTTCTAAGCTTTCATAACTCACTATACTTTTTTCCTGTATATACTCAACGTGTACTCTTTTTGTGATTATTTGATTAATGTCTGTTGTCCCTCTGGAAGGGTACTAGGAGTGAGTTTTTCAAAGACCAGGAATGTGATTGCTTTGCTTCTGCCACTTTATCCCTAGTCCCCGACATGGACTAGGTAGGTACTCAGTACATATTTGTTGGATTATGCACATTCATTTGTCACCTGCTCAGATATATTGGTCTTAGAGGATGGTTTAGGTTTTACCTTTAAGGTAACTCCCTGATGGAAAAACTGCCGTTCTATATGAGGAATCTTTACAAGGGATAATGACATATTCCTAAATATCCACACACTCATCCTACCTATCAGTATTTCATGAAGAAATAAAAATCACAAAAGAAAACAAATAGCTTTGAAAATGGGAAAATAAACTATCAGAGATGAAAAAGTATAAATAACTTTTGGCCTATTAAAAGAAGAGGCAAAACTTGAGCAATAAAATGATGAAAACCATTAAAAGATATATCTTACCTTATATTTTTCATTTGCAAATAAAACTGAGGCTCTGTGAAATTTGCATAGCGGGTTCTTGGGATCAATTACAATGGCTTTGTTTAGAGTATCCAAAGCCTTCTCAGATTTTTTCAGTGCATGCTGAACCTGTAAGAAGTAGAGACCATATTAATGTTTCTTTTTGATATTTATCTAGAAAGGTGAGAACCAAATACTGTGGCTCAAAACCAACATAGAAATAATGAAACTACTGGGGCACCTGGCTGGCTCAGTTGGTAGAGCATGTGACTCTTGCTCTCGGGGTTGAGTTCGAGTCCCACATAGAGATTACTTAAAAAAATAAATAAATAAAACTACTAAAGTTGTATGGTCTAACTGGATTTCCCACAGGGTTAAGTGGACTTAATAATTAATCAATTAATATTAACCTATTAATAGAATATCTCTAAAGTCTCTTCCAATTCTATCTAGTTCAACTGCTCCACTTTCAAGATGAGAATACTGAAGCCCAGAATGTTAGATAATTGGCTCTGGGATCAGAACCTAGGTCCTCCGGCATCCAATCCACCACTACGTATCCATAATGATAATCCGACCTTTACAGCAGATAGTCACTCACTTTTAAGTCTAAAAGATGAGAAAAGCCTTGGTTTCCCCTTCACAAGAAAATCTACACTACTTAGCTAAACAATATATTTCAATCGATTTGTTATGGTCTTTTAAATATTAGGCTTTTCTTTTCTTTCTTTCTTTCTTTCATGTTTAATTTTGAGAGACAGAGCATGGACAGAGAGAGAGGGAAGGAGCCAAAGCATGCTCCAGGCTGAGTTGTCAACACAGACTCTGACACGGGGCTCAAACTCTTGAACGGTTAGATCATGACTTGAGCAAAGTTAGATGTTTAACATTGAGCCACCCAGGTGCCCCAATATTAGGTTTTTCAAAACTAGGTTCAAAGAGTCCCTAGAGGATTTGGCTTTAAACCCTTACTAATCCTGTTTCACTCAAGAACAATTACACTTCTACTTATTTTAGGAATTTATTTTTAAAAAAATTCTTCTGCTTTATATACTTAAAAACCATTTATCTTTAATATTGGAAGTAAATATTTTAAATAATGTAAAAAACCTCCAGAAAAACCTAAGCATCACTATGCATTCATGTGGACATTCTGTTATGCTGTGTTCTTCCATGGACGAACCGTATGTTAAGAAGAAAATGTAGTGAATGGATGTTACTGTGTAACTTTAACAAATACCACTGTAACAAGAACATGAGAGTAGGTACTGCCAAAAGCTGGTTGCTAAATTCATCTATGTAACGATCTTTGCAAAATGTTATTACTACATGTGGGCAAATATTCTGCCCACAGAACTGAAATCCAAAACTCTAGTTCTCTACCAGAGAAAAGCATATTCTATTACCTGAAAGTTTCTTCAAATAAATCACACAAAATTCGAAAACAATCTGTTCCACAATCACTTTAGAAGAAAGTCTACTTGGGGGTCTTGGGTAGCTCAGTTGGTTAAGCATCCAACTCTTGGTTTCAGTTTAGGTTATGATCTCACAGTTGGTTAGTTCGAGCCCCATATCAGGCTCTGCGCTAGCAGTGCAGAACCTGCTTGGGATTCTCTGTGTCCCTCTCTCTCTGCTCCTCTCCTACTCATGCTGTCTCTCTCAGAATAAATAATAAATAAACATGAAAAAAAAATAAAGAAGAAAGCCTACTTTATTTTTTTAAAGTTTATTTTATTTTTGAGAGCAAGCGGGCGAGGGGCAGAGAGGGAGACAGAATCCTAAGCAGGCTCTCTTGTGTCACCGCAGAACCCGATGCAGGGGCTCGATCTCACAAACTGTGAGATCATGACCTGAGCCAAAGTCAAGAGTAGGATGCTCAACTGACTGTGCCATCCAGGTGCCCCAAGAAAGCCTACTTTAAAAGAGGTCTAATTTCACTAAAAGATATCAAGATATACTCGTTTGATTTGCTTAAGTGATGAAAGAAAATTTTTGTCGATATATTTTTCATCATGTCTAACTATAAAAGGTAAGTTACCACGTAATTAAAAAGAACTATAAAGAACTATAATTCTTCTCCCAAAATTAAAAGTGGAATTTCAAACTAACATAATGTCCTCACATTGTAAGTCCATCCCTACAAAAGCCCACTGAGAGAAAGAGAAGGGCAGAGGAGGGAAAGGAGGAGGAGCCAGGCAAAAGGCAAAAACAAAAACTTCTGACAGACAAACTAGTATGAGATTTCAGAAAGTAAACAGACTTTTTCTCCTATCAAAGTACAACTTATCAGTTAAAACCCTTAAGAACAAAGAAACCCATAAAAATCGTGATCCAAAAACAGACTCAATGGAATAATTAGAAAAATTATCTAACATCATGCATGGATTTGAGTCATTTTTAATATCCTATCCTAGGAACATTCTACAAATCTTAAAACACTTAAGTCTCTGTTCTGATTTTTTAAAAAAATTTTTTAAAATGTTTTTATTTATTTTTGAGAGACAGAGAGAGACAGCACCAGCAGGGGTGGGTCAAAGAGAGAGGGAGACACAGAATCGGAAGCAGGCTCCAGGATCTGAGCTGTCAGCACAGAACCCGAGGCAGGGCTTGAACCCACAAACTGTGAGATCATGACCTGAGCCGAAGCTGAAAGCCAGACGCTTAACCGACTGAGCCACCCAGGCGCCCCTCTGTTCTGATTTTTAAAAGGTGTCCTTCAGGGCACCTGGGTGGCTCAGTTGGTTAAGCATCCGACTTTGGCTCAGGTCATGATCTTACATCTTGTTACTTCGAGTCCCACGTAAGACTCTGTGCTGACAACTTAGAGTCTGGAGCCTACTTCAAATTCTGTGACTCCCTCTCTCTGCCCCTCCCTTGCTTGTGCTTTGTCTCTCTCTCTCTCAAAAATAAACAAACATTAAAAAAAAAAAACATATCTTTAAAGCAATATCCATGACCTTAACAGGTATACGTTAAAGGCTAGTATCAGAGCCTATTGTGCACTTAACTTTTCTTTTTTAAAAGATAGTAAAAGCCAGACTCCATTAGGGCTTCCAACTGTGCGTACAGAAGACCAGAGCACAGTGAACACAAGGTTCAGTTCCGTGGTCAGGAGGCGGCCGCTCCTCTCCATGCCACCGGGCACTGCACCTTTCCAGCAAGTGTCACCGGCGAGCCAACGCTCGGTACTTTCCGCCATGTGCTCTTCTGCCTGCAGCACCAAACTACCTGGGTATGGAGCTTTTTAGACAACGGATCAACTCCTGACCTGCTCAGTTATTTGAAGTCTCTGTGTAGAGTTCAAATTGGTAAGGTTTTCTGCCTTTATCATTTTTCTACTTATTCCATTGAGTCAGTTTTTGGGATCAGCTGTTATCAGATCAAACAGGTCACGTAGATGGAGAACACAAGTATTTTGGGGAATGTTGCCTGTTTTGTTAACAAAATATTGGAAAAGATTCTTTCAATAGCTTTCAGATTTCATAAAGTCAGTGTACAGAATGCCTACTAAAAGACTGTAAAATACTAAAATTTTCCATCAAGCAATGTGTAAAAAAGTATATTGAGCCTATACATTGTTCTGTGACTAGACTTCACTGCCATCTCAATGGAGTCCTTTTTCTTAAGAGAGCACTTGTGATCAGGGGCAGGGCCAGAGAGGGAGAATCCCAAGCAGGCTCCCCACTGTCAGTGCAGAGCCCGAAGCCAGGCTCAAACCCACTCACTGTGAGATTATGACCTGAGATCAAGAGTCAGACGCTTAACTGACTGAGCCACCCAGGTGTCCTCATCTTAATGCTTTTTGCATGTGCACACACACACACATATGTGTATGAGATCATGTGATCTATGCAACACAAATTATGGGAAGGGGCAGCTTTGGAGTATGTGTCCCATAACCCTTTCACGGGAACAGTCAGCAGTGTTGACACTGCAGCGCTTATCTAAGGCTTTTACCGGGCGCTGTTGCTTGCTATAGATGAAGAGAAATGTGTCAAACAAGTTTAAAGGTTAGTGTGTTCTGAAGAAGGATGTAAACAATAGTGTTCGGGGCTTTTAGAATGCTTTTCAGTTTCGGTCCTTGTAACTCAGCTGTTTAGGAGCTAAAAGCAATTCAAATAACATGAGCGCTATCTCCTATTAGAAGTAATGTTTCCAAGCTTTCACAGCACATTATGACTGTAAACGTCTCTCAGTCTCAACAGCAAGTGCATGGGAGTCCCGTGAACTTCCTGAAGTGTCTACAGTAACTGTTAGTCCTGCTGAATAAGTGTGGCATGAACAAAGTATTTTATTGCACAGAGTTAACAAACAGCATGTTGCCTGACAAGGCTACTGCTGTTTTATTACAACATTACCTTGTTTTTATAAAATGTACCAAGATTTAATGGATAACTTTATTTTACAAGTAAAAAAAAGTTTCTTAAAATAACTAGTGATCCATATCACCTTTTAAGAATTTTAAGTAGTGGGGCGCCTGGGTGGCTTAGTCCATTAAGCATCAGACTTCGGCTCAGGTCATGATTTCACAGTTGGTGGGTTCGAGCCCCGCATCGGGATCTGGGCTGACAGCTAGCTCAGAGCCTGGAGCCTGCTTTGGATTGTGGGTCTTCCTCTTTCTGCCCCTCCCCTGTTCATGCTCTGTGTCACTCTCAAAAAAAAAAAAAATTTTTTTTAAAAGTTAAAAAAAAGAATTTTAATTAGTTCTGGGATGTGTGGGTGGCTCAGTCCGTTAAGCATCTGACTTCTCATTTCAGTTCAGGTCATGAGCACATGGTTTCTAGGGCATGGCGGCCCTATCCGGCTCTGCTCCCTGACTGCACCAAGCCTGCTTGGGATTCTGTCCCTTCCCTAGTCATGCTCTCTCTCAAAATAAATACAGAAACTTAAATGGACTTGCCCAAGGAATGAGGGTACTCCAGTGATTTCTCTTTATGCCACGGAAAAAGGTGATATTTTTGGCTATAAATAATCCACGATAGTGTCCCAGGAATGTGAAAAAAAAGTCCTAATTTTCACCATAGTAATTAAGTCAATAACCAACACATTTCAAAATGGAGATTAATTGAAAAATACTTAGAAAGCTACTTACTACTCCAATGTGGCAAAGTAAAACTGAACTTTGAGGGTTGATATCAAGTGCTTTCTGGAAATGCATTTCTGCAAGGCTGAATTTTTCTTGCTTGTAATAAATCATTCCTAAACCATACCTGAAAGTATAAAATAAATATAAATTTAGGGATATGATCTTCTGGCTGCTAATTTAGTTCAAGTTATTAACCTTAAACCCATCATTACAATCTAGATTTAACAGCTCATTTTCACTGAGTGGCTAATGATGTATGCCAATTAACTTTGTTAAATTCTTTATGTGAATTATCTCATTTAATCCCAGGAGGAAACAAAAAGATACGTACTGTTATCACTCAAATTTTCAAATAAGGAAACTGAGTTTAGAGAAATTAAGTAACTTGCCCACATTTATACATCTAATAAGGATTCTTTGTTTTTTACAGGTTTACTTGTTTGTGAGAGAAAGCACATGAGCAAGCAGAGGAGGGGCAGAAGAGAGCGAGACACAGAATCCGAAGCAGGCTGCAGGCTCTGAGCCATCAGCACAGAGCCTGACACGGGTCTCAAATTCACAAGCTGTGAGATCATGACCTATGCCGAAGTCTGATGCTTAACCACTGAGCCACCCAGGCGCCCCTATACAGCTAATAAGGATTCTAATCAGAGCCTTCTTTTACGATTCTAAACTCTAAACTCCTAATAATGCCACTTCCATATTCTTGGTGCAAATGCATGTATATCACTGTAATGACATACGTATAGCATCATGTTCTGCTTCCCCTCTGCTCACTTACTGTATCAAAAATATACTCCGATAGACTTCAAAATTATAAACTTTAAAGACTTTGTAACAGTACACTATGTTGATATACCAGTATTTCTTCTGAATTTTCAAAACATCAAATGAATATAATGTGACTGATTTACATTAAGAAGACCTCTCTTGGGCCCTACTAGATAATGATAATGGGGAATAAGCACTGAATGAAGTAAGAAAAAAGCACAATAGGTTTCTTAATATTTGATTGGCTTCGCTTACCATTATCACTGTGTTAGGGGTGAAGAAAAGGTATAAAAAGCTCTGTGCTAACAATGATGATGGTAGAATAACAAAAGAAGGACTATTTACTGTGGAGTTGGAATAATACATTTCCTTCGTGCTTAGATACATAGTTACCTAAATAGCTCAACATTCAAATTCTTCCTGTGAAAGTATACCAATCTGAATATTTTTTTCCTAACCAAAACAATTATTTTTATAACAATTTTTGATACGGTATAGGGTTTTTTAGAGCACAATTATTGCAACATAGGGCAGACCCAAACATTTAAAAAACAACACAAGTCTGATTAAGAACTGAATTATTAAAATACGACAGAGTGCTTTATGTGAAGACACGGCAGTATCAGTAAGCTTGACCGCTGTGTCAGCAGAAGCTAGCACTGGTCAGGCCATCTTTTAGGTAATGTGCCTACTTAGAAATGAGATGTACTCCATTAAAAAACATATATACAAATAAAAAATGTTTTAGTAACATAGTGATTCATATTTAGTGACAGAATGAAAATGTAACTGCTATAATGATTACCTCAAAAGATTAAAAAAAACCCCATGTCTGATATAAAAACTGTAGCAGAGTTATGACATCACAATTATACTCCATTTTTTAAATTATTAAGTGAAGAAAAATATAATAAAATGTCAGCAGTAGATACAGCATTGAGGCAGAAATAAGAACTTTTTTTTTAAGAACAAACTTTTACCTGCCTTCTTAGTTTGTTAACTATGTGAGCCAGGTAGCTAACTTCCTAAATAGATAAGTACTTAATAAACTGGAACACTAAATTCTAAATAAATCCAACGACTTGAACTAGTATCTAGTAAACTAGAACACAGCCAGAGAGCAGCAATTAGTGGAGAGTTTTCAATGTTTATTTTCTACAATCCAACAGGTGATTATACTAGCTCTCTCCATTTTCCCAGTTTCTATCCTTCCCCCCCGTAACTTTAAACAATTTTTTATTACACAAAAGTGTCACATAATTGGATACTTCTCTACTTTGTGCACAATTATTCTCACTCTCCACCGAAAGGCTGCTTGACTTTTCATTTGGTGATGGCAAGTAATAAAATCCTGATTTTAACAGAACAGTGGTAAAAATGCCTCAGTGATTTACGTTGAATGCAGTACATTGGTATACGGCTCTTGCATTCAGTTATCAGGAATGTAAAAATGTCTTTTTATTCACAAATACAAAATAAATTATCTGTAGGCATGGACAGGACAGTAGTAAACCATTATATGTTGTCAACTGAAACCAGTAACTGATGGTTATAGTGATTTTCTTAGACATCAGCCAGCCTTTTCTTCAGTCATTTCCTTCAACTGACTTCTCTGAAGTTCCCGTTGAGGAGCACTGCCTTGAGCTTCCTCTCCCAGTTCGTTAATAACGGCAAAGCACTCTTCTAGGCATCAGAACATGCCACCTCCCATACCACCTCCCATTTCACCCATTCTGCCATTCTGGGGTCCTCTTCTTTAGAAATGTCGGGTGACTACAACTTCTGCTGTCATTAACAGAGAAGTCACTCCAACAGCCTCCAATAAAGCAGTTCTTATGACCTTAAATTGAATCAATGATTCCCTTTTCTACCATATTCACAAAATCTCTGAGCATAGCATCGTAACCAACTTCTGAGGAACTCTGCATAACTGTCTGAACTATCAATGATCCTTCAACACCTGCATTCTTAGCAATGGTCACTGCAGGAACTTTATGTTCTCTTAATGACTTCTTTACCACTTTTTAATCTTCATTAGCTGGAGCTATTGGATCCACGGCTGCAATGCACCAAAGCAGGGGGCAACCCCCCAGAACAATGCCTTCTTCAACAACAGCTCGTGTAGCATTGAGAGCATCTGGAACTCTTTCTTTTCATTCACTTCAATGGCACTTGTGCCACCAACCTTCAGCACTACTCCGAGGGTTTTGCCAGACGCTCATTCAGGTTTTCCTTTCCATATTAATGAGCTGTGATATCTAACTGCTCAATGATTTCTTGGATATGTTTTTCTATTTGAGCCTTGTCACCTTTTCCTTTTAAGAGCATGGCATCATCTTTGGTCCCAATGACCTCTCCAACTTTTCCTAAGTCGTGAGGCTGAACATCTTCAAGATTTAGAGTCAACCCTCCTTCGGACACTGCATCATGAGTAGCAACAGCCATATATTTAAGTTGGTTCTCTCTTTTGTCACCAAAACCTGGAGCTTTGACGGCTACAACCTGAAGACCAACTTTTAGCCTATTCAAAACGATTATATTCAGCTTCTCCATCAACATTGTCAGCAATTATGACCAAGGGCTTACAGTGAGCACTGGCAATTTCAAGAGCAGGTACAATGGAACAGATGCTAGAAATTTTCCTTTCACTCAACAGAATAAATGCATCTTAGAATTCACATATCTGCCCTTTTGATGTATTAATAAAGTATGGAGAAATATAACCTTGATCAAACTTCATGTCTTCAATAATTTCTAATTCATCACTCAGTGTTTTTCCATCCTTCACTGTGATGACATCTTTTCTTCCAACCTTTTTCATTGCATCAGAAATGATGTTGCCAATTTCTTGTTTCCATTTGCAGAAATGGTAACCTGAGCAATTTCCTCAGGGGCTGTCCCAAGTTTAGACTGCTTAAGTTCAGCAGTTACAGTGTCAACAGCTAACATCAAACCTCTCCTGATTTCCACGAGATGAGCACCTTTGCTAATCTTCTCAATGCCCTCCCTGGTGGTATAGAACGCTGGGACAGAACCAGTAGTGCCGTCATCTCCAGCCTCTTCATTTGTGTTACTGGCAACGTCTTGAACAAGTTTAGCGGCAATATTTTTACATTTATCTTTTAAGTCAATTAACTTTGCAATGGTCACACCATCTTTAGTTACTCTGGGGCTGCCCCAACTCTGTTTAGTAATCACTGTTTTTCCCTTTAGCCCCATGGTAACAGCAATAGCATTGGCTAAAAGGTCTACAGCTTAAAACATTAAGGTCAGGCATCAGCACCAAATTACACATCTTTGGCACAGGACCGAGTGAGATGAGGAGCCAGTGCCCTGGTCAGTGGCCTAATTTGGTGAAGGACTGCGGATAATCTGAGCATTTCTGAGGGGCAGCGGTAGGGCATGCAGGCGATGAGGCAGGCTGTCAGAGGCGAGTGAGGGACAGGGTGCACGGCGCACATGGCAAAGAGCCCGTGTCCCCTCCCTCCCAATCAGTTTCTATCCTAATCACGATGTCAGTGTTCTAAGAAAAAACAAATCAAGTAACAAAATCAATTATTTTCAAAATGTTGGTAGGAGAAAAGGTTGAAACTGTGGAGTATAAGGATCTGGGATTCCATCATCATTAGTTAATTTAAGAGTTTCTTAAAGGTATACATTTCACATAAAAAACATTTGGTTGCTACTTAGCAACCAGTATGTACTATTGTTAAGTATTAAGTTCGTGACAATAAAGAGATTTCTGACAAGAAAAATTACTAAGGATCAGGCCTATCGGTAGGACACTGTCTTTGCACTTCATTAGCACTTACCATGCATTATAATGTCTCGGATTGACTCTGATAGCATTTCGAAAACAAGCTAACGCTTTGTCTAATTCTTCAGTTAACACAAACTCATGCCCTAATAGAGTATAGGCATAAGCATAATTTGGATCCACCTGGATAGCTCTCTGGAAGAATTTAATTGCAATATCATGTTCCCGTTGCAAACTGAAACAGTTCCCCGCAGCACACCAGGCCTTTAAAACAATGGAAAGAAAGCACAAACGTATAGTTAAAATTCTGCTTCAATTTTTCTAACAAAACCAAATTTATGACTAAAATCAAGACTTTTTAACAAATACTGTGGACCTTCATTAAGAATTTCATATTAGTGAATTTGTCTACTTGCAAAAATTTATAGTATTTGTTAAATCAAAATCAACACCTGGAATATGTTAGTGGTCACTGTGGACCCAACATAGGAGTGGTCCAACAGGCACAGTCTCAGATGAGGTTAAAAAAAAAAAAAAGGCAACTCTTGGCCTCCGTTTCACCTTTCCTACAGAGATGACCAAAGGACAGCGTGTGTAGGGGCAGCGCAGGGCAAGAAACTCTGGCACTGGGCCTGGTGGCCAGAGATGGACTCCCAATTCTGGCGCCTGCTTGTAGGGCAGCCTCAGGCAACTCACCTTAACACATTTGAACCTCATTTACTCTTTTATAAAATAAAGAAAACAGAAATGTACCAAGATGGGTTGTTTTTATGATTTAATATAATCTGGGGCACCCGGGTGGCTCAGTCGGTTAAGCATCCGCCTCTTGGGTTCAGTTCAGGTCATGATCTCATGTGAGATCAAGCCCCGAGTCTAGCTCTGTGCTGATAGCCAGCTTGGGATTCTCTTTTTCTCTCCCTTTCTCTCTGCCCCTCCCTGACTTGAACTGTCTCTTTCTCAAAAATAAATAAACCTAAAGAATATATATACATATAACCTGTGTGAGGTGCGTGACCTGGAAGCAATGGTTTAGTCTTTGCTAACTCAGTATTTACACAAACTACATAATGAAAATCGAATGTTTCTTTTTGTAATGTTTTTATTTCTTTTTGAGAGAGAGTGAGCAAGCGAGCATGAACAGGGCAGGGGCAGAGAGAGAGGGAGACGTGGAATCAGAGGCAGGCTCCAGGCTCTGAGTTGTCAGAGCCTGATGCAGGGCTTGAATTCGTGAAGTGTGAGATCATGACCAGACCTGAAGTTGGACGCTTAAGTGACTGAGCCACCGAGGCACCTGAGAATTAACGTTTTTAAATTTTTTAATTATTATTTTTAATGTTTTTGTTTTGTTTTTGAGAGAGAAACAGGGCGCAGTCAGGGGAGGGGCAGAAAGAGAGGGACACACGGAATCTGAAGCAGGCTCCAGGCTCTGAGTTGTCAGCACAGAGCATGACACAGGCTCAAACTCACAAACCATGAGATCATGACCTGAGCTGAAGTCGGTCGCTTAACCCACTGAACCACACAGGTGCCCTGAATGTTTGTAATTCTAAGCTTAAATACATTACGAAAGTACCGTAACTATTCTTGACATGCAACGAGACAGAACTGTTACAGAACTGGAGCATATAAATGAACTGTGCCTGTGTCTTAAAATGACAATAAAAAACAGTTTTATTTTAATTTAAATTAGCACTTTCTCCAATCTACATTATTTCTGCTTAATGAACACTAATTTTGCTGACAACAGCAATTGTAATATGGTCAAAGCTTGAACTGTCTTGAATAAAATATGTGTTTGTGAATCTGCACCACATATTCTAGGACTTTCTCTTTGAATCCCTTCCTGTCTATAGAGGAGGGTGCAAAACTAAGTGTGCATGATGCTAAATGGCGTCTGAAATATTTGTGTCACCCCCATGTGTTGAAGGTGATCAAAAGACAACTATGGAAGCTCAGTGTTTCAGTTAACGTACCTCTGGTGAATTTTTATCCATGTCGGTTAAGTCCTTTGAAAGAACTGAAAGAGCAACATCTTTCTGAAGATGCCAAAGTGTTGTAGAGTAGATCTCCATGCCTTCAACTCTGTAATTCTCAATCCTTCGAACCTCTGAGAATATTCTTTCAGCCTGAAATTTAAAAACCAGTTAAGCGGAAAACAAGTTGATACAATTTACATATATAAAGGGGAAATACTGGGTACTGTCTCATAAGACCTAAATGCTGCCTTGTTTTACGGCGTTAATGTGAATTAGTGACAACACAAGGCCAAATTGAACACCTTTGTTGGTAGGTCAAACCAGACATAAACAAGTCATGGTAAGAAGGTAAGAACATGAATTGTGAAAAGAAATCTATGTTTCCATCAAAAAGAGGAGAAAACTATACAAAATTACAGTTTACAAAGGGCGAGTCAATTATTTTCTTCACAAAACACACATTTCCAAATCTTAATAATGGCTTTACAGAGTAACTCAAAAGGGGTGAGAGAATAATGACTTCTGTAACACAAAACTACTTTTGCATTGATTTAAGAGGCTGAGTTGGAAACTTTAGGGGAAGGGGCATCTGGGTGGCTCAGTCGGGTAAGCGTCTGCCTACAGCTCAGGTCATGATCTTGTGGTTTGTGCTGACAGCTCAGAGTCTGGAGCCTGCTTCAGATTTTGTGTCTCCCTCTCTCTCTGCCCTCCCCTGCTGATGCTCTGTCTCTCTCAGTCTCTCAAAAATACATAAAAATGTTAAAAACATTTTTTAAATATTAGAACTGTTCTTAATGAACTGAAGATGGCAGAAAATAAGAAAATAGCATTTATAAAACTAGGAACTCCAAGAAACGGCCATACACTATCTACGATTAGCTTAATGATTTGTAACTTCCCTGCAATCCCTTAAAAGTTATATAGGTAAATTTTTCAAATTGGCATTAGTTACAAAAAGATAGACCTAACCACAAGTCAAATACAGGTTCTGCCAATCTTTTGGTTTTAAATTTTTCAGGATCTGTTACTTTCTCTGAAAAGTGACTGTGGCATAGACCAAAAAAAAAAAAAGGAAAAGGAAAAAAACCTCCTGAAATTAAGTTGAAACAAAGGCTTTTGTTAAGTATCTGTCACTGCCCTATAGTTAGAGGGAAATAATAAAAATTATGTATTTTAAAGTACCTGTGAAATAATAAATCAAATAATTTTGAAAAGGGCTTGTCAAACACAGCTCTTGGTTATGTACCAGTAAAGGGTCATTATCCAAACATGGAACTTCTGGCAATGAGCAAGGCTATCTATCTACAACACTTCTTTCTTCACCACACAAAAATACACGGGGTGGTCTCTTCTGTATTTATGCTCTGCCTGGAGGAGCAAACACTTCACCCTCAGGTCTTTGCGTGGTTCGTGAAGGGAGGAGTGACCTTCTGCTAAGCACACTTTTTAGAAAATAGCTCCATACATTACTGCCCTGTGATCTTACCTTGCTTCAACTTTTTACTTCCTATGACCTACTGCTACCTGTCCTTATAGATTTCTTGGCTTACAACCTGTCTCTCTTACTAGAATGCATGCTCTATAAAGGCAAGCAATTATTTGTCTAGCTGTATTAGAATCTAGAAGAGTCTAGGACATAACATGCATGGAATACATAGAATTGAAAGCAAAAAGAGCAAAAGTAACTTTATTATAAACTTTTAGAGAAATTTTATTAATATATAGGTTTCTTAAATTTTTTTTCTTTTAAGTTTAGGGGTGAGGAGAGAAAATGCTAGGAAGATGAACTGGAGAGGAAATTTAAATTGGAAATTAAAATTTTCTTTGGCTTTATGTTAATAATCTCCTTTTCTGGTATAAACAGACAATGTAAGCAATGACTGTAATTAAAAGGGTAAAAGTCTTGTGTAGGACATTGTGTCCTCGATTATATAAAATTTTCTTCATAGCACTTTTCAAGTTTATAAACATGTTAAATGCCAAAAATTCATCCCAGTAGAAACTCTGCATATAGTAGAAAAAAGTTTGATTATAAATATCTATTACATGGTAATATATATTTTCAGATTCAACTGATTAGTTTACAAATATCCACATAAGAATATATGGATGACTTGGACTCTCTACAAACCTATTTCTTTTTTTGTTTGTTTTGTTTAATTTTATTTTTGCAAGAGACATAGAGACAGAGAGACAATGAGCAGGGGATGGGCATGAGAGATGCAGACAGAATCTGAAGCAGGCTCCAGGCTCCGAGTTGTCAGCACAGAGCCTGACGAGGGGCTTGAACCCATATGCAGTGAGATCAAGACCTGAGCCGAAGTCAGACACTTAACCAACTGAGCCTATAATCTATTTCAAGCATTCCCCTCCAAATTTAAATTGCTCACCCCTTAAACACAAGGAAAAAACTGTCTATAAATTACAAATGCACAGAAAATAAAGACATTACATAATAAACATTGACCTTTTAGATCTAGCTGTCTCAAACACAGGCATCTTAATTAAATTTAAGTGATCTCTTACCTGCATGTACTCCGAAAGTTCAAAATAGGCCCTTCCAATTTGGCACAGTACCCAGCCAGTGTTGTAGTGGTGAGAAGGTAGGTGGCTCAAGATATGTATCGCTTCTCTGCAGTTGTACGAGCACAGAGCTAAATAACCTTTCCCCATTTCACGAAGGAGGCTCATCAAACCTTCTGGGAGAAAATACAGTCAACAAAGAAGAAAAACACAGTAAAACAGTTTTGGTTTTCTAGAAAAGCTAATTACAAAATAATTTATTAAAAATTCTAACATCTTTCTGGAAAAAATGGAAGTACTTTAATAAACCTAAAAATATTTACTTAAAGTAAGTGAATAAAATAAAATACAAGGGAGATATTCAGTGTTTACAACAGACCTGCTGCTGCTTTCTGTAGATTGAATGCCTGGATCTGAGGCGTGATTGTGGAGATCTTCCCTTCTGAAATGATGGAAGAGTCCAATTTTGTAATTTCTAGACTATCATTTAAGTTAGGCTGAGTTATTCCTCCTTTATTAGTTTTACTTTTAGTTTTTCTGTTTGGGATTTTAGGTGGAAACTTCATTTTTAACTTTTTGCTATTCTCCTGTAAAAAAGAGGAAAATCCCATGCTTGTTAAATTCATGTATTTTAGACTTCCCAATCTTTTCTCAAGTATTAGACACAAAATAAGTGTACAGTCTTGTACAGCAATTCTGAAAATAAATTATATTAATGAATTAGTGTGTAAGGTAAATCAGCATTGTTTATTGCTCTTTTCTGAAAGTATATCAGTTTCATTTATTAATTAAAAATAAGAAAATAAATGAATGCAATACTACCTAATTGTCGCAGAGTATTATAGCTATTAAGTCATATAATTGTTGATTTGTTCCTGTCAGAGTTAAAAATTGTCCGTTATTTGTCAATGGACCAAGAAAACTTACCAAGGGCCTAATGAGGCCCTCCAACTGTACAAAGAAAACACAGCACACGTGTTTTACTCTCTGACATAACCATAGCACGCCACCAAATCCAGAAGACCAGAATTGGTTTAATACTATCAACCAAGCTACAGATCTTATTTGGATTTCATCAGTTTTTACCTGTATTTTGTTTTGTTTTGTTTTGGTGTGGTTAAGTCTAGGAAATTTAATCACATGTATTATTTGTGTAATCAACCAGGACAGCAAGGACACAGGACTGTCTGACCCATTACACAAAGAGATTCCTTTGGGTTATACCCCAGTAGTCACACTGACCCCTCAAGTCCTAACTCCTAGAAACCACTGATCTGTTTTCTATCACATTAATATTGTCTTTTGAACAGTGTTTTATAATATTTATTAAAGGACCAAGAAAATTTACAAATGTTATAGACAGCTTTCCAAATCAAAAAAACATTACAAGTATTTAAAATAGTCTCTGAATTTACTCATTAGAGATGGAGTCATCAATGAACTGAAATTTAAGAGACGGGCGTGTTAAGGAAATGTGACATACAGAAATGTTTAAATTACCTTGGTTGTAGAGCTGTCACTAGTGAAGAGTCGCGAACTTCTCCGAGGCAGTGCGTTTGGGGGAGATGTGATAGTGGGGCTCAATACCTGAGGTGTTGTACTAAAAAATGATAAAAAGCAGACATTTAAGAAAACCCCAGCTATGATCATTAACTACTGTTTTGATCCAAATGCGATACAAAATACTCATTCATGTTTGCACTCTAGTTTGAGCAGTCTGTTTATCATCCCTCTATGAAAACTTGGGATTTAAAAACTATGGTACCATAAAATGATGAAGATTATAAGACTAGTCCTCACTCTGAAACTGCTAATTTGAACTTAAAACAATCTACATAAAAATTCTGGGTCAATAAATGATAATCTGTAAATGAATTCTCTCTAGCCCTTATTTGCAACTATACCAAGTTAGAGAAAAAAGATAGTTGGACATGGACAGTCTAAACGTAGGATATCTGCAAATAAATAAATACCATTAGAACAACAGACACTTGAGAAATTATTTCCCTATAAATTCAAACCACCACATCAAGTTTTATTCTGTTTAGGACAAAAGGAATCTAATACTTGCTCGGGTACTCTTTTTTTTTTTTTAAATGTTTATTTTTGAGAGACAGAGAGACAGAGAGTGAGCAGGGGAGGGGTAGAGAGGAGAGACACAGACTGTCAAGCAGGCTCCAGGTTCTGAGTGGTCAGCCCACCTAATGTGGGGCTCGAACCCACAAACCGCAAAACCATGACCTGAGCCGATGTCGGACGCTCAACCAACTGAGCCACCCAGGTGCCCCCCCGCTTTTTTAAACTTTAAAGGCAAACCCTTAGATACAAGGATTCTGTTCTTCAAAAGTAAGCAAACTTAGGGATGCGTAAGCTGTTGAGCAAAGGACTCCTGATTTCGGCTCAGGTCATGATCTCACAGTTGTGAGATTAAGGCCTGAGTTGGGCTCCACGCTGGTTGGGCTCAGGTTGGACATGGACCCTGCTTCAGATCAGAGAGCATGTGCGCTCTCTCTCTCTCAAAAAAAAAAAGAAAGAAAGAAAGAAAAGAAAAAGGAAAAAGGAGAACATTAAAACCCAAAGTTATTGAGAGTGGGTAAGTCTGTGGGCTCAAAGGTTCACAGTTTATGGGAAATCCCACTAAGTTACCTAGATTTGAGTCGAAGAGGCTTCCGAGAATAAAAGAGATACTGACCAGTGAGTGAAGAAAGCCCAGGTAGTCCTTAACCCTTTCAAAAGACAGATCTCAATGTAGGGATTTCAGCAAGTGAAGTGATTTAGGTTGATGAATTCCTTTTATTTTATGATAGTATTTTAAAAGGTAAGATTATTTTTTAGAGTAGTTTAACGTTATAACAGGGGTGCCTGGGTAGCTCAGTCAGTTAAGCATCATCAGACTCTTGATATTGGCTCAGGTCATGATCTCATGGTTTGTGAGGTCAAGCCTTGCGTCAGGCTTGTGCTGTCAGTGTGGAGCTTGCTTGGAAATCTGTCTCTCCCTCTCTCTGACTCTCCCCTGCTCATGCTTTCTCTCTCTCAAAATAAATAAATAAAGCTTAAAAAAATAAGATTCACAGCAAAATTGAGGGGAAGGTAGAGAGATCTGCCATCTAGTCCCAAGTCCCAGTCATTATCAGCACCCCCAACAGACTGCTACACCTGGTACAGGTGATGAGCCTACACTGACATGCTGTGAAGCCCATAGCTGAGGACAGAACAGAACTCTTGGTTTGGTTCATTCTGTACGTGTGCACAGAGGCATGAGGACACGCATCCATCATGGTATCATACAGAACAATTTCACTGCCCTGACCTCTGGGCTCTCCCTCTTCATCCCTCCCCCTCCAACTCCTGGCAATTGCTGACCTTTTCACTACCTCCATAGTTCTGTGTTCTCCAGAAACCAATCCATTTTTAAAAGTACAATATTCTTTATTTGAACAACTATGTGTCATTTACATCACCAATGTGAATTTTATGTTGTCAATACTATGACCTAATTACAGCAGAGTTTGTGTGAGAAGTGGCATCCATGGAACATTTGATCCATGGAGCAGTTCATAGGGAGGACAACACTGAGAAAAAAGCCGAGACTTCTCAAATGCCACAAACAGGTGAGTAACATAACCCTTGTGGGGGTAGAAGTAAAAGTAATCCTAGGAGGATTTGGGGGCTAGGAGTCGGAAGAAGACAAACTCTTTCTGTATTATAATTTTCATTAGGGTTCTGGTTAGCTCCAAAGGGCAAGCTGACAAAAGAAAAAAATGTTCCAAGTCTGACAGGCATCAGAAAAATGAAGCAGGATACTGTGTGAGGTTTGAGACATTTGTCACAGCATATGAAATACACATATCTCTTTATAACTTGCATCTGTTTAACAAGGAGTTTGAGAAGAAAAAATGTGCTCTAGAGTCAAGACCATTGAGGTTATATAAAACACTTTTTAAAAAAGCTTTTGTAAATAGTATCATTTTATGGCTCTATAACAAAATCTGAAATATTCTACTAGTTATAAGAGGATGCCTTGGAAAGATTATGATTTTTAGAGGTTAATATATGTAGAGAAAATGATGACACACACTTTTGAGGGCAATTTAGCTAAAAGAACTATGCTTTTCTAATCATCACTAAAAAAACAACAACAGACTTCCACTGCCAATTGTTACGAAGCCCCAGGGACCAGATTTACACTCCCATCTTAAACAGCTATAACACTGAACAGAAGATACGAAACGCTGTTGTTCAGGCATTGGACAGCAAGCACACACACCCGAGGAGAGTCCTGAGGACATGGTGCAGGGAAAGGGAACACAAACAGAGTTCAGGGTCTCCCTGTGTGGAGAAAGTTGAGACGTCTGGGCAGTGAAGGCAACTAGATATGCAGGGCACTAGAGTACTAGAAAGGGGAGAGCTACAACGAGGGAGAGCTTCACAGATCTGCAGGAAGTTTTCCCAGAATCTTCAGCTGAAAACTGACCCATGCAACTGTGTGTTATAATAAGGTATGTTATAATAAAGAATTCATTTGGTCTTTGTCCTGGATTCTTGAGAAGAAGCTTCTAAATTCTTAAAATTTTCCAAGTGATTGGCGTGTCTGTTATGTATGGTGGGCCCCTGAGTTTATGCTAATGAAATGACTCGTGGTAGGGCCTTAGATAGTTTCAGGATACTGGGCTGCCCAGGCTGGAAAGATCAACCTGATTACAGGTTTGAAGCTTTGAGCTAGGTATTAACAGCCTGACCTCTTCTAGGGAGAATGGCTGGGGATTAAGTTAAATCACACGGCCAATGATACAATCTATCAGGCCTATGTGATGAAACCCCAATAAAAACTCAGACTATCAAAACTGAGTGGAAGTTCCAGGCTGGTGAACACATTGATGTGCTGGTGAGGCGACATCTCTTGATTCCACAAGGAAAGGACAGGAAGGAAGCTCTGTTCAGGAGCCTCCCAGCCCTGTCTTATTGGTCTGGGCCTGACTGATATCCTTTATGATCAAACTGTAAGTATAAAACTTTCCTAAATTCCATGAATTATTTTAGCAAATTATTAAGCCTGAGGGAGTAATGAGAACCCTCAAATTTGTAGCTAATTGATTAGAGGTGAAGGTGGCCCAGGGAACCCCTGAATTTGCAGGAGGCAAGTTAACAAGATTTGATAAGTCTTACTGGAACTACGACCTTAGCGTGCAGAGTCTATATGAAGTCTGGGTGATTAGTACCAGAACTTACTACAGTAGCACAGTGAAGAAAACTACCCGAATCTAGAGAAAGAAGTACTGGAAAGGAGCTGGCAGAACATTTCTTGGAGCTCACCCTGGGCTTGGAGTAGCTCATATTTTCAATAGCCAGAATTAGGAAACCTCACACTCAACAGGCCATTGAGTAGACACTCAAAGGATACTGCTTCAATAATGGGGCAAAATTAGTCCAGACTAAAGGCCACTCTTGTCCTACCTAACAAAACTTAAAAATGAAGACCTGAAAGGAACAAACTGTTAACAAGTAACTTAACTGCATCCCAGAACAAAACACAAATACTTAAAAGAAAATAGTCTATCACTCAACAATATAAAATTTCCAATAAAAAAATACTAGGCATACAAAGATGCAGGAAAATATAACCTATATTGAATAGGGGGAGAAAAACAATAAAAAACACACCTAGAAATAACATAGTAAAATAGTATATAAAAATCACTAAAAAAAGCTACTATAGATATATTCCATATGCTCAAAAAAGGTAGAAGAAAGAATGGGCATGTTAAAAAAGGGAAACAAATCAAACTTCTGGAGATAAAAAATAGAACATCTGAGATTAAAAATGTCTATACATACTGAATGGGATTTATAGCTGATTAGACGCTGCAAAAGAAAAAATTGGTTAACTTGAAGACATAGCAATAACCACTATCCAAAATGAAATAGAGGGAAAAGACTAGAAACAAAAATGAACACAATATTGAGCTGTGGGGGACACTTAACAGTCTAATACACATACATCTGGTGTCCCAGAAAGAGGAGGACATGACCAGAAAAAATATTAGAAGAAATAATGGCCAAAAATTAGCTAAATTTGATAAAAACTATGAACGCACAGATCCAAGAAGCTCAATAAATCTGAAGGCCAAGAAAGAAGAAAACTACACTAAAGCACATCACAACCAAATGACCCAAAATCAGTGATAAAAAGAAAATCATAAAAACAGAAAAAAAGAGATAGATTACATATAGAATAACAAAAACAAGAACGAGAGCAGATTTCTTGTCAGAAACAACACAAGCTAGAAAACAGCAGAATATCTTTAAAGAAAAAACTGAACAAGAATTCTATGTCCAGGGAAAATTTTTTCAAAAACAAAAACAAATGTGAAATCCAATTTTTTTCTAGACATACAAAAAGTGACAAAATTCATTACTGGCAGACTTGGACTACAAGAAATTTTAGTCTTTCAAGATTAAGGAAAAGGATACCAAATTGAAATTTGGACCTATAGAAAGAGCACCAGAAACAGTAAATATGCAAGTAAATATAAAATAGATTTCTTCTTCTTATTTAAAAAATCACTATAGAAGATAACTATTTAAGGGAGAAATCACAACAATGCACTGTGGAGTTTATATATCTGTAGAAGCAAAATATATAGCTTAAGCTATATATTACATACATAGCACATATCTAATAGCACAAAGATGTGGAGACGAGCATGAAAACATAGTTATTTCATATTGTATATGATGTGGTACAACATTACTTGAAAATACTTTTGTTAAGTTAAAAATCTATGCTCTAAACACTAAAACACCCTCGAAAAAGACAAAATAAAGAGTAACTGCTAATAAGGCAACGTTATAGGTTGAACTGTTTTCCCAAAGAATATGTTGAAGCCCTAACCCCCAGTACCTGTGAATGTGACTTATTTGGATGCAGGGTCTTTATAGATGTAATCAAGTTAAGATGAGCTCATTAGTATGACTGATGCCCTTTTAAGAAGAAGGAAATTTGGATACAGAGACACACAGGGAAGATGGCCATCCCACAAACTAAGGAATGACTGAGGCTACGGGAAGCTGGAAGAGACAAGGAAGGATCTTTCCTTGGAGGCTACGGAGGAAGCACGACCCTGTCAGCACCCTGACTTTGGACTATAGCTTCCATGTCTGTGAGTGAATGCATTTCTGTTGTTTTAAGTGACCCAGTTTGCAATACTTCGTTATGGAAGCTGTAGGAAACTAATACAGGCAATCAATGAGATAAAATGTAACCAATAATTAAAAAACCCATACAAAATTATTAATAGTTGCGTATTAAAGTTAGTGTATTTGTTTAGCTTTAAGTGAACTGGATTACTGAGTAAATTACATCTACATATTCTTTAGGATTGGCATTTACTCAGCCTCCATCAGGTTGTTCTGCAGGCGGCCTTGGGCTCCTTCTCCTAACTGAGCCCCAGGCAATCTCTGTCATCTGCTGGGGCGCTGGCACTCATGATAAGACTTACCGTCCTGGCATTTGAGAAATAGTGAGGCCTTTTATATAGTCAAGATACATGCATGTGTGCCTGTTGTAAGTATTATAGTACATGTTGACTATTTTAGAAGACAGAGCTGTATTCTGTTAAGACACTAGCTATGATTTATTTTTGAATGCTTGAACAGGAAAAGAAGCCCTATTTAACACATTTCTGTGTGGAAGTAGATTCATTATTTACAGATTTACCAGAAGATGATCTGTATACAGAGGTACATAACAGGGGAAGAGGAGGATGAAACCTATCTGTACTTGACCAACGAAGATCACGTAATAAGAAGAAAACTATTTTGGAGGCATATTCAGAATATCAACTAGGGGCACCTTAGTGGCTCAGTCAGTTGAGCATCAGACTTCTGCTGGGGTCTTGATCTCGTGGTTTGTGAGTTTGAGCCCCATAACGGGCTCATTGCTGACTAAACGGAGCCTGTCTCAGATCCTGTCTCCACTTCACTCTGCCCCTCCCTTGTGCGCTCTCTCTCTCAAAAATACAAATGTTTAAGAAAATATCCAACTAAAAATTATACTGTCTTTTCAGTAAATTTGAAACTTCTTTTTCTTTTTTCTTTTTTAAAAGATCTTATTTTTGCTTCTTTTATGTTTTATTATTGAGACAGAGAGAAACAGAGCATGAGTGGGGGAGGGTTAGAGTGAGACACAGAATCTGAAGCAGGCTCCAGGCTCTGATGCGGGGCTCGAACCCACAAACTGCGAGATCATGACCTGAGCCGAAGTTGGACGTTTAACCGACTGAGCCACCCAGGAGCCCCTTAAAGATCTTATTTTTAACCAATTTCTACATCCAATGTGGGGCTTGAACTTACAACACTAAGATTAAGAGTCTAATGCTCTATCGACTAAGCCAGCCAGGAGCCCCTAGAGATCTCTAATCTGATATATTCAGAATTTGTAATAGTCATTCTAGAATCCTAGGGAGGGTCAAAACCTGCCTAAAGGTAAGAAAGTCATGTTTTGTAGCAAGAAAAGCCAAATAATATCAAATAATGACACCACAATAAATACCTTGTTTGTGGGCCAGAACTTTGTGTTTGTGCAACAAGAATTGGAGTTACCTCTCGACTATTTCCGCTCTGTGAGAAGACAGACTTTGTTCCAGTTTGGCCGATTCTGGCAACAGACTGTAAAAGACAAAAAGTCTAAGGTTTGTGAATTATAAATTGCATTGAAAATGATAAAAGACACCATGATGCTCCCATCTACGTTCTCCCAATGCAAGATTTCACAATATATACTATCATCTGAAAGCACAAGTTAATGCCACAAATTAATGTCAATTAATATATTAGGATTAATATCAAACTATTTCCTCACTTTAATATCATCCTTTCATTTCACTTTAGTTTTTAAGGAAAGGATCAAACTTCTGAAAAGTTCCTAAAAAGCCAATTATTACATGTTTTCTAGGTGGAGCTAAGTGTTACAAGAACTTTAAGACAGCTACTATTCTTAAGATTTATGATCTAACATAAAAAAATAATACAGTGAAGATTTTATAATCCTTTTCTGACACTTAGTAAAAACATTCTATAGGAGTCCAGAGGAATAACTTTTAAAAAATCATGATTATTTTCCACATTCTAAGTATATTGTTCTTACAATTAACATTTCTTTCTGGTTTGTTCAATTTTTCACTAATTGGTCTCTGTTCCCTTGGAGGAGGAAAAAAACGCGCTTGCCTCTTCTGTCTCTAATTTATCACCTTTCTTCTACTCATTTTCATCATTTGGCTTCTTTATAAAATACTCTGTGACTCTGGCATCAGTGGATATTTTTAATTTCTTTTACTATCAGATAATTTTCTTCCAAATTTACCATTACTTTGATAGGCATTATACATAATTCTCAAACTGAACATTATAATTAATAATTAATAATTTTCTCACCAGATAGGAAAGACTTATTTTGGCCTTTTCTGTATTCAACATCACTGATCATGCCCTCCTTTTTTGGAACTGTATAACTTCGAAAACCGTATGGTATCTTAATTATTTGCCCTGTCACTTCATTTGCTGCCTCTCTTCCTTCCACTGTTTTTAAGTAAGTATGCTTTGTGTTTCTGTGCTAGTCTCTTTTCCTAGGAGAGCCTGGCTATTTTAATAACTTTATAACAATTATTTCTACCGTCAGGCCACATTCTTTCCTCTATGACTAACTATCCACTAAATATTTTAATCTAATCTACCACCACCTCAAAATAAAACTACAATCTTTCTTCTTCCTTCCCCAAGCTGGAAACTCTACATTTACCCAAGGCACAAAACTTAAAAGTCATTTCTGGGCCTTCCTTATTTAACAAAGATGTACTTGGTACTCCACACCATATCCAGTTTGATATTTTTAGTTAATACTACATGTAGACCTACAAGTACAGCTTCCCTAGGAGTGTCCCATAGTAGGGTAAGAAAAGAGCAAGCGCAGAAGAGGAGGAGACAGCAAGTGACTGAAATCGCCTACCCATCACTAACTTGTCCTTGGTTATTATGGCTCACCTGGTTTTGGCCTACTTCATCTGACATGCTAATTACCATCCTACTATGCCTTCTTGTAATAAACTACACTTCACTCCTATAACGATGCAATAGCGGGTAGTTGTCAACTCTCAAAAAAGGGACTTCAAGTAATCCGACACATTAAGTACTTTGCAGCCCCTTTTTACTACTTTTGGAGTGTCTATTATTACTCACTAAGGAACTATTATAGAAACAAAACTTCGCAGACTCTAAGGAATTTTGGGAGTATAAAAAACAAGAATAAACATGTCTCTAGGAGGGTAAAGGACTGTATCAGTCACATACCAGTATGACTTATTTAGCTCCATTTCTTAAACATTGATTAAGCATGGCAGTAGGCATTTTAATATATAACCTAATTTAATTCTCACAGAAGGTAATCCTGTACCCACAGATGTTTGAAACAAATGGCACTTTGACTTCTACTGCCACACATTTATATAAGAGAACATTATTTAAAAAGTCTCAAACTTGTATTTACTCTGAGGTAAGGATACTGGCAAATATTTTTCATTTTACTATACCTTTACTATAAATTTACTATATATCTATGAGAATCCACCATAAAAACTTTATTTTCAAAAATAGCTGGCTTTAAGCAAGTCAATTTTTTTCATGTTTGTAACAGTACAATTAAATGACAAATACAGTGGTGGGGACAAGTAAAACAATGGCAAGCATAGTTTCTGTTATTTATATTCAAAGAATAGAAACCACTTTAATTTTGTTTAAAGAAGGGGAAATCAAAAGTACAAATCTGAATGTTTATTTAGCTACGTGCCGAAATAAACCACACTTGTGAGTTTTCACCTCACATGGTCAAAGAGCTCTGTGTCCCCTGCTATCACCAGCGGCCTATGACAGTGACGACCTTCTTTCACATTGAGGTCAACAGCTCTAAGGCAACAGCAAATTTATAAAGTCAGATTCTCTCTGAGATTGCGTTTAATAGATTGGAATTTTAAACAAATTTCTTTCATCAATATCAAAACTGTACTTTACGTGGAAAATACCTTTTTTGAAGGGGCTCCAGTAGATGGCACGTCAATTACAGAAGATGTATTAGTGTAGTTTTGTAAATAGGATCCATCTCCAGGACTTGGGGTTTCTAATGGCAAAATCCCAAAACTGAGAAGAGGTTGAAATCAAGGTGTCAAAAAGTCATCAAGGCATATATAAAGCAGCAGTATACTTAAATTAGAAGGTCTAAAAGGAAGAGAATGGCAAATCAGTCTTGGGGGCAGTGAGGATCTGAGGGGCAGATTTAAAATAAGCTGTGAATGTAGACTATTCCACCCACCACAACTAAAATTAAAAAGAAAAAAAAAAAAACCCCAAGGAACTAAATTGAGCAGCAACTACTGATCTCAGGAGATTTATTGGAAATAAGAGTAGCTTTACAAAAGTAAAGATCAAATGATCAAATTATTTCGAATTCCTAGAATTCACAGGATTTAGACAACGCTGTTACAGAGAGAGTATCTCTAGGGACACTGAATCCACACACGATCCAGTGAGCTGCTGTAATGTCATGGTCGGGCTATTTTAGTTAGCTCTCTGGCCCTGGGACCCAACACCTAGTGTCAGTTCTAGCACAGAATTTTTTATTCTGATACTGTTGGATATGTATCCTCTGGGCTGGGTTCCTATATTTACACATGCATATATACTAATAATTTTGACAAAATATTTCCTATTGATACATGTCAATTCTTCTGTGGTTTGGAAAACAGTACTTTAACTGCTACCACTCTGATTAGATCAGAAGCATCCCAACATTTCAAAAGGTTCACTGCTATTCACTGACACACAGCCAACACGACAGTATCTTTTCACGCATACACTAGCCGAAGAAGGCATATTTAAGAGTTTTAAATTCTCCAATATTTAACATTAAATTTTTATCACAGGTATTATATTTCTTTTACTTCATTTTCTGAAAACAGAATAGATCCATTATTTACTAAATGCTTCTATTTCCATAATGATTTAGAAGTTGCTGTTCATATTAATTTATGTTACTAATAATATAAATTATTACATATCATTTAATATTACAGCACATTTTAAAGTAGTTTTTGTTTATCTTACCTTGGGGTTAATGGGCTAAGAGCAGCTGGCCCTCCTAATAAGCTTCGACCAGTTTTTGGTTTATTTTGAACCTGTTTAGATAATATGGAAGTTCCTGTTCCAAGAGGGACCGTATCCGGTGAAATTACAGCTGAATCAATATAAGACACTGAGGAATCTGTATTCAAGGAGTACTTTGAATTGGAAGATTCTAAATTCAGTCTGTTTAATTCCTGAAATAGAAAATTTCTACCATGTCATTTATGATCCATTATTTAGTTCATTCTTTTTTGTTTTTCATAATATTTGAACACTAGGACATGATTATACTTACGATTGTGTCCTGGGGTGTTTCTGTAAGAACAGTCTCAGGTTGTCTATGAGACAAACTATGATTAGATACTAGTGTTGTGCAAGAGCTGGGCAGACAGTTGCTGAAGTTCTGTAAAGATGTTAATTTAAACGTTTGGTCAGGATCTGGCTTTTCACCTGTGAAGGGGAAAAAAAATGTATGCTTCTGAGGAAATGAAAATTAATACCTTTTTTCAAGTATGCATATATCAGTGGATATAAGGCCTGACCCCAAAATTTTAAAGTTCTCCTGTTTCAGCTAATCAAATTTACTTTCCAAAAGCCCACCTATCAATTTATCATAAAAATATACCCCTCAGATAAAGCTGTAAATGTAGAAAATAAACTGAACTACAGTAACACTGATTTTAAATATAATAAATCATAGAAAAATGCAGATTTCTGTGTTTTCTTTTTTTTTAAGCAGAAAGCAACTAGATCTCATTTTCCTCAAGGTAAGGAGTGATAGGGGAGAGCTGAAACCCAACAGATATTCAAGTTGGAAGAACTTCCATGTATACATCTACCATGTTTTCAAATGACCCTCCTGCATCCTAGAGCACAGATACTAAGACACTCTTTCCCATATTGTCCGGGTCTTAGTTACGTAATAGTTTTGGCTCCAGGCATATTCTATTAGTTTCTTTCTTTAACCAGAAAGCTATTTTGCCTAGTGTTATACTCACAATACAATTCATTCTAAAGGACACAAGGCCACATCAGTCCTTAAACATGATTCCATTCCTTATTTCTTGTTCTTAATTTAATAGCCTTTAGCTTTGAAGAGTGCTTCTTGTGAATAATTTGTATCGCTCTCCAAAAATTAAGAAGGTGGGACAAAAGAGAAGAGGAAGTGGAGGAAGCCTCCCCTAGCCAGCTCTACAAACCTACCTATTTCACATAATGATTCAAAGGGGGACCAGAGGAAAGGATTTAAACTAAGGCTCTTTTGGTAGCATTCTGATCCTTTGGCAAGCCGATCTGTCTTGCTGTAAAGGCAAACAAATAGATTAGATGAGCCACACAACCCAAAACATCATAAAGAAATTCCTGGCACAAAAAATTAGGTAACTCCTATATATGTATTTGTCCATACAACATACATATATATTAAGTTCTGAGAGTACTCTTCTTGACACTCCCCTAAATTACCAATATCCCCTTTTTACCATCCTCTAATCTAGGGCAGTCTGAGTCAAAAGTCTGAAAGCAAGCAGAACATGAATGAAAGGAAAGCTGGCAAAATCAATGATCATTGCCTTCCTCAGTATTAGAAGTGCTTTTAATTTCCTGTCAGAATCTAGAATTACTGAAGGAGATATGGATAATATCCAAATATTTCAGTCTTGTGCTTAATTTTTAATGTAATATCCCAATGGTAATTTCGAAAGTGACTTAAATGCTTTAAAAATAGCATATTTAAATGATTGGACTTTCTAATGAAGTGGAGGTGGTAGCTCTTTTGTAAAAAAAATTTTTTTGAGATTTTATTTTATTTTATTTAAAAAAAAATTTTTTTTAATGTTTTTATTTATTTTTGATACAGAGAGAGACAGAGCATGAGAGGGGGAGGGGCAGAGAGAGAAGGATACACAGAACTGGAAGCAGGTTCCAGGCTCTGAGCTAGCTGTCAGCACAAGCACAAAGCCTGACGCGGGGCTCGAACCCACGAATGTGAGATCTGACCTGAGCCGAAGTCGGAGGCTTAGCCGACGAGCCACCCAGGCGCCCGAGATTTTATTTTTAATTAATCTCTGTACCCAGTGGAGGGCTCGACCTCAGAACCCTGAGGAGATCAAGAGTTGCATGCTCTGCCAACTGAGCCAGCCAGGCACCCTGAAGTGGTAGCTCTTAATGAAAAAAGTATCCCAAAGAATTGGGGTGAAAAAATTATTAGATGGTAATAGGAAGAAAGAGGTTAATCTAAGAACTAGGCTTATTACCAGTTGTGTCCGAAACAGAAGTCTCATGAATTATTCTAGACAAAAAGACCAATAAGCTGTCTATCAAAATACTGGAGTTAAAAAGATATCCTAACAAGCTACAGCTACAAAAACACAACAGGTATTGATATTCAAGATTACTGGGTGTAATTTTGGTCATAAGACAGGAAAATAATGGCTGAAATGAAAAGCCAGTTTTTGGAGCAGAGTTTCCCCCCACTGGATATTTAACCTTTAATATTTATAATGAATAAAAATAACCCATCCTTTTTTTTTTTAATATACCATTTTGAGTTTATTTATGAGAGAAGGAGAGTAGGAGTAGGAAAGGGACAGAGAGAGAGAGAGAGAGAAAAAGAGAATCCTAAGCAGATTCCATACTGAAAGCACCAAGCCCAAGAGGGGCTTGAACTCACAAACCATGAGATCATGACCTGAACCTAAATCAAGAGTTGGACACTCATCTTGGTCACCCAGATGCACTCTCCATCCTTATTCTTTTAAATTCTTAAAAAATGTTTATTTATTTTTGAGACTGAGAGAGAGAGAAGCAGAGAGATGGAGACAACAGGCTCTGAACTGTCAGCACAGGAGCACAGGCCAGACTCGGGGCTTGAACTCACAAACCGTGAGCTCATGATCTGAACCAAAGTTGCTCAACTCACAGTCACCCAGGTGCCTCCCTCATTCATTTAAAGAAAGGGAAAAAAACCCTTCTTCATAGTTAGGGGCTGATTCAACTCTACCTTCAAAAAAATTTTTTTTTAACGTTTATCTATTTGAGAGAGAGTGCGCACACATGCACATGTGCATATAAGCAGGGGAGGAGCAGAGAAAGAGGGAGAGAAAATCCCAGTCTCCACACTGTCAGCACAGAGCTGGAAGCAGGACTCGATCCCACAAACTGTGAGATCCTGACCTGAGCCAAAATCAGGAGTCAGATCATTATTAACTGACTGAGCTACCCAGGTGCCCCTGTTCCTTTAAAGCTTTTATTAATCTTGTTAAAAAATTTTTTTGTTAAAAGTTTATTTTGAAAGAGAGTGCATGTGGGAGGAGAGGGGAGAGGGAGAGGGAGAGAATCTCAAGCAAGCTCTGCACAGCCCATCTGGGGGCTCAATCTCATTAACTGTGAGATCATGACTTAAGCTGAAATCAAGAGTCGGACACTCAACCAATTGAGACACCTCGGCACTCCCAAAATAATTAGTAGTACATACATACTACTTTAGTGATTTTAATACTTTATTTTGTCTTATTAAACCACAGACTTAGAGGGAAGGGAGGGAGGGAGGGAGGGAGGGAGGGGGAGGGGGAGAGGGAGAGGGAGAGAGAGAGAGAGAGAGAGAGAGAGAGAGAGAGAGAGAGAGAGAGAGAGAGAGAGGGAGGGAGAGGGAGGGAGGGAGAGAATGAATGAAAATTTTAAGCAGGCTCCATGCTCAGCTCAGAGCCCGACGTAGGCTTCCATTCCATGACTCTGAGATCATGACCTGAGCTGAAATCAACAGTCACATGCTCAACGGACTGAGGTACCCAGGCACTCCTGTCCATTCTTATATTAGCCATTTTAACAAGTGTGTAGTGGTTCCTAATGGTGTTTTTTATTTGCCTTTCCTTAATAGCTAACAATTTGGTACATCTTTTCATGTGCTTACTCACCATCCATATATCCTCTTTGGTGAAGTATCCATTCAAATATTTCACCCAGATACTAATTAATTCCCTAATTTCTAATGTTCTTATTATAGAGAATTCAAGAAACAAAACTGTTTCTACCAAGTCTTTCCTACTTAGCATCTTATCACTCCTTCTGAACCTGGTAGAACTGATTATTCCCTCTACTGGGTAAAATTGCTTTTAAAAAAAAATTTTTTTTTTGAGACAACAGGAGTGAGGAGGTTGAGAATCTTAAGCAGGCTCCATGCCCACAGGGCTCTATCTCAGGACCCTGAGATCATGACCTGAGTCAAAAATCAAGAGTCTGATGCTCAACTGGCTGAGCCACCCAGGTGCCCCTTGCTCAAATTTTATCACATTCAAATTTTATCACAGCATTCTTATTGTGATAAAAAAAAACTAACAAACTTTTGTTTACTGCTTCTCTCCTATTCTATTATAAACCTTTGAGGGCAGAGACTGTGAGTTATTTATCTTTACAGCCCCAGGACCAAGTACTGTGTCTGCCATAAATGGAGAATGGACCTCATCATAGTTGTAGGAGCTAAATTCATTACTCCATGTCCTTTTATTAAGATAAACGAAGACATTGCTATTGTATCTTTATTTAATCCCGTTCTCAAAAGAGTGGTGTCATCTGAAAATGAGTCCAGAATATCAGCCAAATAATTTATTCTATTAAGAAAAAAACATTCTCAAGGTTTTAAAAACACTAGTTTTCAAACCAGCCTCCATTTATCTTAAAACAGGTGCTTTCCTAATTCCTCAGACAAGCAATCCTCAATCATTTCTCCTATAATATGTAACAGGTGACATTTTCACATGTGATGCACTCCCATGCACGGCTGAATAATTCCTGTTACCTAATTATATCTTTCACCCTCTAATCCCAAACTCAAGGAGTATTTCAGAATAAAAATAATTGCAAACAATATAATATTGATAACTCTGAATTCACTCTCACTTGCTTTCAAAAGACTAAATATAGAAAAAATTTAAATACATTTAAAATGATTTGCAGGCTCCTGGATGGCTCAATTAGTTAAGTGTTCGACTCTAGGTTTTAGCTCAGTTCATGATCTCATCGTTTTGTGAGTCTGAGCCCCACATTAGGCTCTGCACTGACAGCGTGGAGCTTAGTTGGGCATCTCTCTCTTTCTCCCTCCCTCTCTGCCCCTCCCCTGCTCACCCTGTCTCTGTCTCTCTCAAAGTAAATAAACTTAAAAAAATTTTTTAAAAATGATTTATAAATCACATTATTTCAACAACCATTGTGGAAATTTCTTATAGCATGCCTCAAAATTAGTATGGCAAACCAGATGGCAACTGCCTTTCTTTATTACTGAAATTGGTCTTCAAGCCTTGTTCTAAGGAGTTAAAGTGATATTTAGTATCAGAGAAAAAAACTTTGCTCATTTCTTCTTTTTCCTCAGTGGATCACATGACGATATTCTCCTCACCCAAGGTGAAAAAACCCTCATACGTGCACTCAATTATCAGGTAGTGCTGCTGTAGCTCTTATCATTACGGCAAAGTATACAGTGAAAAATGGGATCAACATCTCTATTTTTTTTTTATATTTATTTTTGAGAGACAGAGACAGCGCAAGCAGGGGAAGGTCAGAGAGAGGGGGAGACACAGAATCTGAAGACAGGCTCCAGGCTCTGGGCTAGCTGTCAGCACAGAGCCTGATGCGGGGCTCGAACCCATGAACTATGAGATCATGACCTGAGCCGAAGCCAGACACTCAACCGACTGAGCCATCCAGGCGCCCCTATACTACTTCATAAGTTTAATAAGGTCACAGAACTAAACAACTGTGTACTTGTCAGCCAAATGCTATTTGATAAACACAGATAATGGAATTTTTTTTAAATCACAAAGAAATCTAACACTGGAAACAATTTTCTGGTAACGTGAATCATTGTTACTTACCAGTATACATGTCCCAACAATGAAAGAGTAAAGCAAGCTGAATCACCAAACTCAGTAACAATATCATCATGGCTTTTTTGCTTATTAAACACTCCACCAGATAAGATCTGTTCCCCTTCTGCAAGCCTTTAAAACACAAATTTACAGATTAAAAAAAGTCAATATTAAAAGTACTGTGTGTAAAGACATCCTTCATTACCAATGTACTTCCAAATATGGAGATAGATAAAGTAAAAAGGTCGTGGCACCTTGAGAACAGCAATAGCCGTGTATTTAGAATCATTTGGAAGACTGGGAATTTATAATCTTAAAATTCCAGTCTTGCCTTTAAGAACAGAACCAGTTAAATTTAGTCCCTAAATGTACAAATGCAGTATGAGCAACATACACATTACTCATGTCAAAAGAAATGGAAGGTCAGTATATACTGGGGGAAAATGTGTACGGCTCCTCATTAACACATGTGGTAGTCCTTTTTAGTTCTGTAATTCCTCAAAATTGGAATCTGGAAGCAAATTAAACAAGACTAACGGATTTTAATGAAAAACTGCATACTTAATGGTCTCACTCGATTTTAGGTTTATTTAAAAAAGCTGAATAGCACTTCATCTCTTTGTATTTGTCAATTATGTTTTCTTGATATAAAAAGTCACAAGTGTTCCCCCAAGGGGGAAAATTACTTGACTTCACTATATATTTTTAGCATATCAGAGTTTATAATGGTTTCTCTTTTAAAGTTTTTCCAAACCATCATGTGGAAAACACTCATGTAAGTTTATTACACAGCATATCCTAAACATTAAAGGTGATATCTATATTTCTTTTACAGTCAGTAGGACTTTTTTAAAAACCATGAATACTTGTGAGATAAGAATGTATAAGGTAAGAATGGGCTTAAGAAACTAGCAAATTAAATTCTATGGAGACTTCAGGAGGCTCACTGTGTCCTCTTGCTGTAAACCTACCAAACTATATTCACAAACACGCTTTTACAATTATCTAGCTATTTACTTAGTCCCTTTTAGCATCATTCCATCTCTTACAGCACAGAACAGAGATTAACAGAAGATAACTACCTATATCTTTACCTGCCTCCAGATTCAGAATACGGACAGGTGACATGTTTAACTATAATGTTCAAAGGAAGTGCTCTCTGCATCTGCCCCCATGCTTAAAAGGGGTAGGATTAGTGGCTCGCAAATAGAATGGTCTTGAAAGCCGAATAATTACACAACTATCTAGTCGCAATGAAGCATTAACCTCAGGTGAACAGGTAAGGAGGTTTTCAGGCTTATTCCAATTGAAAGCAAAGGAAATGAAGTAACACTTGGGATAATTCTGGGAAATGACAGGAATTAGTTAGAATTAAATTCTATTATTTATTACCATAACAATGAAATTTCTCCATAACAAAAGTGATAATGCCACAGGCAACAGTACAAACATTTTAAAAGTTACTGAAATAAACAAATCTCTACTACCAAAAAAGAGAAGAGAAAGGGAGTCAAGAGTTTAATCTATCAAAAGGATTTTATCCAAAATTCTACAGTGTAAGTAAACAATATTAGATAGAAAAGATTTAAAAACTTACTTGCTGAGATCAACACAACATTTTGCAAGCAGGTATTTACACTGCGGTGTAGTACAACTGTGTCCTTTCAAGAGTCTATATGCCTTATATGCCTTTCCTGAGCGGTAATAACAGGTTGCCAATAAAAACAAGGCTTCCTCTGAGTGTACTAAGAGCACATATGAAAAAAAATGGCTATTATTCAGTATGTTGAATGGTAATCACTGTTTATCTGGCAATAAACAAGTTTAGCAACAAAAAATTAGTCATGTTATTTCATATAAAACAATCATTTATTAATCCAAATTTGTACTGAAAAATACTTTACTGATAGAAATCTTAGTTCCCCAAGTTCCGATTACCTTCTTTTTACAAAGAATCAAGGATGTAATACAATGAAGACAGTCATGGTATTTTCTGTAAATCCTTAACAAAAGTGCACACTGGGTGCACACCCACACACTCACACCTACCTTTAAATAGACTACCAGGAAATGGTTGTGTTTTTTTGTAATATTTTTCTAACAGACTCTCTGAGAGAACAGAAATCAAATTTCATGAGAAAGGGACACTCAGGGTTATAAAGCTAATTACCCATCTGAGAGATTACTTTCTACCTTAAAAAAGGACCAGATTAAGAAAAAAAAAACCCACTTATTTCTAACACCAAGCATATACTAAATTATATTCAAGATAATTTAAGATAGAAAATTTCTAAATTGTGAATACCCACGGCATTTAAATCACTCAACTGACAGTAAACAATTCTACAGCAAAAATAATTATACTGCCCTGCAATGGCAAGAGCTGAATTATCCAGTCTGTTCCCTGGCCTCCATACTAAGAAAGGCCCCTTCTGTCCTAGTCAATGAGATGTGGCATTTCCCTCCCTTGCTTACTCTCACCCAAACTGACCACCACCTCATTTCTAGCCTTGCGATCTCCCAACTAGTCCAGGTGAGAGTGGATTGAGGCCAACAACAAAGGAGACAGAGAGACAGAAAATCACCAATCTGTGCTTCTAAAAATGGGTTCTGTAATAACCTCAGTGGATTGAGGGATGTTTGAAACCAGTGATTCTAAGAGTGTGGCTGCCCCTCTACCAGCACGGCACGACTTGGGAGCTCGGTAGAAATTCTTAGCTCCATCTCAGACCCACGGAATCAGTCATTCTGGGAATGAGGACCAGTGATCTTATCAGACACTTCAGGTGATTCTGACGGACGCTAAAGTTTGAGAATCACTGTTCTGAGGTACTTGCTACATCTTAAAAAGTTAACTTCACCCAAAGTTTGGGATAAAAAAATTGTTAACTTCATTCACAGTTTAGGATAAAAAAGTAGATAATTTGAAAGTTTACACAGGTTTTTGGGTCACGCAAGCAAAACCAGGACCCTTCTTCTCTGGTCCATCTTATAATTTTTCATGAAACCCTAGTTTAAAAAAAAACAATATGCAATGAAGGATATGTAGTAAATGATAATGAACCTCGGCACACATGTTAATGGGGTGTACATAGTATTCGTGGTTCAGAAGCCAAAAAAAAAAAAAAAAGAATAGGGAACTCTCCTACGGTGGGAGCAAACTTCTAATTTCACTGAACTGTAAGTGCTAATTCATACGAGTTAGAAAGTGTGATTTCTTCTTGATCTTGCGATAAAGGTCTAGTTTCTGGTCACCTTATAAATTAAGCTTTTAAAAACTATTGGTCATACCAATAAGCAATGGCTCCCCAAAAGTAGTTTAACTTCTAGCCATAGCAATGCTTTATCAAATGTTTTGTTTACAAATACTTGTTTATGCTTAGGTCCATTTTCACTGCAGTAAAATCCTCTAATAACATAAAAGTACTGAATATTGTGTGTGTGTGCAATTTTAGTGTTTAACTACAATTACCTTTTTGAAGTGCAGTAACCCAAAATCTACAAGTTCAAATGAGAATATGGGTTGGAAGGTTAACTACGTCTTAAGATTAAAGGACATGTAAGATGTTGTAAATGCAGAACTTAAAGGGCTGTGAATGACATGGAGAGACATGGGTGGTTGTGAGGCTCCCCCAAAGTAACTTGACAGTCCTGAACACAACCAGTGGGCCTGTAGTAAGGGGTTATAATAACGCTCAGCAGCACAGACTATTAACAAATAGATTTTGTCTGGAACAAGAACTCCAACGGACTGACAGTGGCTGCCTTGAGCGCTAAATTCAGAAAAAGTCCAAGGATGATCATGGCTTACAAAATAAGTGTGCCGAGATCAAAGCAACAAAACCTAGAAATAGTTATAGATGTCTCTATGACATTTATTTACCATTCTTTACTTAGAGCCTTAATTAAAATATGTGATTGGGAATTATAAGGCCCATAATTTATTTTATAATCAGGAATAAAGTGAGCATTGACTCCAGTCACTCCTAAAATTAATATTGAGGAATCAATCATGTGCTAGTTATAGTACATCCATATGGTGGAATACTCATCACAGTTGTCAAAGAAAAAAAAAAGACATAGATTTCCAGAATACACTGTTAAGTGAAACAAAACAAAAAGAAGTTGTAAATTATATGGAAGCTTCTTCTTACAAACAGGCTAGGCTTAAAAAATTGAAAGGTCATTTCATATAAGTCCAAAATTATTAAGAGAGGTTTCAACTTGCATCTTCAAGATACATTTCCATCAAATAGGAAGGTGAGACTCTCAGCATGGATCCACTACACCGGTAAAGCCTGTGAGCCCAAGTTTAGGCCCTGGTGAGCCTAAGCCCGTAATAAAGCCCTTTGCTTTTGCAAAAAAAAAAAAAAAAAAAAAAAAAAAAAAAATATATATATATATATATATATACACACATATATATATGTATATGTATATATATAGGAAGGTGAATTCATCTTTCAATGCTTTCAAATCAGATAGACACCTCTTCTTCATGTTGACTTACAATGTAAATGAACAGACTTTTCCAAAATGGACCAGTAAAAGCTTGGCGAGGTGAGGGTTCTTAGCCTTGATAAACTCCAATTATCATCGATCATCGAGAACTGCTTAGAGGTTAAAGTACTGTTTCTGCCTTGTCACGAACTCTGATATTTTAAGTATTCAAAAGGCGTAGAATCTATGAAATCATCTATGATTTGTGACACATGCTTCATCCTGATTATCTTTTAAGTTTGTGTATTTGCTTATTTATTTCGAGAGCACATGCACAAAGGGAGGGGCAGTGAGAGAGGGAGAGAGATTCCCAAGCAGGCTCTTTGCTGTCAGCACAGAGCCCGACATGGAGCTTGATCCCATAAACTGTGAGATCATGACCTGAGTCAAAATCAAGAGTCAGATGGCCAAATGGCTGAGCCATCCAGGTGCCCCTTCAGTTCTGTTTTTAAAAAATATTTTTATTTACTTGTTAAAAGTAAGCTCTACACCCGACATGGGGCTTGAACTTACAATCCCCAAATCAAGAGTTGCATGCTCTACTGACTGAGCCAGCCAGGTGCCCCGATGATCTAAGTTCTTAAATCAATGAAAGGCAATATAGCACATGCATTACCACTGACTTCAGAGTCAAACTGCTTGGGTTCATATTCCAGCACCACCACTTATTAGCTTCCTAACTTAGGGCAAGTTAACTTCTCTGTTCCTCAATTTTTTTCATCTGTAAAATAAGGACATAGAGATACTGATCTCTAAGGACTGCTATTAGGATTAAATGAGTTAGTATATATAGTACTTAGGATAGTGCCTGACGCACAGTAAGACCTATATGTGCTATTATTAAATTATTGTTGGCTTTCTCCTAAATTTACAATACCTGAATAGTCAGTTGATAGTAATATGGGTTACACAATACATGATACTGAGCCACAAGGTCAAATAATTCCATTTCATCACTAACTTTTCTTTTGCTAAAGGATTTCAAGTGCCTGGGTGCTATGCTTTTCATATGCAGAGTGATTCATTCCATCCTTGAGAGTCATTTCTTTTGTTGAACACCTCATCCATATACACAACTTCAGTATTTTAATACTATTTCCAGTTTTTATTTTCTCTACATTTGTTTACATCCTAAATTTCAATATTACCTGGTTTTATATTTGTTGTATATGATAGAATTAATAATGTTTTAAAATACTTTGAAACCATGCTTAGAGTAAACAGACCACAGGTAACGAAATTTTTAAAAGGCTCCTTAGGGTTTGACGGTGGAAAGTGACCATCCATAAGGAGAAAGCAGATGCCCAGATCACAAAGGGTTTGGCAAGCTATCTAAAGATTTAGGGATAAACTCTTATAGCAACTACATGTCTCTGAAGCATTTTAAGAAGGAAAGTAAAGAGAATGGATTGATTTGGGAAGGGGAAAGCAAGAGTAGATATGGGAAAACCAATTAGGAAGCTTTTTTAGTTAAGAGGTTCTACTGTCTTAGATTAGTGTGGGAACATTAGGAATCCAGGTTTACACGCACTGAGTTTGATGTGTGTGATGTCTGTGTGAAATGGCTAAGTTAATGCAATGAAACATTGGAGTCTTGAATTAAAAAAAGGTTCATAGGGAGACCAGAGTCTTAATCACTAACACATTAAAAAAAATTAAAACTATGACAATTAAACAGTATCATCTTTTTTACTAGCAAGAATTTAACTTTGACAGTAAAAGGTGAGGCCAATGGGCCAGACATCCTTCTGGCACCCTCCCCACTTTCCCATATAACAAACTGACTGAAATTTTTAGCTACTAGATATATGTATTAAATTTTCCAATAATGGCCTAAAAATGAAACATTATGCCCTATCATTAGTAGTACTCTGGATATTTCCCCTCAATGATGCCCTTAACATAACCTGGTAAACATTTTTTTTTTAATGTTGCCATTTGTAGTCACTCATTTCTGTGATTTTGGCTCTTAATATCATAGCTAAGACAGAGGAGAGAAGCAGATGCTGAGCCTTTTACTCTGGTTCACTTCTCTTCAACTGAGCCCAATTTACTGAAACTGATATACCCAGTGCAATTTCCACATCTGGGCCCACTGATTGTTACGACAGGTAGAACACTGGTGAACAATTTTATGGTAACTTAAAATATATTCATATTTAAAAATCAACATTTTGTAGTGTGGGATGCAAACTCTACATCAAGACAGAACACTAGATTTCAAGCAACTGTGAGCTTTCCACTTGGACCTTCAGAATAACTTAGGGAATACGTGTTGACACAATGTCTTCAGCTACTTCGTTTTCCTTGCTTTTCACCAGTTACAACCGCCCGTCCCATGCCGTCTCACAGATGGCAATTTTTAATCTTTCCCCAGAAGGCCTGGGTACTTCCTTATAAAATATAATGCACACAAAACTTACATCTGGTTAATCTTCTGAACATAAATAAATCATCTGTTCAAGGACCCATCATATTTATTGTATTAATGTATTCTTTGTCCATATAATCTAAGACTATTTCTATTTGTTCCTAACCACTCATTTCTATTTATTCTCAATAGCTAGATACATATAATTGTAATTAAAAACCTTAGAATTTGCAGCACTACATGCTATCTATTACGACCAAGGGAAAAGCTGAATCTATATTCTGTCCAATAGTTAATCAATTGGCAATGGAGAAAGCCTTTGATCAAGGAGTTCAGATATGCCAGTGGGAAGGAAAAATAGGTGCAGAAGGAGATATGGAAGGAGGTGATTGTGAAATCAATTTAGTGCATATCAACCTTCATTAAAACAACAACAAACACACAAAAAGAAAATAACAAAGTACATCATATGTAAGAAGAATAAAAAAAAATCTGAAAAGCTACCATAATAGAATATGCTAGGGGGGAGGAACTTGTAGAGGACTTCCTTATGTGCCAAAACCACAGTAGATTATTATAGTTAGGGCTGAAAAGTATCCTGTTAAATAGATATCTCTCGTCCTAAGTTAAAGATGAGGAAAATTAGGCTCAGAGTAGCTTCTTTCCTAAGATCAAATGGCTAATGTACATTGGAGCTGACACTCTACACCACTTTGCTGACACTATAGTCTTAGGTGAGCTAACCATGCAATTCTTAGGAGAAAGGCAAATGGGTGACAAAGAACTAGTGAAACTGAGAAATTATTTCAAGAATCTGGTTTTCCAAGGGTCCTATCCATCTACTTCTTTAGACTCATGCCCTATAGTGTGTCCTTCTCTAAGACACAGGAGCTACCACTAGTGGCACAGGACACCACTGAGCAAAAGGACAAACAGGTTACACCTAACATACCGATTCTGACCAACTAATGTTGTCAGCCAACAACACTGTTACTAAGAATTGTGAAGTTGGTTCAACAGCAACAAGTAGTATGATAGATTAGTGATGTCTATTATGAGTCAGAGTGGCATGTATTTGCTACCCTTTAAAGTAGAATCAGAAAGATTCCTGTGAACACTGGTCTCCATTTCTTCATTTCTAAAATGGCAATAGTAACACCTATTTTGTAGGATTATTGAAAACTCAATAAGAAATTAATATTAAATATTTATTAGAGTACCTAGTACATAGTAAGAAATCAATAATGTTCTGTAGAAGTTATTGCTGTCATTATTGAAGTAGGATAGTATCTGCTCCTGTAAAATTTTCTCTCATCAAAATTAGAGTTAAACAGAGTGGTTAGGTTCAACAGTGAACCCCTGAACAATGAGGGGGTTAGGGGTACCTAAGCTGCAGAGTCAAAAATCTTCAAGTAGTTTTTGACTCCCCCAAAACTTAACTACTAAGGGCCTACTGTTGGGGCACATGGGTGGCACAGCTGGTTAAGCGTCACTTTTGATCTTGGCTCAGGTCATGATCACCAGGGTTCATAAGTTCAAGCCCCAAAATGGTGCTCCGATCTGTCAGTGTGGTGCCTGCTTGGGACTCTCTCCCCTTCTCTCGTTGCCCCTCCCCTGTTCATGTTCTCTCTCTCTCTCTCAAAATGCTATTAAGAATATCATGAGGGGGGCACCTGGGTAGCTCAGTTGGTTAAGTGTCTAACTTCAGCTCAGGTCATGATCTCACAGTTTGTGAGTCTGAGCCCCGCATCAGGCTCAAGCTTGTTCCAAATTCCATATATTCCTCTCTCTTTCTGCCCCTCCCCTACTCTCTCTCTCTCTCTCTCTCTCTCAAAAATAAACAGACATTAAAAAAATAATAAAAAGAAAATAAGGAAGAGAAAATACATTTAACTATTTGTATTAAAAAAATCTGCATACAGGAGACCCACACAGTTCCAGTCTGTGTTGTTCAAGGGTCAGCTGTATGTTGAGAGAAACTAACACTTACTGAGCAACTTTCCAGATGTCAAGCACTGTATCAAACACAGAAAGTGGATTAAATAGCTTCATGTAGATTCATCTGGAATCATGCCCCAATTCTATGGGAAAACTTATTAATTTGAAACCACTAATACACAATCTTTTATCATCTAACTATAATAAACTAGAAACTGCCAATCCTTCAATAAGCAAATACAAACAAGAAAGTGTAAGAGAGCAAAACATAAGGGTTACGTAGGTATCAATGAAAATATGTCAGTAGGTTATGCATGATACACTTTGTTTTTTAAAAATTGAGTAGGGTAGGGCAATCTATTGCATTATTTCTAAGCCTCTCATCTTCTAAATCCTTTCACTGGAGCCTCGGACTCCTGTTTCACACACAGATCCTCCCCACTTTCCTTACTGAATTTCCCATCTCCCTTGAAGGGCCTGACAGCACTCTCAAAGGGATGCTATTTCCCCCGTATCCTACCTTCATCAGAGTCAAGGTAAGGTTTCCTCTTTCTTCTTAAAACTATTTCCAAGCATTACTCTTTGCCTGTTTGTGAAACTCCCTGCTCCTGAGCTCATACCTGCTCCTCGTAACTCTCAGCTCCTAATGCAGGACATTCGGCCTCGTTAACGGAAAAATTCTGCACCTGGTTCATGGTCTTCTGCTCCCATGTTATTCCCCCACATCTCCCAATTCAATCTCATCTGGGTTTCCAGCACTTCTCTGTATCTTAGTCCTCAGTCTGCTTCTGTGTTAACTTTCCTATAGTTTACATTTAGTTTACATTTCCATTTTGTCTATATTTTTAATGTTCTTATTCCTTGTCCTTTCTTGTGACACATGCCTGGCAAATCCCTAATATCTACCTTCTTACACTTGCAGTTAGGCTATTAAGCATTTGATACTAGAGTAAAATCATACAACTGATCAGAAAGGTTCCACTAGCAATTCACACAAAAATGTACAAATTATGCAAAAATAAAGCTCATTTACAACCCCCCAAAAAATGAAACTCTTGGCAAGTAATCCAATGGGAACTTACACAAAAAGTACAAAACTGAATTAAGCAAACAAACACCCGAGTAAAAAGAAGGCAGTACTACTTCTGGTTGGGAAGGCTATCTACAGTAAGTTAGAGAATTCTATGTTTACAGGTCAGCACTGATCAAAATCTTTGTGAAATTTCAAAGTAATAATAAAGTACATATAGAAAACTAAAAGATTAAAGGTGAAAGACTTCTTATCAAAGAATGAATTGGAAAGAAAAAAATGATGGGAGATAGGCCTCATGATATATTAAAATATAAGATAAAGTGTTAATTAAAAATGGTATGGGGGTGCCTGGTGGCTCTGTGGATTGAGTGACAGATTCCTGATTTTGGCTCAGGTCATGGTCCTAGGATTGTGGGATCGAGCTGTATGTCGGGCTCCATGCTGAGTGTGGAACCTGCTTGAGATCCTCTCTCTCTATCTCCCTCTCCCCAACCAGGTCCCCTCTCTCCCCAATTTGCACGCTCTTGCTCTTAAAAAGAAAAAAAGTATGATACTAGATTAAAAATAGAAAATTAACTAATGGAAGAGAGGAGAAATTCTAGAGGCAAAACAAAGCTTTTATTTTAAGTTTATTTATTTATTTTGAGAGAAGAGCAGAGCAAGCACAGGCAAGGAAGGGGCAGAGAGAGAGGGAGAAAGTCCCAAGCAGGCTGCACGTTGTTGTGGAGCCTGACATGGGGCATGACCCCACAAACCGAGAGATCATGACCTGAGTCGAAACCAAGAGTCTGATGCTTAACTGATTGGCCACCCAGGTGCCCCAGAACATTTTTAAAAAATTTAATATATGTTTTTTTTTTTTTTTTTGAGAGACAGAGACAGTGCGAACAGGGGAGGATCAGAGAGAGAGGGAGACACAGAATCTGAAGCAGGCTCCAGGCTCTGAGCTGTCAGCACAGAGCGTGACGCAGGGCTGGAACCCATGCACCATGAGATCATGACCTGAGCCAAAACCAGACGCTTAACCGACTGAGCCACCCGAGGCGCCCCTAAAAAATTTAATATAAAACCAAGTAAAACACCATGTGGGAGGGAATAAAGCATTGTTTAATGTGTAATATTGAATAAATTAAATAATAACACCCTGATAAATTCTTTCAATTTTTTTCACCACCACTAACATATTAATTAGTTGTAGAAATATGACTTTTCCAGCTATGAAGCAATAGAAAAAAGGATAAATGATAAAGCAGATGAGCTCAACTACATAAAAATTTTAAATATCAAGATAATAAAAAACCAACAGAATTAAGATTAAAAAGCAACAATCTGGGGGCAAATATTCAATAAAAACATAGCTCACAGCACTAGGAATAGATTTAAAACAAACACTTGAGAAAACACCCAGAATCCCTTGTAGTTATAAAAATGCAAGACAAGATATCTCATAATTCTTAAGTAAGCAAAAATACATTAAACTGATCAAATCTGATACTGAGAGGATTATGAAGGGAGTCTTATGCTGCTGGTCACACCCCAGATTATTACACCTCTCTCTGCTGTGTTATCAACTGGGGAAGAAGTAATTTGTTGTAGAATTGACCACACTGTTTGACTTGCAGATTCCATTCTAGAATATATAACCCAAAAATGACCTAAAAGAAAAAAACAAGCTATACCTAATTATATTAGCATCTTAGAAAGAGAATTATAAGAATTAATGACAGAAACAAGCATACATTACCAGCACCTGTTTCCTAACATTTGTTACCATGCCAGAAAGCTGTGCCAAGTGCTTTAACACATTATCTCGTTTCATTCTTCAGTGTTAACAAGCGATTATCATTATCTTTATTTTATAGATGAGAAACCTAAAATACTCAGACTCTGAGTGACTTGCCCAAGGTATACAACTGCATATTTAAGTGACAGGGTTAGGGGTTGTACCAAAGCTAGAGACTAAATTTATGCTCTTAGCCACAGAATATAGACTCTTAACAGAAAACCTAGGAAAAAATATCTAAAGATTGGAAAATGATTAAGTAAACCATAGTGTAAAACCTAAAACAACTCTACGGTTATTAAAAGTAACACATAAGGAAGCTAACAGATACAGGGAAAAGTTTTTATGAACTAGTGTCAATCATAAAGAAAAAACAAAAGCAATCCCCAGAATCTTGTTATATTTAAGTCATAGGAAAGGACAGAATCCCATTTATTTTATTCCTTTACTGTTTTATAGAAATGAACAGATTACAAACCTTCTGCATACAGTCGTTCTGCAAGGAAAACGGCATCTCGGTAAGCATAGTGGTTGAGTGCTTGCCATATAGCAGCCTGAAAGTAGAAGGAAAAGGACATAAATATACAAATATACAGTTTCAAAGTAACGCGTGGTGGAGCCTGAAATATTGTAATCAAATCAACGACCCTACTTTAAGTAATAAGATAAACTTCAATGTCCAGAGCGCAGACTCCAGAGCATGTTAGACAAGGCTCTTCACAGTGCAGCACCTAACATACCTGAATTTACTCACTCAATTCTCCAGGGACATTTAGGCCTCTGTGCCTTTTTGTTCTTCCTCTTCCCCCACAGAGGAATGTGGGCTCCCTCATGTACCTCCCTTTACAAATTGCTTATCCCTAAAGACCCAACTTAATTAACATCTACTTCATGAAGGTTTCCTGGCTGATTCCTAGCCATTTTTTTGGGGGGGGGGGTAAATATCTCTCTTCTGGTGAAGCACTTGTATTTTGGTACAGTTGCTTGTTTACAGGTTGCCCACCCCATAAACTACACTGCTCTAATCTTCAAATGGGAGCTTAAACAAATTTTCATGATATGCATGAAATGTATGTCATCCTCCATAAAAACTTCCCCATCTATTTTTTTTCTTAAAAATATATTTTTTTAATTTTTTATTTGAGCAAGAGAGCTGTGGAGAGGGGCACAAGGAGAGAGAGGAGAAAGAGAACTCCAAACAGGCTCCTGGCTCAGCGCAGAGCCTCACACAGACTCGTGAGATCATGACTTGAGATGAAATCAAGAGTCAGCCACTTAACTGACTGAACCACCAGGTGCCCCTCCACCTGTTACCTTTAAAGTCACCCTATTCTCACCCACTCAAGGAAGCATATTGGGATACAAATGAGTAAGCTATTATAGGAATAACCTTTAATCTATTTGAATTATATTTTTCTTTTTCTAGAGTTAAAAAACATAGCTATAAAGTATATAACAGATAGAATGACATTTTAACTCAGAGTAAACAAAAACACTTAGACCCATGTACTCACTATCTAGCTCAAGATATAAATTACCAATATATTTGAAGCCCTCTCCCACAAGTGCTCATCAGTCACATAACCTCTCTGAAACTACCATGCTGAATTTTGTTAATCTTCAGGTTTTCTTTACAATTTTTATACATTTGTATGTATATATCATCCTTAGGCAATGCAACACTTAATTTTCCCTGTTTTTGAATTTTAAATAAATATAATCATTGTATATATTCTGCTATGCTTTGAAATCCAGTATTATATTTAAAAACTTCACTCTCAATGTGTAGCTGGAATTCATTCATTTTGATTGCAGAATAAATAATTCATTATACAAATATACCAAAAATGCATTTTATCTATTTATAGCATATGAACATTTGGGTAATTTCTAGTCCCTCCCCCCCCCCCCCCCGTTATAATAATGCTGCAAAGAACATTCTTATATTTATCTCTTAGGGTACCTATTTAAGACTCTCTCCAAATTGGGATATATACTTAAGAATGAAATTATGGGGTTGTTGAGTTCATGCTCATTCACAGGTTCAACTTTACTAGGTAATGCAAATCATTGTCAAATTATGGGTTTAATTTATACTCCTACCAAAGACATTGGACTACTCATCATTCCACATCCTTGTCTACACTATGTACTGTCAAAAGTTTTTTTTGTTTATTGACTAATTGAGTGTAATCTCTACCCCCAATGTGGGGCTCGAACTCATGACCTTGACATCAAGTCACATGCTCTACTAACTGGGCCAGCCAAGTGCTCCCAATTTTTTATTTTTACCAGTCTGACAGATGTAAAATGCTTATCTAGTGCATTCAATGAGCATTTCTCTGGATATTAAAATGACTTCAATGTGTTCAATGGTAATTTATTTCATGTTTATTGGTCTTTTGGCAAATGCCAGTTCATGTGTCATTCAGTTTTAGATGATTTACCTTTTCTTACCCAGCATTTTCAGGAGCACTACACCAGATAGGTTTTTTAAGTTTTAGTGTGTCATATAACACTAATTTTCATCTGTTATATAAATTATGTAAGTTATGTGTTTATATATGTTTATGTTTTGGCTAGCATTTTCAGAAACAAAACCACAGGAATTTCTTTTAATCTTCTGGGTTTCTTTTTAACTTTTGGTCTGTCATAAGATATAAAAGTCACCAATTAATTTTTTAAAAAGTCATAAACTTACAAATTGAGATATCTTACAAGTGATCGTGTCTATTTTTAGCATCATGACCATAATTTGTTGGATAGCTTAATATAGTTACAATAAAACCAGTAAGATGGGATTACCTAATAAAGACCATTAGTGAACACTGTAACAGTAAGGTTAGATTACAATTGATTAATATGCCTTGCATACAGTAACAGCACAAATATCTGAATGAAAAAGCAAATGTTAAATAACAGTTCTATGAGTATTATTAATTATAATTTTTTATATTGAAAGTCCTGTCCTAGAAGCAGTTGATGACTTACTTAGCCCAAGGGTGTAGTTTTCTATTTCCTCAAGCAAAAAAATGGTAAGTGAACTTCATTTGTTGTTTCTTGAGCCTCTTGTTTAAGCTTACTTTCTATATAGTCTCAGGACTGTCTAATCTGACCATTTCTATACAGATGCAAGGGAAAGTAAAAAGGTGGAAATTTAAATTTAATTTTGAATAATCTATACTATCACAGGCCACACTGTTTCCCTCTAATGTTACTATTCTTAATCCAGTCATTTCCTACCACTTCAAGAACTGTCTAAAACTCCTATTCAAAGTGTGGTCCTTAGAGCAACAACATGAGTATCTTCTGGGAGTTTTCTGGAAGTGTGGAATCTCAGACCCAATCCTAGACCTCCTAAATCAGAATCAGCGTTTTAACAAGATCCCCAGGTGATTTATATGCATATTAAAAAGTCTGAAAAGGACTGATCTAAAAAAGACTTATTCTAATTAAAAACATCACTGCTCAGCAGATTCCCCAAAGCCAAAGAGGTTGTCTCATCTAAATTTAATTCAAGATGTTATGAATAAAATACTTTTGAATCCTCCAGGCCATGTCCCTTAGCTTTAAAAGAAAGGCTTGAATTACTCAAGTTCCAAAGCCTCTTGTTTGTAGGTCTTCATGTTCCTTCTTGACCCTAATCCATTTCTTATACCTAATAAAACAGCCTACATATTGATGGAAATGAATCACAATACCATCTCCTTTCATAATCCACCCAAATTAGTTGGGCTACAAAGAAATCTCCCTTTGGTCTAAAATGACCATCTTTTGGGGCGCCTGGGTGGCTCAGTCGGTTAAGCCTCTGACTTCGGCTCAGGTCAGATCTCATGTTCATGGGTTCAAGCCCCACGTCAGGCTCTGTGCTGACAGCTAGTTCAGAGCCTGGAGCCTGCTTCTGGTTCTGTGTCTCCTTCTCTCTCTGCCTCCCCTCCCCATGCTCTGTCTCTCTCTGTATCAAAAATAAATAAAAAACATTAAAAAAAATAAATAAAAATAAAAAAAATAAAATGACCATCTCACTCTCCCTCAAATCTTTTCAAAAGTAGTTGACATAACCTATAGGATTCCAAGAGTATACATAAAAAAAAAAAAGGGGGAAATCCTAGAATTTTCAGACACTTACAAACTCCATACTGAAGAGAATTTGCTGTCCCAAAGCCTGATTGATCACCCCTACTCATAATTTCCAGGAGACAAAGGGGTTCATGCAACTGTAATTTTGTCACACTTCAGTTCTGTCAGCTGCCATAATATGCTTGTTTCCATATGAATTAATCCCATAATGCCCCTCAATCTCATAGAAAGGAATACTTAAAAACTGAAATATCAAACTACACTAAAACTCATTAGCAATTGGAGGATCCTCTCTATTACTTGGGAAATAAAATAGATGGGAAGAGAAAAGAGAAGGCCATGAATACCAATAGGATCTGCTAAGAAGAACCGTTAGATCACTGTTATGATTCTTCCCCAATTAAAGCCACCTAAATAAAAAAGATACCAAAGACAAGCTGTGCTGAAACAGCTGGAACCCCCAATAAAAGTGTTCCATATTGCTGCTAATAATTCTTCCATGTACCATTAACCAAGGCTCTGAGGTTCCTACTCCTTATTATTCCTAGACTTTACTCCTGATAACATTTGCCTGTGACGGATAGCAACAACATCCTCAGCTATTTAGAGTATAAAGGTATACTATGACTGTGTGAGGAAACTGTCTTTTACTGATTCCAGCATGACTGACCATGACTGAAAACCAATGGTGGGGGTGGCGGGGGGCGGCGGGGAAGGCAGTGGTGTCTTCTTTAACTTTTCTGAACCGAGAGTTCTAGTACTCACTTATTCAATATTTACTAAGTACCTATTATGTGCCAGACACTGTAGCCTCTATCTACAGTAATTAACAAATCATTTCTGTTCTCATGGAGTACCTCTCAGTGCTACTCCTGCCTCGATCAGTGGCTACCAACCCTTGACAATGCTCTACCTCGAATCTATTGCATCACAATCCCTGGAAGCTGGGACTGAGTTTGGGGATCTTTACTGTTAAACCTTTTCACTGGTAAGCTTTCAGGGCTCAGAATCATTCTACTTTTCTAGATAAGTAGTTCTCCTTCCTTTTACAGCACCCTCTTTTGTAAAAACTTACAAAAGCTATGGACCTCCTTTCCAGAAAAAAAACACATGTACATATATACACAGAAAACCTGTGTACAATGTTAGGGGTTCACAGATATCCTGGCTCATTAAGTATCACTGGTCCAGCTGATGAGAGACCGTATTAGAGTCTGATACATAATAGGTTTCAATAAATAGTTGTAGAATTGAATTTAGATACCTTAAGGAGGAGAAGAAAAGACAAGTTACTGAGCTAGAAAGGTATTTTCCTCTGCACACATGAGATACGACAGTCCCAGGGCCCTCCAGGGGCACCACTGCCACCAGAAGTAGGAGAGGGGCTCCTCATAGTTTGAAATGCAAAACACCTTTACCACATGAGGTCATGGATGTTGGGTTGAGTGCAGATGAAATAATGAATGTATTGGTAAGTCAATGTGGGTACATTATAGATTTAAGCAGTTCGAATGGGTTGGTTTAGTGTCTTACCATCATTTACAGAACTGCACCTAAAGAACGGTATCTAGAATCTTTCCCTTCTTTTGTAGTCCCATTCTGTTAACAATCTTCTTTCCTTTAAACTCAGCCTCCTACGTGGTCTTCCTGCCTGTAAACCATAGGTAATCCATCCTGTCCCAGGGTTATATTCTTCAAACATAAATATCATCACTGCTAAACAGAAGATGATAGCTCTCGAGAGGCCTGGGTTCAAATCCATGTTCCACGGCTTATTAGTTCTGTGTCTTGGGCAAGTAACAATGTCTCAAGTCTCTTGTTTTAAAACATAAGAGTCCATAATGATTAATATGTACATAAGGTTACATAAAATAACATAATGGTTCCTAGTAATGCCTAATAATTACTCAATAAATTTTAGCTGTACCATCATCATCGTCATCATCGTCGTCATCATCATCATCATGTCTTTCTTCCTATTCAAAACTTTCTAATGTGGTATTTTTTTTTTAATATAAGCTATCTCTATACCCAACATGGGGTTCAAACTCACGACCCTAGGATCAAGAGCTGCATGTTCTACTGACTGAGCCAGCCAGGCGCTCCTGTGCTTGTTTCCATTTTTTTAATTTTAATTTTTATTTTTGAGAGAGAGAGAAAGCATGAGCAGTGGAGGGTCAGACAGAGAGGGAGATACAGAATCAGAAGCAGGCTGTCAGCACAGAGCCCAACGTGGGGCTTGAACTCACGAACCGTGAGATCATGACTTGAGCCAAAGGTGGACGCTTAACCAACTAAGCCACCCAGGTGCCCCGGTTTTTTTTGTTTTTTTTTTTTTTAAATCAAACAAGTAGACGGTGAACCTTAAAACAAAAATGCGTGGTGCTGGCAAGGAATGAACATTAAGAACAGTTTTTAAATATGCTACAGACTCTGTGCTATCTGGCCTACATCTCCTCTATACCATGACATAGAAAAGACATACATAAAAGGTAATGTGACAAACTATGAGTGTTTTCCTCAGAGAACCTCAACATTTGCACTGTGGAATAACTCAAAAACGTCATTAAAGTATATGTTTAATACAATCTCCAGCTCCAACCCATGGCCAATGAACCCTAACCCTAACCCTCTTACACAAATCAAGATGCCCAAGTCGCTTCTCTGACCTTCAGTTTTAATCATCTGTAAAACAAGCATAAAAACACCACCGTTGAGATAAATCTAGCACAGTACTTGGTTGAATTCTCAACCTCCATAAGAACTTATCTGTCCTCTGCTGTTCTACTAGACCACCCCACGACCTAGGGCTCTGGAACCATGTATACAGGTATCTGTCAAAATGATACTCATTTAAATTAGGCAAGTGCAGTGATGATGAAAGGAAGAAACTCAATGAAGAGAGGGAGAGAGAATCTCCAGGAGGCTCCATGCCCACCACGCGTGGAGCTGATACGAGGGGCCTGATCCTATGATGACCCTGAGATCATGACCTCAGCCGACATCAAGAGCCAGACACTCAACTGACGGAGCCACCTAGGTGTCCCCCACCTCCTGACTATTTTTAATAGTAATCCACCCAGGGAGGGTGGAAGAGTTCGTGCTTACCTTTCCAATTCCTCTTGTATCATGTTCTCTTATGCTCTCTGTGTTAAAGGACAATGGCCTTCTTGCAACCCCTCAAACTACCATGTTATCTGCCACAGGCCCTTTAAACATACACATAGTTCACTTTACCTGGCACATTACTCTTTTCCTCCAAACTATGCAAATTTGAGTCATTCTTTGGACTTCTTTCTCAGGGAACACTTTTTTGGAGACCTCTGATGGGTCAGGCATTCTTAATACACACTGTAACAGCACTAAGTATATTCCCTTTGTAATACTTCATTTTACATTTATTTAGGAGACTAAGTAATGTCTTCCTCACTATAATACAAACTGCAGAAAGGTAGGGATTACATCTGGTTTTGCTCATTATTAGATTCGCAGCATCTATTATGTACTTTTTAAGCAAGTGCTCAACTAATGGATGTTGAATGAATAAACAACTAATCTTTGATTTTTTTTTTTTTTTTAAGATTTTTGAGAGAGATAGAGTGTGAGTAGGGGAGGAGCAGGCACACACACACACAGAATCTGAAGCAGGCTCCAGGATCTGAGATGTCAGCACAGATCTGATGTGGGGCTCGAACCCATGAACTGTGAGATCATGACCTGAACCAAAGTCAGATGATTAACCAACTGAACCACCCAGGCGCCCCTGATCTTTGATTTCTGCCAGTCCTACCACTGTCAGTATCTTATGTTAGTCTTAGCTTCAAGTTTCTCTGTATTCGTATACAGCTGACCCTTGAACAGCATGGATTTGAAGTTTATGGGTCCACTTACATGTGATTTTTCTCAATAAATACAATGCACTACTGTAAATGTATCTTCTCTTCCTTATGATTTTCTTAGTAACATCTTTTTCTCTAGCTTACTTATAAGAACACAGTATATAATACATATACAAAATATGTGTTAATCAATGGTTTATGTTACTGGCAAGGCTTCTAGACAACAGTAGGCAAATAGTGGTTAAGTTTTTGAGAAGTCAAAAGTTATACTCGGATTTTCAACTGTATAGGGGTCAGTGCCCCTAACTTCTGCCTTGTTCGAGGGCCAAGAAGGGTTAATAATCGTTGAAAGTCTCTATTGAAAGAAACTCTGTGGCACACAGAATTATTGTTTTGTGATACAATCACCACCTAATTACTGTTTTACAAAATATGGGGATTTCCTAAGAACCTACCTGTTTAATTTTGTTATAAATGAAAGAACATGGTGAGTAGAAACAACATACTCAGGATTTAATTTTGGAGGCATGTATTCAAATTTGTGTGTCAGCTCTTTGGCGAGTGTGACTTTGGGGGAATTCTTTAACTCTTCTCAGCCTCAATTTCCTTGTTTGGAAAATGGAGCTCTATTTCTTGAACTTGTGTGGATTAAGTGACATTATATATATATATAAAATGGTCCTGGTATACTGACTAGCACAGAGTAGACACTAAAAATCTTCTCTTTTCCTGTTTTCTAATACAAACAAATTCAATAAAGACAATTCCATTATAACATCTCCCAGGATATCTGCCACAATTGCTTATTTTGTTAACATATAAGCCACAAAAGACCCAAATGATTCACCAGCTAACTTGGTACTACTGATCACCAGGAAAATTTGACATATATATACTATGACCATAAAGTCCTAGAACTTTGCATTTTTTTCTTTTTAAAATTAAAGAAATGAAAAGGAAAAAAGATATCATAATCAAGGGCTCTATCCATTTCTGATATAAAAATCAAGCTTTGCTCAGGAGAACATCACTCTTTTATTACCAAGTTAAAAAAAATTTTTTAATGTTTTATTTATTTTTGAGAGAGTGAGCGAATGAGACAGTGTGAGTAGGGGAGGGACAGAGAGAGAGCAAGTGAGATGCAGAATCCAAAGACAGGCTCCAGGTTCTGAGCTAGCTGTCAGCACAGAGCCCAACACGAGACTCAAACTCATGAACAATGAGATCATGACCTGAGCCGAAGTTGGATGCTTTAACTGACTGAGCCATCCAAGTACCCCTATTACCAATTCCTGAGAGGCTCAGAAAGTGATAGTAAAGGCCCAGCTCAAACTCCCCTATGCCCCAGAACTTGCCACCTGGAGAATCCCACATACAGCTCCTACCACCACTTTGCTCAAGTACCGCTAAGTTCCTCAGGGATGGGGAGGAACTTAGAAAGGAACAGGGGGAAAAACAGGCTATCTTCTAAGACACTACAGATTGGCAGCTATGAAGACCAGGACAGGCCCAACTGCTGGTGTGGACCTGCCCCTGAAAGAATTTCAGTGCATCATCTCAGAACTTCGACAAATTAAAGCCAGACAAGTGAATGCTGCTAACAGGGAGACAAACAGCAACACCACACCCATCCTCAAAAAAAAAAAAAAAAAAAAAAAAGAAAGAAAAAAAAATGTTTGAAAGAGATTTCCTACCGATTAAATGAATGGGTTAGTCTTAGGTTGCTTTCATTTAAAAGATGAATCAAAATTCGTCCTTTGTTCAAAATGGAAAATTCCTTCCTTGCCTGTTTGTTCTTAAACATGTAATATGATTTAAAATATAAATAAAACGGGGCGCCTGGATGGCTCAGTCGGTTAAGCGTCCGGCTTCGGCTCAGGTCATGATCTCATGGTTCGTGGGTTCAAGCCCCGCATCGGGCTCTGTGTTGACAGCTAGCTGAGAGCCTGGAGCCTGTTTCAGATTCTGTGTCTCCCTCTCTCTCTGACCCTCCCCTGCTCTCGCTGTCTCTCTCTAAAAACAAAAACAAAAACCAAAACCCAACCAACATAAAATATAAATAAACCTCTGTAATTGTACAACTGATTCAGACCTAAATGTGACCATATAAATTATTTTTACTGTTTTTGTCAAAAGAAGATAGTTGCCCTTTTTTTTGAATCATAAAAGAAACGGATAATATAAGGAGGTATAATAGAAAAAAATCACTGTGGAATTTTCCTGTTATACATAATAGTCTAATTTTTTAGGACTCTCATTTAGTTCAGGTCCATATCAGACGTTTTCCATCTGGGTGATTTTGTCCCCCAAGGGATATTTAGCAATGCCTGGTGGGGGGCGTTTTTGGTTGTCACAAACAGAGTGGGTACCTAGTGGGTAGAGGCCAGGGATGCTGCAGAACACCCTACAATATATAGGACAGGGTCCCCCACAACAAAGAATTAGCTTGCCCCAAACATCAATAGTGCCAAGAATGAGAAACTCAGGTATATGTTACTGTGTAACTGGATTATTTTACTAGTCCGTATGTCTCCCTAACTCTTGTCGGTCTCTCCTTCCCAACAGCACCAGATTAATCTTCCCAAAGCAGTGCTTTCATTACAAATTCTTCTGTTCAAAAACGTATAATGGCTATTTATTACCAATACCTTAACCCCCTCGACCTGGACGTGAAGTCCCCTATAATCTGATTCTACTTGGCTAGCAAAATCATCTCTCTCCCTGATCTCAATTCTCATACCAACCAAAGCTATAATATTTTATGGTCCTTTTTGTTCCTAAGTACCATTCTCAACTTCGTGCTTTTGCTCATGTTATATCATGCTAAAACCATTTTTTCTCTTCTTTTTTACCAATTCAAACACTTTCCATCTTCTAAAGCTTTAAGTTCTACTCTATCAAGAAACCTCATTTTTCCAGTCTACAAGGATCTATTTCCTGAGTTTCTTTATTATTATCATCATCTGTGCAATCAAATACATACTGACTTGTAATATTATCCAATTGTTCCTGTTAAACATTCTTATCTTCCCAACAAGACTAGACCCTTCAAAAGAGCAGAGGTTTTATCTCCACATTTGTACTGGTTAGCTTCACAAATATCTCCAACTCATTTTGTTCAAAACAGACTGTCAGGCTGCCTAGGTGGCGCAGGTCATGATCTCACAGTTCATGAGATCAAACCCGGAGTCAGATTCCTCACTGACAGCAGGGAACCTGCTTGGGATTTTCTCTCTCTCCATCTCCCTCTGGCCTCCTCCCCGCAACTGTGCAGGCATGCTCTCTCTCTTTCTAATAAATAAATGATCTAAAAAAAACCAAGAAGAGATTATCCTTCTTCAGATTTGTCCCTCTCGCAAAGGATTCTTCAATTATTAAATGGCACCACCAAAACGAAATCCAGGCAGCTCTTCTTGATCCCCACCCTCTCCCATTCAATCAGTCTCCATGTCTCATTAGTTACCTCCAAAACATCTTTTGAACTAATCAATTCCTTTCTTACTCCACTACTACCATTTTAGTCTAGGTTACTTTCATTCTAAGCCTATTTACTAAGTTTTTATTTATTTCTGAGACTGAGAGAGAGAGACAGACAGAGAGACAGAGAGAGAGAAACGCATGAGAGAACCCCAAGCAGGCTCTGTGCTGTCAGCGCAGAGTCCCATGTGGGGCTCGATCACACAAACAATGAGATCATGACAATTACAAACTGTGATAAGGGCACTATAAATAGGGTGTTAGAAGAGAGACCTAACAGGAGGTACTTGACCTGAGCCCAGGTGTCAGGTTTGCAATTGAACCACCAAAAGAGGTACTAGAAAATAGCAAAAAGTTAAGCAGCCTGAATGAAAAAATCAAATTGGAATGTTCTGCATCTGATGTGTACCAAGCACAGAAACGTATAAAAGACATTCTAAAATCTTCTCTAACAATGGCATTAGGAAGGTCCTTTTTGAGCAAATAAAATTGAAGCTGGGATCCGAAGGTTGAGAAGGAAGCAGTAATTTGAAGAGCATAACAGTGGGAGAAAACAGTATGTGCAAAGTCCCTAAGATGTAGCAGAACTGGGTATTGAAATAATTGAAAGAAGGCCAATGTTGTTGGAGTTGCATATTACTGAAAGGCCATTATAAGGAGTTCGGTTTTCATTCTAAGTGTGTGGGGAGTCACTGAAGGATTTTCAGAAGAGGGTTGAGTTGATGAAGATGTTAGATCTCTTGGCTACTATATGCGAAATGTAATGGAAGAAGGCGGCAAGAGTAAAAATAGTGTTAGGGGGTGTCTGGGTGGCTTAGTCGGTTAAGTGTCTGACTCTTGATTTCAGCTCGGGTCATGTAATTATTAATTTGTGATTATTTGCCTAATATTTTCTCTATATAAAGAACATAAGCAGAAAAGGGACTATACCAGGACACTAGTCCATAAAGGAATGAAATTATCATATATTTGCAATGACCTCCTCCTGCACCTACATTCCCCAAAGCTTATTATCCCAGTTCACATACTACGTGCACTGTCTTCAGGAACTATAGTGTACCCAAATATAGGGTAATTTCCCATTTACCAAAAGAAAATTTCATAAATGTGTTTCAGCTGACTTAAGTGTAGGAGGTTTTTCTTAAATGAAGATCAAATAATCAAATGCCTATTGCTTTATCAATTTAGTTGCATATTTTTAAATGACAAAATTTATTTTAAAATTTCATTTTTTTCTATTTTCATTGAACAACAATTTTATGGAAACTGCTCACATCTATCTTTGATATCAACAAGGCCATTTTCTCATCTAACACAATTTTCCTAAATACACTACATTTAATTCTAAGTTATTTGAAATACGGTACCTTTTGAATCCATGCTAGATGTTGTCCCTGTAGATCTTATTCCAAGCCAGAAGTATTCCTTCACTATCTAAATGATCTCTAAAACAATATGATGTGTATGGTATACACTTACTCTACTGCTTATTAAGGCGATTTTTAACAAAGCTTATTTACAACTTCACCCATCATCACTTCTGTGAAGTTCTAGCCTCAGGAATAATTTATAAATCCATTTAAATGTATTTGCTTTTTTAAAAAAAAATCAATTTCATCAGGTGAATTTTATAAATATCCAAATTGACACTAATTGAAATAGTTTAGGCTGTGTGTCTTCTTCCCCAAACAATTAAAAATAAAATAATTGACAGAATTTCTGCCTCGTAATAGCAGAGACTTTTTGTAAAGACTCAGTATAAAGTCTTTTGTAAAGACTCAAATATAGAGACAGTTTGGAGGAGGAGCTGATCCTTAGGCAGAGTTAGGGAGACATCCGGACAGTCTGTTTACCAGACTAGCTACTCCATGTCAAAACTTTAAAGAAAAAAAAAAAAAAAAGGCAGCAAACAGTTGCTCAACTTCCTTCTCAACTTTTTCCTATGCCTGGTAATATGATGGCTCAAACAATTTTCCAACTTACTCTCATTCCTTTACAAGTACATGCAATTACTTATGATAGTTTAAAAAAAAGTATCTGTCCCATTTTTTCCTTAGTAATTCTTTCCAATTTGCAGCCCTATCCCTAATCAGTTGATCTTCATCTGGTAGCTAACGTTGCTTGTTCTCCCACCGCTACAGACCCCTTATTCAGTGGCTGGCTTCTACTATAAATAACAACCAAAATTCTCACCTAGCCATATCCTAAAACTTTTTACCACAGTCGCAAATCTAATGGACAAAGGTAGTATGGGGGAAGAAAAAGGGGACAAATTTGACTTTTAAGCCTTAAAAACACCTAAGAGCATTACCGCTAAGAGTACTGTAAGGAAAAGGAGGAAACTTTATGGGTACCATCTAGGAAGAGGTTACATAGTGTTTTCTTCTCCATGTTTTTATGCAAGTCAATATTGTTATTAAATAGTGGCTATAGGATAGTATTGAGACTAGTTTATCATTTGAGAAAAATTTGGCGGCCAGAGAAGGCAAATGTATCATTATGAAGACAAAATTACACGACTATCAAACAGAAATCAAGTAACTTGACCGATATACTTATCCATTTAAGAAGGAATAGATAACCTTTACGGCGCCTGGGTGCCTCTTGATCTCAGGGCCGTGCTACATGCTAGGCGTGGAGGCTACTTAACAACAACAACAACAACAACAACAACAACAACTAAAGATACAGATAACTTCTAATTTAATGTTAGGCCTAAAAAAAAAAAATTCCTCAAAGGGACTCTACCAGTAAGGAGTCTGGATGGAAAAGAAATAGCTTTGGAAGCATTGATACAATTACAGACAGTTATATTTCCTAAGAAAGAATTCCACATTATATTGGTTCAAATACTAATAGCTGCTATATGTAAAAGAAGCCAACTGGGAGAAAACTGGAATTTCATTCTGGGAAGAAAACTTAAGGGAATGTGGAAGCAACGATGTATTAAAATATTTATTATTTGATATCATAGGCCTATTAAGGGTAATGGGAAATAATTTCTAAAATCAATTTGCTGTGTAACTTAAAAAAAAAAAAGTCCATAACTCAATGACAGCACTTGATAGAGGTCAACTCTTCTATTCAACTCCAACAGCCTATGGCGAGCTCAAAGTCTCCCAGACCTGGTCCATCAGTAAGGGACAAAAGATTCAGTTTCTTGAGACGACAGGGGGGGGAAATGATTTGGCACTGCATCACACTTCAAATCCAACAGGGCTTCTCCCGAGCCAACAGAGCACTGTGCGCCAAAGCATACCTTGGTGTCGTAAGGACAGCGAAATGGATGTAAAAACCCTTATTTGCCTTTCATTTCCTGAACGCATTATCAACTTGCACAATAAAACACTCCTGATCCCCATCACACAGGTCACGGAAAAACACCACCACCACCACCACCCAGAATTGCCGTTTCCACCCCCTCCCCTCGTATAGGTGCTTGCCCCTCAGCGCTGGGCCTCGGGAGTTCTCTTCCCTCATCATTGTCCAGTGGGAAATTCACTGAGCGAGGAAAACAACGTGGGCTACAGGACGTCTGTTACCAAAACAGAAATTAGTATTAAAAATACCGATCTTATCGGCCCTCCGCCCTCTCACGTAAAACAAAAACAAAACCGAACACCACCACCCCCACCCCGCCAACTTGCCCCACAATTACGAAGATCACACAAGCTCTGATCAAATGTGCTTCCCAATCATCGGGGCAAGGGAGCACCTGGGGCGAGTTTTCGTTTTCCCCCCCACCCCACCCCCGGGCTCTCACCCCGGCCCGGGGACCAGGCCCCTGGACTGACAGGAGGGGCTGGCCCGACCGTGGCCTGGCGGGGGACAGGGGCATTATAGCCAAACCCTGCTCATACCCGGGGTGAAGCAACGCAGGACCGGAGGCAACGCGGCTTAGGTTGCGGGCGAGGCCTCCGAGCCGACGCGGAGACAGGCAGGACCCGGCAGCAGGGGAGGCGGGAGAAGCAGCCGGGCCTAGGCCGCACCAGGCCGCGGAGTGGCCATACGCGGCTTCCCGGCCGAGGCAGCGAGTCAAGCCTCGGCGAATGGGGTTACCATTACCTGGACGGGTTCCTGCAGCACCGTCATCCTTGAGGCTCAGGCCCACTTTCTGCAGTGCCTCAGGCCCCCCCCGTAGCGGCTCCGGCCCGGCCAGCCCCGGCTCATTTAAACTCACCAGCGACCGTTACCGGGGGATGGGGGAGGCCGAGCGATTGCCGAGTACCTCCGAGCGGGACACGGAAATACCCGAAGTGGTGAGATCCGCGCGGGAGCCAGACGGAAAAGCCCGAAGGAGACCGGAAATGCCCGAGACCGACCAGCGGAGGAGGAGACCGTGGCCGGAAATTGCCGAGGATGCCCGGGGACTACCGAGTCCGAGCCCGAGCGTAGTTTTCTCCTCTCGGCCACGCCTTCACTCACGCACGCCACGCCCAATCGGCCACCTCAGGCTGGGTCGTCGGCGACCAGCCGGCTGGGCGTGGCTTACCCGAGCGGGCGGTAGCGTTACGTGGCGGTACTACCGCCTCCATCCGCCCCTGCACCTCTCCGGATCAATTGATGCGTGGTAGATTGAGGAGACGGTAAAACACGAGAGGCTAACTTTAATTAACCAAGAAATATTTGTCTGTTGAGTTTAGTTCACTCTTCATTCCAGAAGTACCTATTCGGGACTCGGAAATTTGGAAGGATTGCCAGCCTTCAAAGACTAGTAAGGACTTGGGCTGTCCACCCTGAAGAGATTACGGTCTCCTTAAAGGAAAGACTGCTACGTTATGTGGTGCCCATTATAAACGACATAAAAACTTTGAGGAGAGGGAATTAAATTGGGATTAAGATGAGAAAAGTTTCAGGGAAGGAAAAAGGGAGACTTGAACTGGACTCTGAAGAATAGGTGGCGTTAGAAGAGTGTCAAGGGAAGGGAAGCAGAAATGAGGTCAGTCTGGTAAGAGTTAAGGCACTAACTGGAAATCATTACTTAGGTGACCAGATCATGGAAATTGTTCTTCCTGACAGGAGAGGGATTAGGCGTATTGGGAAATCTGGAGGCTTGATTTTGAACGTCCTCTCTGGCACTAACTAGTTTTAGGTCCTTAGGCAAGTCACATTTCTGAACTTCTATTTCCTTAGTCCGAAAATAATGATTAAGAGAATTAAATGGATTGACGTATGTGGCTGTGCCTACCACACATAGTAGGCTCTCTCAACTTTCCTTCCTGCTCTCTCTCCCCCCAAAACGTGTGAACCAGGGAACTATTAACATTTTGGTTTTTGGTAGATGATGAAAACTTTTTGAAGTTGATTGTCTACTCAGGACATTTCTATGCTAGATGTGGAACTGATGGTATATTTATGATGTGGGAATTTCCCTTTCTGGTTCTCACATTTTATGCAGATGAAATCAGGTTAGAATGGATTACCTCCATCCTTTGGGTAATGTTGAAGGGAGGGATTTGTTTTGGTTTGTTTTTATTTTTTAATACTAGTTAACAGAGCTGTATCTGTCACCACCAACCATATGTAGCAATTGCTTATTTGTAGCACCATGAAGGGTAAGTGCCAAGGAAATTTTCTGCCCTGTGCCCTGTTTTTTTGTTTGTTTGTTTTTTAAGCAGGATTCTGAGTCTTCTTTACTGCCCAACTGGGTAGTCACTAGCTATTTAAAGCTTAATTAAAATCAAGTGAATTAAAAATGAAACTTTTCAGACACCCTAGCCACATTCCAAGGATTCAATAGACACATGTGGCCAGTGGCTTCCATACTGGATAGCACTGTCATTGGCTTCGCTGGGGCTGGAGTCCAAAATGGCTTCACTCCCATGTCTGGGGCCTTGGTGCTCTCTGTTGGCTGAGTCCCTCAGTTCTCCTCCATGACTTGTGTCTCAGCCTTGGTCTCTCTCTCATCAGTCAGTTGGCCAGCCCGGTTCTTGACTTTGTGGCTGGCAACTATGGAGGTAAAAACAGAAGCTATGAGGCCCCTTAAGGTCTAGGTCTGTAAGTCAAACCCACTTCTCATGGGATTAAAGTAAGATACAAGGCTAGCCTGGATTCAAGGGGAGGAGAAAGAGACTCTTGATGGGAGAAGTAACAACGTGACACTACAAAAGGCTTGTGCTACCAGAGGGATTGATTGCTGGACCATCTTTGGAAACAGTTTACCAGATGTGAGATGAGAGAATCTGTATTAGTAATGGAAAGAACGAGGTGGGCAGGAGATATCACTCTTAACATGTGATACTCTCAGCTGGTCATAATATTCCACTTTATTCTAATTAATGCAGAGAGCGCTTAAGACTACCCCTTCTATTATCAGGGTGACTTTTAGTAAAGTGGACTAAAGTTGTATTTGCATTAAAAATTTTTTTAACATTTATTTATTATTGAGAGATAGAGACACAGTGTGAACAGGGGAGGGGCAGACACAAAATCCGAAGCAGGCTCTAGACTCAGCTGTCAGCACGAGGCCTGATGCAGGGCTTGAACTCACAAACTGCGAGATCATGACCTGAGATAACGTCGGATGCTTGACCAACTGAGCCACCCAGGGGCCCCTGTATTTGCATTTTTAATTGGCAAATGACATTATTGCTCACCCTAAGCTTGTGGTCATTTTACACACACAGCTCTTTTGCATACAACATACTGCCAATAGATTTTTGTGCAATAGATTCTTGTAAACTTGAAGTAGGAGCTTGCAACACAGGATACATAATGATGACATTTTGTGTGCGAAAGTGTGTATCTAGAATCAGAATAGTCTGTGATACTTGGTGTTCTGGCTCTTAAGCTTAGAATTTGCTTCTAAAATCAGGCTTTTGAGCTTACGATTTGTTTCTAAAATCCCTTGGGATTTTTTTTTTTCTCCCTAAGAAAGGCATCTCTTTTCTAACTGTTCTTCACTGGGCTAATACATCTGTTGTGGTTTTCTGCTCATCCGCAGCAAGGCCACATTGTTTGAAGTTGTGCTTTGATGGGATCTTTTAAAGCATTTTTACTTCCTTCTGTGTTCCTGATTGACCTACTTTAACTTGCCATCTAGCAACCACTTAGGCATCCTGCTGTCGTCCATTATCCACATTTGTTTAGCTGGTGACGGAGCTGAGTTACAATAAGCATTATTCCAAACATGGTAAATTATCTCTTCTCCTTAGCCTGCCTCTTGGTCTGTTTCACGCTGACTCAGATTCAGAGGCTGGTTTTTAGGGAAATGTTCAAGAAGCCTGACTAGGTATCATTGCCAAGATACAGGTCCTGCTGAAACCATAGCCCCCCAACAAACTTACTCTTCTGAATTCCTTCAGTCTCCATTGTCTGTACCTTCTTTTGTCCCTGTTGATGCTGCTGTCTTATTATCTTATATTACCTGACCTTGAGGCATTTACTCCGCTGTTTGCTTCTCTCTCTTGGTCAAATCATCTCCTTGCTTTGGCACACAGTCTCCTGGTTTTCTTCTTACTGCTCTGTTTTTATCGGTTTCCTTCGTAGCCCCTCTAATGTTAGAATTATTCAGGGGCCTGTCCTAGGCCTTCTCACCCTACGTTTTCTTTATTTCCAAACCCATCCATTCTCTTGGCCTCCATACTCATCTAAAATTGTTCCAGTATCTGTATCGCTAGTCAGAGTGCTTCTTAGAACTCCAGACCCAAATGTCTAGCTGTCAACTGGACATCTCATGAGTACTTGTTCAGAATAGAACTCCTTTTCCTCATACTTGAAGTTCATTTCCCATCTCAGTTTAGGGTATCACCGTACTCTCCATTGCCCAAGCCTGAAACTACTCTCTCTTTGACCCTAACATCTAGTCACAAAAGCCCTACTAATTTTACCCTGAATACACCTTCTCATCTCTTCCTGTCTCCAGCCTTACCTACCCTAAAAAACAAGTCTGATCATGTCAGGATTCCCTCCTAAACCTCTCTTCCCAACTCAGGATTTCCCATTGCTCTCAGAAGATGCACAAACCTGTTAGCTCCAAGATCCTCTGCGGTCTAGTCTCTGCCACCTTTTCAGCCTTGTCTCACCTCCCTGTTATACTCTACATTCCCCAAAGGGGACCAGAATATGTCACTTTGGCATAAGGATTATTTTGACCTGAAAACAACTAGGAAGCAGCAAACACAGAAAGAGCTCTCTGCTTTCCGCCATTTGCCTAAAATCAGGACATCAGTTTCCCTTTGTGATGTATCCTCTCCCCTCTCCTGTGCCTGGAGGAGGGAAACAACCACTATCACTAGAAATAAGGAGCTGGCCCTGATTCGGGTCAGCACAAACTGTACTGAAATAAACCTTATCTTCTGTTAGTTTCCCCATATATTTACGTTTCTACCACTTACTACCCAGGAAGCTAAAACTTTTCTCTTTTGTTTTATCACTTCCCCACAAATTTATTGCTGTTTGCTAATAGGATATGTAAACTGCAAGTTCTAACCGTCTCTTGTTTTTAAACTCTTGTTTTTAAAATTTTGTTAATCTGTCTTTTGTCAGTTTAATTTGCAGGTCCATGATAGGAACCTAAGAGGGTAGAGGGAAGGTCACATGAGGCACTTAGCAAGAAAGTAGCCATCTACAAGCCAGGAAGAGAGCTTTCACCAGTAACCAAATTTGCTAGCACCTTGATCATGGACTTCTACCATCCAGAACTGTGGGAAAATACATTTTAGTTGTTGACTCCACCCAGATGTGGTATTTTGTTGTAACATACTGAGCAGACTAATAGAATCAAGATTATTTATGTTATATCTCCCGAAAGGAAGGCTAAGCCTTCTATTTCTTTTTATTATTCTTTGAAAAGAATTACATATTTAGTAGATGCTTAAAAAAAATATTGACTGATTGGGGCGCCTGGGTAGCTCAATCGGTTAAGCGTCCGACTTTGGCTCAGGTCATGATTTCACGTTTGTGGATTCAGGCCCCATGTCAGGCTCTGTGCTGACAGCTCAGAGCCTGGAGCCTGCTTCTGATTCTGTCTCCCTCTCTCTCTTTCCCTCCCCGCTCATGCTCTGTCTCTTTCTGTCTCAAAAATAAATAAAACATAAAAAAAATTTAAAAAAATATTGACTGATTAAAGTGCAACCCTTTACATGTATTACTTCTTTCTAAAACACTTTGCCCTTATTCATTTTTTTTTAAACAAAGATAAGCTATTTGTTCATTTATACATTTAAGTTTATTTATTTTGAGAGAGAGTGTGAGCAGGGGAGGGGCAGAGAAAGGGGAAGAAAATCTGAAGCAGGCTCCACAACTGCCAGCCAGGATCATGAGAGCTTGATCTCCTGAACTATGAAATCCTGATCTGAGCCAAAATCAAGAGTCAAACGCTTAACCAACTAAGCACACTTGCCCTTACTTGTTAGCTAAATTCAACTCATCTTTCAGGCCTCAGGCCTTGATATTACATCCTCAGAATATTCTCTGTCCTACCTAACCAAAATTATTAGCTCTACCCTAAAATTCTTTTTCACATCTTTATTCTTTTTCTCCATAGTATGTATGGCAACTTTAATTGTATTTGTTTAATATAAATTCCATGAAGGTAGGGCCTTTGCCTCACCCAGATGTCCCTATTATCCAGCATAGTGTCCTGCACAAATATAACGTTATTAAAATATTATAAATATATCTGGGGAGTAAATGACATCACTACTCAATGTTAGCCCTTCTTGGTCATAACTCTCCTTTCTGGACCCAGAGGACAGGCTGGCTTTGCACATTGGTCCCTAAGGGATTTCAGGTCAAAGTAGCCTGATGTGTTGAGGCTAATCAAATGCATCCCCGGTTGAGGTGAGCTCAGAGATAGTCTACATGGCCTATGGCAGGGAGAGCTAGCCAGAATTCAAAAGCACAGGAAAGTGGATAAAAATGGTAAGCAAATTAGCTTGCCTGGAGTGGAGGCTGTTTAAGCTTGGTTGAAATGGCGGTGTATGGGACAGTTGATAAGCTCTGGGTTCCAAACTGATGACTTTAGGTTGATAAAATAGACCTAGGGAGTTGCTGCTGATGATTGAGCTAGGCAGTGACTTCACGAGAATGGAATTTGAGAACGATTATGCTAACAGCTGAGGATTATGTGAATTGGAGGCGAGAGACAGTAGGGGCCAGGAGTGCTGCAAAGAGGCTGCTAGGGAGTCTAAGCAATTCTAAATTTCCATTATTCTTGGATCCCAGATGGTTATGATGCAGGGTCTGTGAGCCCAGTGGTCAAGAAAGAATTCTTGAGACATTTTATGGTGCAAAAAGGTGTTTTATTATAGCGTGGGACAGGACCCATGGGCAGAAAGAACTGCATTGTGATTGTGAAGAGTGACTGCTTATATAGGGTTTTCTATCCTATGGAGGTGAAGGTGATGCTAGGTCTCCAGGAAGTTGAGTCTATAGGTTCCTGGCAATCTATTAATGCGATTGTATTTTTCTTGTAAATCATTAAAACAGTTACAAACTATAGTGGAGTTTCATGTCCTACATGACTGTGATCTTTATCAGTTAACCATTTGTTTTTCCCCTACCTTTCTTCTTAGGCAGTAATATATATACATATTTTTTTCCATCTTAAGGTGAGGGTTGCCCCTTAAGCAGGCGTTGCGGGATGTCAGCTCATGTTTTGCCCTCAGCTTGTTTTTTCTCTCTCATCAGTTGAATCTGAAAAAAGACAAAATGAAAATAGTTACAAGTTCTCATTTACAGTGGGAAATATTCTTATCCAATTCCGTTTTTTAAGGGCATTCAGATTCCAACCAGAAGACTGGCTTACTGAGTACAGTCAGACCAGAAGAATGAATTGAGTGATCCTACCATCTATTATCTCCTTTTCCTCAGAAGGGACATATATACCTGATTGCTAGGTAAAAAATATTTCTATTATCTGGAGAGGACGTTTACCAAATAATAGATTCTTTGTTTCTCCCCTTTTTAGCTTCTAGGCCAACTTTAATTTTTCTCTGAATAAATTGCACAGCAATGAAGTAAAAGCAGACTTGATTCTGTTCCAGTCTTGAGTCTCTTCCATAGTTGTCTCAAATAGACCCTATTGTTGCTGTTTGCTTGTTTCATGTGTCACAAATACATGATTTGGGAGGTAGGTGATGAACTAGGTTTAAAATATACTGAGTGTGAAGTGCCTCAGGTGAGAAATGTCCAAACTGTAATGGAATATATGAAGCTTGAAAAATTTAGGAAAGAAATTGAGACTGAAGATAGAGATTTCCCCTGTAACTAAATGCATTCTATTTTGGTTATATAACATCTTCTGAAACCTCTGTGTGAGTATTTATCATTACATTAAAACTATTTCTATATCTGCATCCTCTATACCAGACAGGATGCTCCTGGGGGACAGGGGATGGCGTCTTATTCATTTTAGTAAAAGTAAATGCATACTGTAGGTGTTTAATGGGTGTTAGTTGAATGAATGAATGAATGAATGAATGAATGAATGAATGAATGAATGAGACTAAACGGGATAATGGAGATACAGGAGAGGAGGGTCAATGACAGAACTTTAGTATGATAAGTACAACAGAGAAGGCCCAGAGACAAGACCACTAGATTTAGCCACAGAGAAGTCATTGGTGGAATGCTAGGGAGGAAGTCAGAATTTAAGAAGTAAAAGAAGAAGTTGGGGGAAAGGGAAACCAAAAAACGAGAATCATGTTTAGAAACACCTCCCCAAATGCTGAGAAAAAGTGCTTGCTAAGGGGTAGAGTCTCTTTTTCCATGCTAGGAGCCATCTATACTGTGGGTGACATGGCCAGCTGTCACTGATGCTTTCTTGCTCCCTTCCTTGCTTGGGGGCCAGGATTCTTCATGAGGGAATCCCTGTCAGCTCTAACAGCTCCCACTGTTGCCTTATAGTAGTGTCCTCGGTTCTAGTCTCGGGTCTGCCATGACTCATAGTGTGACCTTGGGCAAGTCACCCCCTTCTATCTGCACCTCTAAAGTCCTTTGCAGCTGACAGGATGTCTGGGGTGGGTGGGGAATGCAGTTTGGATGACTGGTGAGGATTCTTACTTGCTCCCTGTTCCTTTTCAACTATAAATCACTTTACCAGACACCAGCTGTCCTGCCCTCTGCTTTAGATTCTCAGGCGGACTCCAACCCACCTGTTGTTGGGGCCCCTCCCAACATCGTCCTCCCACAGCTGAGCTCACAGATACAGCACTAGGTGGCATTGCCTTGATCACAGCACAGAAATTAGCTTCAACCATTTAGATGGACTCTCGAGTGATTAGGCCAAATGTGTAGCCTTCTCCACCTGCACTAAACAGCCAAGGAAGTGAAGTGGGGTGGGATGATTTAAAGGGCTCTGAGGACCAGTGCTATCATGGTCTTTGAAATCTTGCTTTTAGACCCTTCCATTCCTTCTCTGTCTTTACCTTTGGTGCTCTGGGTTTTAAAGGTCGCTGAGACTTCAGGTTTGCATTGCTTTTCTTCTTCTTCCGTGGTCATAAGGAATCTTAGATACAGGGGATTGGGTTAATCATTCTCCTTAATTTATAGCCTTCTTTCCTCAGTGGTCCATGCAAGGCCTCTCTTGTTTAATTTTTTATTTACTCCCTTTTATCTCGCTGCTCCATCCCATCTAAACAACACTCACCATAAGCAACCCTCAAATATTTTTATTTTAATTTTTTAATGTTTATTTATTTTGAGAGAGAGAGCAAGGGAGAGAGTGTGGGAGAGGCAGAGAGAGAGAGAGAGAGAGAGACAGAAAGACAGAGAGAGAGAATCCCAAGCAGGCTCCATGATCAGCAGGGAGCCTGACACAGGGCTCAGTCTCATAAACGTGAGATCATGACCTGAGCCGAGATCAAGAGTTGGACGCTTAATTGACTCAGCCACCCAGGAGCCCCAACCCCCAGATATTTTTAACATGTTTTTTCTGGTCTGTGTTCTTGAATAACAGGTAATGCTTCTAGTGTGCATGTACTTAATAAAATTTAATAATATGTCTTATTCTACCCAGTAGATTCAATGTGTTAATTCAACATGTAAACAATATAAAAATTATTGATAAGCTGTATTACATTCTTTTTTTTTTGATACTAAGTCTTCAAAACCCAGTGTGTGTTTTTTCTTACAGCATTATCTCAGTTTGGATGTTAAATTTTCATCAGAAATACTTGATCTGTATTTAGATTTTGTAATTTCATAGTTGAAAAAGTAGATTCACATACTAAGTTGTTCCAAGGATACTTTAAAATTTTCCAATACCTGAATCACATACCAAAAAAATAATTTTCCTTTAATATTTTTCTCCAAAATGGACAAAATTGCTTCATCTACTTTAAAAGAATTGATCTGACTTTGAAGCAAAAGCATATCAATATCAAAAGTATGTCCAAGTTAAGTAAATTCACTAACTCTTGTGTCATGTCCATATTATTTATTTTATTTATTTTATTTTTTTAACATTTATTCATTTTTTTGAGAGAGAGATAAGAGTGTGAGTGGGGGAGGGGCAGAGAGAATGAGAGACACAGACTTCTAAGCAGGCTCCAGGCTCTGAGCTGTCAGCACAGAGCCTGATGTGGGGCTCAAACCCATGAATGGTGAGATCATGATCTGAGCCCAAGTCAGACATTTAACCAACGCGGGGCTGGAATTCATGGACCATGAGACCATGACCTGAGTCGAAGTTGGATGCTTAACCTACTGAGCTACCCAGGCGCCCATGAAGTCCATATTATTAACATGAAATTCAAGGAGATATTGCATAAATTGAAAAGGAATTCTAAATTTATTAATATCAACAAAACATTTAAACTTTTCTTGCCATTTTTGCAGCCAGTTTACATAATGCTGTTGATTAAAATCTACATATTTATGTTAGAGAAATGTATTAATTTGCATTGTGAGAGGCTTCAATTTTAGCAGAAATTCTTGTACCTACCTAAGATGCAAATAAGTGTTTTCTTTCCTGGGAGCTTGAGTTGTAGCATGTTCATAGGCAGTGTGGCATCAGTGAGATTATATACAGATATTTTAAGTCTATAGAAGTGTTATTGTGGTTTATATCTTATTCAGCTTCTTACTCATCACTGTGTTTCTTCTGGGTATACATCTAATCTCTAATCTTTCGCTTCTAACGGGCACGTGGCACTGTCTCAGTGACGGAGACCCACCTTGCTTCTACCTCCTGCCGCAGGAAGTCCTGCTGCAGAGAACCTGCTTCTTCATGACTCTCCTGACTGGTGGGATTTCTGTCAGCTGTCTACTCAGCTTGATTGCCCTTCTAAACCACAAAGCACTTCGACCTCTATTCCCTGTGTTTCCTAACTTTTCTATTTCTTGCCTTTCTTTTTTTTTTATGTTTATTTTTGAGAGAGAGAGACAGAGTACAAATGGGGGAGGGGCAGAGAGAGATGGAGACACAGAATCTGAAGCAGGCTCCAGGCTCTGAGCTCTCAACACAGAGCTCGATGAGGGGCTTGAACTCACGAACTATGAGATCATGACCTGAGGTGAAGTCAGACACTTAACTGACTGACCCACCCAGGTGCCCCATCTTTCTTTTTATTTCCTGTAGGATATTCTTTCTTTCACCCTTCAATTCCCTAATATGTTTTCGAGCTGTGTCCGTTATGCTACTTTTCAAATCTAGTGTGTATTCTATTTTAATTATTAATTTTTTTATACCTAACATATTGCTTATTTCATTAAAGCTTTTTTTCCTTATTTCAACTATTATACTTTTTATACCTGATACTTCTGTCTGGTTCTTCTTTATGTTTTCTTGTTCTGTACCAGAGGGGTAATATTTCCCTTTATCTCTTTTAGCATATTTACTAGTATTCTTTTATTTATTATTTGTTTTCCTACTTATTTTTAAGAGAGAGAGAAAGTTGGGGAGAGGGGCAGAGGAAGAGAGAGAGGGAGAGAGAGAGAGACTCTCAAAGCAGTTCCATGCTCAGTGTGGAACCTGATGCAGGGCTTGATCACAAAACCCTGGGATCATGACCTGAGCCAAAATCAAGAGTCAGATGTACTAGGCTTCTTTTAAAATCCTGGCCTGTTGTCATATTTATACTTAAGGTCCAATCTGTAACCAAGTAGGTTGTATGCTTTTGAATTAGTTGTGCTCCTCACCTGTCTTGTTATTTTGGAACATAGGTTGCTCCATCCGACAGTGCATGCCAGTGCCATCCAGCTCAGGGAGGGGGTAAGGGTTGGAGGTGAATGAGCCCTACCTAATACTGAGAACAGCCTCCCCCCACCCCCAGGACACAGTGAAGCAGTCTTGGCATGGGGAGACACTTAAAATTTTTTTTTAATGTTTACTTATTTTTCAGAGTGAGAGACAGAGCGCAAGCAGAGGAGGGACAGAGAGAGACACAGAATCTGGAGCAGGCTCCAGGCTTTGAGCTATGAGCATAGAGCCTGATGCAGGGCTAGAACCTAAGAACCATGAGATCATGATCTGAGCCGAAGTCAGACATTAAACTGACTGAGCCACCGGGTGCCCCAAGAAAGACACTTTTTAAATTATAATTCATCTACCCTGAGAGTTTAGGGGATGAGGGAAGAAACAACTGTCCAATGTTCAGTTGCTCCCTGCCTGTTTTTTTATCAGCACAGTGCGTCTTCAGCGCCCTGATGTTACCATAACCAGCACCTGGATCCCAGGGTTGAGCACACAGGAGATGGGGCATCGCTGTATGTTCGAAGGCAGTAGCGGAGAGACGGAGAGATCAGAACCCCAAAGCTCCTTTTTTGTTTTTGTCTTTTTTTCTGGTCATCCCAGAGCCATGCCTGCCCACATCTCTGCCCCCCGCCCCCCCCACACTAGTTCAAATAGGGCTCCCCTTCATCCAAGAGGCTTCTCACGGTTTTCTTCATTTCTTGGTGTTTTCTCTGTATAATTCTTCTGCTGTTGACCTTGGGAGAGGGAGCAGCAGCCACAGTATTTCACTCAGGATGCACTTTGCTCTGTGTTAGACACTGTTCTAAGGATGTCACCCATATTTATTAATTTAACCCTCTGAGGTTGTTGGCTGCCCCATTTTACATATGGGAAAACTGAGACATAAAGAAGTTAACTAGCTTGCTTAACTGCATCAGAATTCCAACCCCGGCTGTCTGGCTCCTGAGTGGTCTCTCTTACCTTCTGCCGATTTACCCAGTATCCTGTATGGGGACAAATTAGTGTTTGCATTGCCCCATGATGCCTAGCTTATAAGACGTTGGCCAGAAGAGAGGAGGGAGGGTGACTAGGACAAGGCATTAAGAGTCAGGCCTGCTGTCAGCAGCATTTGATCCCAGGCAGGAGACTCTGATGGATCTCTTTCAGGCTAGGACACAGGCCCTGGGTGCTTAGAGGGGAAGGGAGAAGGGCAAGTGAGTGTGCGTAAGCCCAGCCTAAAGGAGGGCTGATGTCAGTTCCCTGTGCATCTGTTTCTGAATTTGACATGGGGTGTAACTGGGCTGGTGTGAAATTCTGTCCTGCGTTTTTCATCTACTGAGTCTGAAGTCCTTCCAGTGGGAGCATCTGAGTGCTCTTGGGGCGGCTCTGGCTCAGGAACCATTCAGTGCCTCCTAGAGGCACCGGGTAGGCTGCCAAGACCCGCTGCCACACTCAGCTTTTCACACCCCACCTCTGCTTTCATTCTCTCTTTCCTTTGCCCTAATTGGTCCACATGTATTGGAGGGGGAGGCCAGTCACAGACCCTGTGTAGGATACTCTAGATGGACAGGGAGGTAAGAGTCAGCGACCGTGAAGCAGAATGAGGACCAGGGAAGCGAACCCTCTGACTCCAGTAATGGGCCCTTGTGAACCGTGGGCATTGTGAGCTGTGGTAATAGCAAGGCCAGCCTATGATGTCTTGATTCTTGATGCATGGCTCTTTCTGGAAAATCGCATTCTCCTCTAGCTGCTGCTGAACTGCCAGACACTTTTTTAGCTGGCATTGCTTAAAGAGAATCAGAAACTGGTTTGAGGAGTGTTCCCCCTCCCACCCCCCCACCCCCCGCTCTGGGCCACTTGTGGCCTAAGGTTTCAGGCAGGCTGGCACCTCATCTGAGTGTGGCTGACAGGCAGGCCTCCTGGCCCCAGGGACTTGCTACATGCTTTCAGAGCCACAAAATATGTCACACTGTGGGTACCCAGCTGCCCTACTCCCCCCGCCCCCATTCCTTTCCACCTCTCCCTCATTCTTAAATCCACACTTTATAATCCCAGCAGCCACTGCCACCTTACCTGTCCCTCCCTCTGTGGTCCCCCTCCTGGAGTTCCTTCTGGGAAGTCTGAGAAACCTGAACACTCGTCTAACTTCATCTGCCTGGGAAAGCAAAGTGGAATTCACAGCCAGGAGTGTTTCCAGGGTGCCAGGAAGGTTTGTGGGACCTTGCTTACGATATTTCATGCAGCTCTCACAACAGCTTGAGGAAATGTTTAGTGTGGAAGGTCCTTAGGGTACTGGGTCCAAGATTAGGAAATGCAAAACGGGGATTCAGCCCTATGCTTGTCTGCCTCTAAAGCTCAGACACACCCTTTCGTGTCTGCGGGTGCTAAGCGAGCCCCATTCGGTTTTCCCAGCTTTCTAAGCTCATAGCTCTGTTCCCAAGCAGACTGGATATTTTGCTCCTCCTTAGAATTAAAAAAAAAAAAGAAAAAAGAAAAGAAAAGAAAAAGAAGAGAAAAGAAAAGAAAGGAAAAGAAGAGAAAAGAAAAGAAAAAGAAGAGGCACCTGGGTGGCTTAGTCGGTTGAGCGTCGACTTCAGCTCAGGTCATGATCTCACAGTTCGTGGGTTCAAGCCCCATGTCAGGCTCTGTGCTGGATGCTTGCTCAGAGCCTGGAGGCTGCTTCAGACTCGGTGTCTCCTTTGCTCTCTGCCCCTCCCCACTTCATGATCTTTCTCACTGTGTCTCTCAAAAATAAATAAATGTAAAAAAAATTAAAAAAAGAAATGAAAAAAGAAAACGATAAATGAAATTAGAGGAAAGAGGGAGAGAGAATCCCAAGCAGGTTCTGCACTGTCACTGCAGAGCCCGATCATGGCCTGAGCTGAAATCAAGAGTCTGACACTTAACTGACTCAGCCACCCAGGTGCCCCCAAACTCTTTCTTTTGAGGATCAAACTTCTTATTAGAATGGTGAGAATAACCTGTTTCTTAACTGGAAGGGGACGTATGAGAGCATCCCATTTGGTGGTTATTTTTAGACTCTTAAACCGTAGAATACTTTCTTAGAAAATGATCCTGGGGCCCCGGTACATAAAACACCCAGGAGTGGTGCTGTCTCAAATGGCAGGGGGAGCTCTGAACCGGGCCTCTCTGTGTCTCTAACAGCCAGAAGCAAGTTAAGGAAGTCTTGGGTGTCTGTTGAACACTGTTTGAAAGCTCCTGATTATCTCTCATTTTAGAGATAAGCAAGCTGAGGCAGAGAGAGGGGGAGTGGCTGGCGAGGCCAGGGCTAGTGTCTGGATCTTCGAGCTTCCGGCTTGCAGCCTTCCACCAAACCCTGGCCCGTGTGCTCAAAAACCCCGCAGCGCACCTGGTCCAGGAAGGGGATGCAGTGGGAGCAGAGGAGGGGAGAGGCTGGGCTTCCGCTTTCCTCTTTCCTCCTCACCAACCACCTGGGCTCTCAACCCCATGGGGAAGGGACCCCGTGGATGTCAGGGAAGGGATAGACAGGGAAAAGGGAAGGGTGCAAACAGAGGCCCTTGGACGCAGGTAACACGAAGTCAAAGGAAGAGAGAAGGTGAGGCAGAAAAGGGGTGAGGTGAGGTGAAAGAGCCAGCAGCTGCTTGCTGTCCCAGCCAGGACCAGTACTGGCCTAGGGTGTGCGTCCTGCTCTAGTTCCCCCCCCCACCCCCCCCACCCCCGGGGAAGCCCTAGCCCCTTTTCCTGCCTCACTTTCCTTTGAAGGTTTCTCTGCGTACCAGTGGTGAGAGCACACCTAGGCTACAGGAGCAGCGGGGTGGGGTAAGAGCTCTACCCACCCAGGGCTTAGCTGTGCCTAAAAATAGCTGAACATCTAGAGGCTGCTTAAAGGTCTCTCTGGGCATTAATTAGGCTCCTCACTTAGAAAACCAGGTAGGAGAAGACCAGCTCTAAGGGCCCTTTCGGATAGGAAAGATCTGGGAAATGAAGCCTGGGCTCGGGGAGCCTGGAGAACCGGCCGGTGGGGGCTCCTGGCTCCTGGATTTGCAGGCTCAGGAGCTCGCAGGGAGCCGGAGTTGTGGGAGTCTAGCAATCTTGTGTCAGAGGCGAGGAAACCGGACTTTTCTGCTTCTCTCAGCTGGGTCTCTCCTTATCCTCTGAACTGTAGAGTCTTAAAGTTCAGCTCAAAGCAGTTCTGTGTGGCTGATAAACTTTTGTTGATGTTTTCTGAACACTTTATAGACTTCCAACGTTTTTTTACAAAAACAGTACATGCTCGTTATAAAAATTTCCATTAATACAGGAAGTGAAAACAGTGCAAAACTACAAATTGCTGTTCTGCTCCCTTCCTCAGTTGCCCCCACCCCAGGTCCCAGGGGCGTTTCTTCCTAACAGCTTAGTGTGTATCCATCCTGAGCTTTCTGATGAACACATATGCGCGCGCACCCGCCCCATAAATGGGATTATGCTGTCAATGATTTAAGCATAAACCTTAGAATCGGACACACCTGGGCTGTAATCCAGGTCATAGCTAATTAGCTGAGTGACCTTGTTACTCAACCACTTTTAGTTTCAATCTCCCCAGGTGCAAAAGGGGAGTAATAATAATATCTATTTTATAGGATTGTGGTAAAGATGTAATGAGATTTTATATGAGAGCAGCTAACAGTGCCTGGTTTACAGTAGTGAGCACTACTCACACACACACACACCCTTACACATGCGCACGCACACAGAGTCCAGGGGCACAGAGTGAGTTAGAGGTATAGTGACAATGAGACCCAAGTTTTCTGACCTCCAGTCTCGTTGATGTTCAGCCACACCTCCCTGCCTCTCACCTTGGACCCCCAGGCACAAGTTCAGTGCTCAGTACTTGTGGATGAATGATTGAGGTTGGTGGGGTGGGGGAGACAAACCCAGGGACTTGAGGTCCGTGGAGCTCCTGGGTTGCCTGCTCTGGAGGATGGAGGGCTTTACCCGGGGACAGGGAGGGTGTGGGGACGGTGTGGGTTGGCTGGACCAGCTGTTGCTGCAGGGTTCCAGGCCGGAGGCAGGGCAGAGGCCCCAGAGTGGCTCTCAGCTTAAAGGAGCCTGGCTTAAAAGGAATGTGCAGTGGGCTGCCTCTGCTCAGGAGGGGCTAAAAAAAGCCTCACCCTCCCCTGGGCTTTGTGTGAGGGTTATCAACTGCTCAAGTCAGCTCATCTCTCTGGCTGGACTCTGGCATTTTTGAGAGGGTCTGTTTTCCTGGCCCCTCTGGATTTCCACCGATTGGCAGGAAGGGATCAGCCTGTCCCGGAGGTGGAGGCCAGGAGAAGTGTGAGGTGTGGTGGTGGGGGGGGGCTCCTCGCCCCAAACCTGGTGACAATACACAGTTGTCAGCTGTACCCTGCTGGTGTTTCTTCCTTTTATAGTCAGAACAGTTGCTCTTGCTCTCACCCAGCCCCTCTGTGGGGGCTCCTGCCCAGGATAAAAGGGGAGGGAGGCGGCCCAGTCTCCTGTCTCATCTCCCAGGCGCCACATCTCTTGATTCCTTCTAGCTCCCACCTCCACCGAAGAGCCCAACGAGACAACATGCCTCCCAAGAAGCCTGAGCCTAAGAAGGAAGCAGCCAAGGCCGCCCCAGCCCCTGCCCCGGCCCCAGCTCCCGAACCCCCCAAGGAACCTGCCTTTGACCCCAAGAGTGTCAAGGTGAGTGAGCCTCTGCCACTGGGATGGGGGTGGGGATGAAATCAGGATCCTGTCTGTCTTGGACCTTGGAGATCTACTTCCTGGAGGCTGGACTGGGGTGAGAGCTGTGGTGTCCATGCCCCACATCACAGTGCACGGGGTGGGGGCGCTGGTGTTGGAGCTGCTGAGGGTCTTTGGGGTTGTAGGCCTTTCCCCTCAGGAATGGGTTTCTGCTCTGTCACTCTGATTTACCCAGCAGAGTTGGGAATGGCAGGGAGGTACAACCAACCAACCAACCAACCATCCAACCAACCAACCAACCATTCAGCCTTAAATTTTAAGGCACTGTGGGAGCCACCGTAGCAAAGAAAATGAGACTGGCCCTTTCCTCAGAGGTTGTAAAATATCTTTTTGGAGAAAAGACACATAATGATAATGCCAGTGCATCTTGGAGTAAGTGATTTAAACAGTGAGGGAGCAGGGGTCTGGGAAAGGCTTTGTCTGTAAGACCCTTGCAATGGGTGGGTGGTGGGGGCAGAGAGGCTCTAGATAAGGCCAGAGGAGGCCTGGTTCCCTGTCCCTCCACTTCCCCAGGTGGTTCCCTCCCTCTGTGGCCTCCGCCTGGGCTCCTGGCTGGAGTGAGCAGTGAACTGGCCCATCCCAGGCTGAGACCTTCCCTCTGCTACCTTGGCCCTCTCCCCTCTCTGCCTTCCCTGCTTCCCCTCACACCAGAAGGTTCCTCTCCCTGGAGCTGGTGTAGGCCCTGCCTGCTGACTCAGTCACGTTAGGCCTCCCAGCTCTCAGGCTCAGCTGCTGAAGGAACGGGTCTGGGAGGGGATGGGCCGAGGAGGGAGGGGTCAGAGGCCTCTGGAGAATGAAGCAGTTCTGAGCCTTGGCACCAGCATGTAAGAGGTCAAGTGCTACTGGTATGAAGAGCTATTAATAACAGGTTGGGAGTGGTGGGCCCCCGGGGATATCCACCAGGGCAAGGCTGGGGGTGGCGGGAATTAGATCAAAATAAGAGCTCAGGACTGGGTTCTGTGACAAGTAGGCAGGGAAACTGAAACTCCAGGCTCTAATTTGGAGGACTCTCCCTGGCCCTCTCAGTGTTCCTCCCAGCACCCACAGCCCTCTGGGACCTTGCAGTTGTGCCAAGGACCTGGGGTTGATCTATGGTAATCACTACAAGGGTCAGGAGTCAAGCAGAACTGGATTGGCCAAGAGATGGAGGCAGTTGCACATCCCTGGGCTTGGTTGAGGGTCCATGTGGAGGTGATAGTGTAAGACCTTAAAGTCCCTGGGTCATGCATTACTCCCACTATGGGCGGAGCCTAGTAAGAAAGGCTGACTACCACCCACCCCCATCAGGATACTTTTATTTCTTTAAAAAACAATTTTTTTTTAAAATAGAGACAAACAGGGATGATGACTTTATTTTTAGTTTTTGAGAGAAAGCACGCAAGAGAGCACACACAAGTGTGAACAGGGGAGAGGCAGAGGGCAAGAGAGAGAGAGAGAGAGAGAGAGAGAGAGAGAATCTCAAGCAGTTTCCAAACTCAGCTTAGAGTCTGACAGGGGCTCGATCCCAGGTCCCTGGGATCATGACCTGAGCCGAAATCAAAAGTCAGATGCTCAACTGACTGAGCCACCCAGGCATCCAGGATTTTTTTATTTCTGCTTGTTCTGATAACGCACTACTCCTGTAGGAAGCCTGGTCCCTGACATCTGGATGGCAGCTGCCTCGTGACCTCGGATAAGAGCCTTCTCTTTGGCCTGTCACTTCTCTCCATCGACCCACCTCCCCCAGTTTCTCAACCCTGGTTGTGGTCCTCTTTCTTACGTCTGGAGCTTCTAATCCTGGGGGTTGTTGAAACTGCTTTAAAGTGAAAAAAGAATTTACATATCCTTCGTGAGGACTGTTTGCCCTTTTTGTACTTATCCGGTTCCTTTGCTTAGAAGACTCTTTGCTCAAAGATAGAACAAAAGTAAACTTAAGCCCGGTATGTGTGGTTATGACCATATATTCTGATTTTATGTTTTCATACTAATTTCTCTTCCACATTTACTCCTGGGGCTTAACGTGTTACGATGTGAGGCAACTGCACCATTTCCTCAGAGAGTTTATGCAAAGCATCCTTTACCCTAATTTAGGGGTTCCTTTACCTTCCTGACCAACCCCACCTTTGGCAAAGCCCGTTTCTGGTCACAGCCAGTTTCCTTCCCAACCCAGTGTAACCTCTCTGCTCTCCTAGCTCCTTGCAGTCACCCCCACAAGTCCTCATTAATGGAGGTCAGCCTGTGGGGGCGGGGGGAGGGCACAGCCCAGGTGCAGAGTTAGGACTAGAAATGGCTGTCCCTAAAGATATGCCAGGAGTGGTTACCACCACCAGTGGGGAGGGCTGTGGTAGAGAAGGATGATGAAATAACACACAAAATCCCAAATTACAATGATTACTCATGCTTGTTCATTGCCATTCATTTTCAGAGCCTTCCACCTGCCTCTTCTATACTCAGTCAGCATTGGATTATCATGAGTTGTGGGGGTGAATCCAAAATTTATTCAATTGCTCAACACATAGTCTTTGAGGCCCTACCTGGTGTCAGGCATTTCTGTGAACAGTAACAAAATTGCCTGCTCTGAGGGAACCCAGGCCTCAAGGGGCCCCCCATAGGGAGACACCTAGAGGCAGGACTGCAGGTTAGGAAACATGGAGGGTCCGCTCAAACTAGTCTTGCTGTCCCAGTGCCTAAAAGGGAGAGGTGGGGGCGAAACAGGGTGCGGGGAGGGAAGGCGTGATAGAAGGGGGTGGATCACCAGTGGGAGAGGGAGACGGAGGGTGAGGAGTTGTGGGCACCCAAGGGGAGAGGGATTGTGGGTGGATTGTAGAGTAGGTATGAAAGTGAGTGCTATTTTTTGCCAGCTATGATGAGGAATTATTGACCTTTGGCCCAAAGAAATTACAATAGGGAGTTGGCATAGGTCCTAGAGTTATTTAGAGTATTTCTCTTTCCCGCTCATTGTGAGCCGTGGCTTCACAAGTGGTTCTGATGGCACTCTGGTGTCAGGGGTATGTGATAGCCTGTCAGCTGTGGCTCCTCCTTCAGGAGACTGGGGTTCCTCGGCAGGGGACTCCAACTGCAGAGGCCACTTGTGCTTTGGGAGCCTTCGGCAGTCTCAGCCTTCATTCTTGTGTTTTCCTCCCCACAGATAGACTTCACTGCTGACCAGATCGAAGGTGAGTCCTGAGAACCCTACCTCCCTCTGCCCCACACCCTCTATTGCACTTTCCTGGAGGAGGAGGGGGTGGGGGAAGGAGAGGAGCAGTTGTCATCTTGGTAATAGTGATCACTGTCACCA
>NC_043716.1:42363200-42390077 GCF_006229205.1 Suricata suricatta
GTTTTATTTATTTTTGATACAGAGACAGAGCATGAGAGGGGGAGGGGCAGACAGAGAAGGAAACACAGAACCAGAAGCAGGCTCCAGGCTCTGAGCTAGCTGTCAGCACAGAGCCTGACACGGGGCTCGAACCCACGAACATGAGATCTGACCTGAGCCGAAGTCGGAGGCTTAACCGACTGAGCCACCCAGGCACCCCCTGTGTGCCCATTTTCAATTACAACAGATATGTTCTCATTTTTGAGAGAGAGTGAGTGGGAGGGGGGAGGGTTTGATGGGGGGGGAGAGAGAGAGAGAGAGAGAGAGAGAGAGAGAGAGAGAGAGAGAGAGAGAGAGAGAGACCTAAGCAGTCTCCATGCCCAGCACAAATCCCTGGGATCATGATCTGAATGGAAACCAAGAGTCAGACGCTCAACCGACTGAGCCACCCAGGCACCCCTAAATGTGTTATTTCTTAAGTACTTTACGTGGATTAACTCACTTAATTCTCACAATAACCTCATAAGGTAGAGATTATTACTATCCCCGTTTTACAGTGATAACACTGAAGCACAGACAGGTTTCGTAGTTTGCCCAGTCTCACACAGGGAGTTGGTGGTAGAGCCAGGATTCAAACTCAGGCCATCTGATTCCAGACCTGAATTCTCACCTCTTCTGCCAGACTGCCTGGAACATAATAGATGCACAGCACAAATGTCTTTTTTTCCGCTTCACCCCTAAAACTTACTATCCAAGATATTTAGAACTCTCATTTCTGTTCCTGGTATTGGAAAGCCCTCCTTAGGTCACCGGCATCCTCTCCCCTCATCCTGTAACCCTCCAAGGTGCTCACCCACTAAAGGGGCAAGGGCCAGTGGTGACTTCGGGGTACTTAGCCCACCTGTGATCCCCACCACCAACCCTTCTCCATCTTTGATAAAGTGTTAAGTGCAGCTTCAACACAAGCCTCAAGATCTCCTACCTTCCAACCTGATTATTGGCCATCTCCGGTAGGAGTCTGGTGTTCTGAGAATGGAATATTCCTTGTGTGATATCTGCTTCATAGCTGGGCTCACTGCCATTGCACCTGACCCCTCTGTTTTCCCCACCAGATACCTGCAGGACATAAAATCCTGAGAGTTAGGAGGGACCTTGAAAGGTCCTCTGATCCAACCCCTTGATTTTAAACACACACTATAAATTTAAAAAGTAGACTAATAAATGGTTAAAAATCCATATAATGGAGAACCAGGGGGAGGGGAAGAGGGAAAGAGAGTTGGAGAGAGAGAGGGACGCAAAACTTGAGAGACTAGAATACTGAAAACGAACTGAGGGCTGAAGGGGAAGGGGGGAAAAGAGGTGGAGGTGATGGAGGAGGGCACTTCTGGGGAAGAGCACTGGGTGTCGTATGGAAACTAATTTGACAATAAACTACTTAAAAAAAACATATACTACTTAAAAGTAAAAAATGAAAAATAAAAATATTTTCCCTTTGCTATACTCTCGTGCTGATCCCTCTCCCAAATCCAATGTTAATAAGACTACATGTCCTTTGAGAAAAATATAGTGATATACTAGTACGTATTTATAAAATTTATACATATTGAGTCATGTGATACATACTGTCCTATACCTTCTACTTAATTCATATTTGGATTTACTAATATATAATATATATTACTTAAAATTTTTTTTAATGTTTTATTTATTTTTGATACAGAGAAAGACAGAGCATGAGAGGGGGGAGGGGCAGAGAGCGAAGGAGACACAGAACCGGAAACAGGCTCCAGGTTCTGAGCTAGCTGTCAGCACAGAGCCTGACGCAGGGCTCGAACCCATGAACGTGAGATCTGACCTGAGCCGAAGCCGGAGGCTTAACCGACTGAGCCACCCAGGCCCCCAATATATATTACTTAATATTGCAGTTTGGTATCTTTTTTAGTTAACACAAACAGTTCTTCATTTTTAAAAAGAATTACATTATTTTTTTTCAAGTTTATTTATTTATTTTGAGGTGGGTAGGGGCAGAGAGAGAGGGGGAGAGAGAGAATCCCAAGCAGCCTCCATGTTGTCAGTGCAAAGCCCTACTCGGGCCTCAATTTTACAAAGTGTGAGTTCACAAATCAAGAGTTGGATGCTTAACTGAGTGAGCCACCCAGGCACCCTAAGAATTACATTCTCTAAAAAAGAATGGATACACCTTTTAATTTAATCAGGCTAGCAGTGATGGACCTTCAGGCTGTTTCCAGTTGGGGGGGGTATCAGCATGCTTTCCCCAGGGGACCTTCCTAGCAGTGGGTCAAAGGATACACGCATTTTAAACTGTAACAGTTACTGCCAAATTGCCTTCCCAAAAAGTGATGCCAGTTTACCCAAAAACAGGGCACAAGAACTAGCGGATGCATTTTGAAACTCGTGAATTGAATCTGACTCTGCTTTTGCAACACTCTGTGGACACTCGCTTTCAGTCAATAGTCTGGGGTGCTGCGAAATACTTAAAACTCACTTCAGTGTATTTTAGTTAAGCATATACTTTGGTGTAGACATGAGCATTGTGGTACTCATGAGGACTAGAAAGTCAACTAGTGATACCAACTTTTCATTTCCCAAGTGGGAATTGTGGTCAAAGCCACAGGGGACAGCTGGCTGCCTCTTTTCTTTGGTGAAGATTTTTAGGGCTGTGGCCTAACTCCTTTCAATCTGTCATCCCTCTGACCTTGAAGGTGTTGTTCCTTATTTCGGATTGGAATTGTTTCTGTTTTAATTTTACTCCTGCTATCTCTTCATTTGCTCTTTGATGAAGCTGAAGATGGTTTTGTGTGGTATGCTAGAAAGAATGTTATTTGGAATCATATTTTGGTAGTACCCCTAATTCTGCCACTATTGGCTTTGAGACTTTGGGCAAGTCACTTTTTTGAACCTCAATTTTCTTATTGGAAAAGTAATAATATTTAGTTCTTTTCAATTCAGAAATTCTGTGACTCTCTTCAGAATCCTCTACATATCCTCCATCTGTTTGAAGATAGTTATTGAGTCCTGTCTTAGCTTTATATTCTCCAGGTGATATGGTTCCATTTAAAACAAAATGGGGGGCGCCTGGGTGGCTCATTCGGTTAAGTGTCCACCTTCGGCTCAGGTCATGATCTCACTGTTTGTGGGTTTGAGCCCTGCATGGGGCTCTGTGCTGACAGCTAGCTCAGAGCCTGGAGCCTCCTTCAGAATCTGTATCTTCCTCTCTCTCTGACCCTCCCCTGCTCGCTGTCTCTCTCTCTGTCTCTCAAAAATAAATAAAACAAAACAAAACAAAATGGTTCTTCATTTTTGAGAGTGGGGGGCATGAGAGGGGGAGAGGCACAGAGAGAGGAAGACAGAGGATCCAATGGGGGCTCCATGCTGACAGCAGAGAGCCTGGTGTGGGGCTAGAACTCACAAACCTAGAGATCATGACCTGAACCTAAGTTGGACGCTCAACCAACTGGGCCACTGAGGTGCCCTGGCCCCATTTTTTTATGCTGCTTTTTTTTCCTCATAGGAATTAACTTCTAACTATTGACTTACCAGTCCTTCTCCAGATTTCCATAATCTTGTAGGAAGGGATTACCACCTTTGCTCATTGCTCTAGTAAGCACCTGACTACTACAGACTATTGAGAAAAGGTTTCTTCTGGGCCCACGAACATCACCTCTCATATACCCCAAGATCACACTGGCTTGGTCTTCTACCTAGCAGCAGCCCTAAACTTTAGTGTTTGGGGTTTACGTGCACACTAGGCTCTGCGGCAGGCTGGAGCATTAGCAGTTACAGCAGGTCTTTCCCTCCTCCTCCCCCCTCCTCACTGGTTCCTTGGTGTCCTGAATTCTTGGCCAGAAGTCACGTGCATATTGGCCTATAAATAAGGGTAGCAATACTTATAGCAGAAGGTTTTTGAAATGTCCATACAACATCATTAGTGCAGAGCTTGGTCCATTATAAGGGATCAAATCACAGGTCATTGTTCGTATCACTTTTCCCCATCATGTTCCACCCTCCTAGTCAGTATCATTATGTTCTTTGATGAAGGGATTCCTTCTTTTATTAACTCTGACCTCACTCTTCTGAATGAACTAAGATAAGATCAAAAAGTCTGAGTTCAGATTCGGCTTACATAATTCATTGAGCACCAAGTTTGTGCCAGAAGCCATGCTCATTGCCTTAAAAGTTAAAAAAAATTTTTTTAAATCCTTCTAATCCTAATACTTCGTTTTGGCAAAGGAGGAAACCAAGGTTCAGTGAGGTTAAGCGACCTGGCCAGGATCACATAGTTAAGTGGTAGTGAGGTAATACTAACAGCTTTGTTTGAGCATTTACTATATACACTGGATATTTTGTTAAGATTTTTAACATACATTATCATATTTAATTTGAATGTAATTTAAGAACCCTATGAGGTAGGTGTCATTTATAGATGAGGAGAGGTTTATGGAGGTTAAATATTTACTTGCCCAAGGTCACACAGCTAGTAAACAATGGCAATGGAATTTGAACTCAATTATTCAGTAGTTGAAAGACCTGTGGTTTTTTATCTTTTTAAATTCTTACAAAGCCCAAAAAAGATTTGCAAGTAACCATCTTGGGGGAACTTGCTTTGATGTGCAGAATGATTTGTAAATAATCCAATAGCAGTTCTAAGGAATAAGTGTTTCTAAAGACTTGGTGAGGATTAAAAGCAGCTTTCTTCCTAAGTGGTTCACACTTCTTTGGTTTAAATTGTTAATCTACCTATTTAGTAAACCTTTTTTTTTTTTTTTTTTGCCATTCCCAGTCCAGATTATCCCCAGTAATGAACTGGTTGAATCCAACTTAATGAGGAATTAGGTTCTTTGCAAGAGGCCCAGGAGTGCCTTAATTTGGCCCTGACCTGGTGCCTTTAGGGAGTCTAGTCCCAGCTCTGAGCTGGCTCCGGAACTAGGGAATACAATAGCCTCCATTTGTTGATTCCTTTAAAATGCACTAGACAACATGGTTGGCGCACTTGGCAATCCCCGCCCCCCCAGCACCCCAGCAACCCACTCAAGTGGACATTGTGTCCCCGCTTAGAGCTAAAAAAGTTGGGCCCACTGAGGCTGGTAGTTTGCTTAAGGCCACATGCAGATCAGTGTTAGAGCTGGGATGCTCTTACTGTCCCCACCAGGTCAGCTTGTCTGGCCTGGAAAAGGCAGTACTGGAAAAGCCAGCTTTTGAACAGGTCTTATCACTTTGCAGTGTGCCCCCACACACTGCCACCTCCTTTGACACTCACAGAGGAAACTGAATCTTGGCTGGGCTTATTCTGAGCTACTCAGCAGAGCCAAGATGAGAACCCGGGAACCCTGACTTCTGAGCTAGTGCTATTTTCACTTCTCTGCCATTTTCGACAGGCAGGCACCTTATCTACAGCAGGGGGAAGGTGCCTGCCTGTCGAAAATGGCAGGGAAGTGGTGGGTGGATGGGAGCCGTGGGGTAGGCGAGACATTAAGGTTCTATGACCATGACTGATAGAAGAGACCCCAGGCCCAGCGCTGGAGCAGGTCATGTAGTCTCCAGCACGCCCCTTTGATTGTCAGAAGATGGTGTGGGGTGGCTTCCACGGAGGGGCTGAAATGACGGCTGAAGGGAAATACACATGTTTCATCAACCACACTGAGCTGCTCTTCAGCCTGGGTGGGTGTAGGCTGATGAGCCTCCGCCCAGGGGCTTGCAGTCAGGTCTTCTCCCTGCAGAGTTCAAAGAGGCTTTCTCGTTGTTTGACCGGACACCGACCGGGGAGATGAAGATCACCTACGGGCAGTGTGGGGATGTGCTGCGGGCACTGGGCCAGAACCCCACCAACGCGGAGGTGCTGCGCGTCCTGGGCAAGCCCAAGCCTGAAGGTCAGTGTGGACCTTGTAGCTCACCTCCTCTGTCTGTCCCATGGCCCCTGGGGCTTTCTCTTCTCCCACTTTAACCCTTCAAGGCCAGCCCCCCTCCCCAGGCTAGGAGCTGTTCCTGTTTTCCCAGTGAAGTCAGAGCTCCTGGAGAGCAGGAGGACATTCTGTTGCTTCAGTGTCTTCCTCTGACACTCGAGGGTGCAGGGAGGCGAGGTGGGGATCTGACCATGAACCACCTGCCCGCACCCCCGCACCCAGTTGCTCTTACCCTGAAATGTCCTGTGACCACTATGAGTTGTGTCATGAATACTTTGTTTCTAATGAGTCAGAGCACTGAAGATTGCAAATTACTCATTTAATAGAAGTTAGAGCAGACTCAAGATGAGCTCAGTAATGATACCTCTTTCGCTCATTTGCATTCAGTTGGTTTTGGGGAATGAGTTTTAAAAGTGGCACAAGGAAATGTGTCCCGTTTGTGAATGTCACTTGTCATGTACGGTAGTAAGGTTAACAGGTGCTCTGACACACATGTCCTTCTGAGAGGTGTGGTAGGCGGGGCAGGCAGATCTAGCTAGAGCCCCCCGCACCGGAGGCGGTGGGGGAGGAGGGAAGGAATCTCTAGAGGCTTCCTGGGCCCCATATGGATCCTTGCCCTCTTCCTCTTGCTGGTGAAGACAGCAGTGTGGGGTGAAGGATGTGGGCAGGAAAGGGCCAGAGGACCAGCAGGCCTGCTTAGAGATTAAAAGATGTCTTGGAATTTCCATTTTTGGAGATTCCTATGATGTTATAAAAGAAAGAATTGCCAACACTTGTGGTATGGAAAAATGAAAGCTTTTAACACACTACAACATGGGAGAAGTAGGCTAGTCACAGAAGGATTGCAAATTTATAAAAATTATTGATTCAGAGTTGCTCCAGGCAATGTGGTTTAGTAATGAGACTCAGAGGAAGAATTTTGCAAAACTCTCTTTTTCATAATCCTATCAGTTTACCTCTGTAACCTGTCTGTCACATGTCACAAGTCTACCTTGTGAATGTGAGGCCTGGTTCAGTGACCCTTTGGGTCCCCTCAGATCCTACTGTGGCCACCCTCAGCTCCCCAGCCTAGCTGGCCACCAGGACGGAGAGGTCTGGGTGGGAGTCATGGCAGCTGTTCCCTTCTGCCCTGGCCCTGGCCTGGCAGAGCTGGGGCACAGCCCCCTGTGGACCCTCTGCCCCAGCACATTCTTCCCTTCCTGCCTGCAGAGATGAATGCCAAGATGCTGGACTTTGAGACGTTCCTGCCCATCCTGCAGCACATCTCCCGCAACAAGGAGCAGGGCACCTACGAGGACTTTGTGGAGGGGCTGCGTGTGTTCGACAAGGAGAGCAACGGCACTGTCATGGGCGCCGAGCTTCGCCATGTCCTTGCCACCCTGGGTATGCCAGCTGGTGGTGCCTTAGTGGGAGGGATGGAGGGGTGGGAAGTGCCCAAGTGGCACACGTTGGGGGTGGCCCAGGGCCCCTGTGTCCTGCGGATCACATCCTGGTTCAGGTCCTGTCTCCCCAGGCTCTGTAGGAACAACCTTCCCCAACTGGGTTTGCTCGGCTGGGCTTGGGAGGAGAGGAAAGCAGGTTGGCAGAACAGGCAGGGCTGAGGCCTGAGATGTGGGACCCAGGGCTTCTGTTCTTGTCATTGCCTCAGTCACTGAGGTCCTGGTCTGCTGGCCCAGTGCTGGCTGTAGGGCAGAGGGAGAGGTCTCGGAGAGTGGGAGGGCCCTAAGACCCCTTGCTCCCCTTCCAAAGCTTGGATGTCCACCTCCCAGACCTGGGGAGCCTTGGGCCTTGAGACTCGAGGGGGTGCTCGGGTTTTGCCTGTCCCTCTTCGGTCGTCTGAAACTCAGAACCTACTTCTCCGACCCCAGGAGAGAAGATGACCGAGGCTGAGGTGGAACAGCTGTTGGCTGGGCAAGAGGACGCCAATGGCTGCATCAATTACGAAGGTACCGGGTTATGCCTCACTTCCGTGGGCACCCAGGCATGCTGGGCACAGTTTGGGCTGGGCGCATCTGCAGAATAGGACAGAACAGATCCAGGGCCTGGAGGCTGTGTGCACCAGATGGGTGATGGTCAGCTCCCAATGGGTGTTCTTTTCCATCCTTGGAGTGAACAGCATTGTATAATGGAAAGAGCTCAGGGTTTGGAGATGGATCTGTGATAAGCTAGCTGTGTGACTTGGATCAAGTCACTTACCTTCTCTGAGCCTCAGTTTTCTAATCTGAACAATGGGGTGGTGCTGGTACCTTTCTCAAGATTGTGGGGATCAGCAGAGACAATGTAGCTCATTTTGTCCATGTCCGAGTGTCAGCTGAGAAGACACAGGTAGAGAGGGTCTGTCTCTTCCTCCAGCTGTTCCCCATCAACCCCAAATAAGAGAGAAGAGTCATAGTCTGGGGAAAGGATGGTGGGAAGGTTGGAAATCTGGCAGTATACAGGAGAGGAAGAGGTCCCAGGGGCTGGGAGGTGCCAAGTGCGTGACTGATTTCTGTCTTCTTTTCCAGCCTTTGTCAAACACATCATGTCTGGGTGAAGCAGACCCCTCCAGGGTGAGTGTGGCCTCTCCCTCCTGGTCCCTTCTGGGATCTGCCAGGGGCTCCCAAACACCACCACATGCTCTGGAGCTTTTTTGTCCCAACCCAACCCCATAGGGGGAAACCAGGGTCGGGGGGTCACAATGGGAAAGCAGCCTGGTCTGCCTACCTCTGCTCTCTGTGCTCCTGCCTCCTGCCCTTGCTCCCTTCCAGCCTGGCCATGCGTTCTCCCTGGTCTCTGCACCCTATCTTGACCCTCATCAGTAGGACCTTATGGCCTGTCTTAGGGTCTCTCAAGGCAGGACCACTCCCTTAGGCCTGGGCCTCCTGTACAGGCTCCTGCATGTGAGACAGCCAGGTCCTGGGGAGAGGAGAGAGTGCTCCTGGCCGGTGCTCTGAACTCTGTTCCTACTCCCTCCCTCCCCTGCGCTCCCCTGGGCTGAGGCCTATCTTGATTGGGGTGTGGGGTTTGTGATAAGGTGCTGGGGTTCATCTAGCACTTTCTTTCAGGTGCCTGGCCCTTGGCCTTAGCCTTTCTGGGACGAGTTAAGCAAGAGGCCCAGAGTGACTGAGCTGGAGCTGGGCTCCTGGACTTAACCGCTATCCCACAGCCCCAAGGACTCCCTGTAAATAAACAGATGGGGCGAGCCTGGGCCAAATTATCTGATTCTAACTGGTCTCTGAATTGTTTTTTTAAAAGTAATTAATTGAGGTGTGTGTATGTGTGTGTATGTGTGTGTGTGTGTGTGTGTGTGTGTGTGTGTGTGAGAGAGAGAGAGAGAGAGAGAGAGCGAGAGCGAGAGAGAGAGAGATGAGTTTTCATGCATATTCCTCAGACAAATGAGTAGTATCTGGCATCTGGGAGACAAAATACATATAATATAAAATTTCCATGTTAACCATTTTTAGTGTATAGGTCTACAGTGTTAAGTATATTCGCATTGTTGTGTAACCAATCTCCAGAACCTTTTCATCTTACAAAACTGAAAATTCTATATTCATGAACACTAGCTCTCATTTTCCTCTCCCCTGAGCCCCTGGTGATCATCATCCTACTTTCTATGTCCATCAATTTGACTGCTTTAGATATCTCATGGAAGTGGAATCATACAGTATTTGTCTTTTTGCATCTGGCTTGTTTCACTCAGCATAATGTCCTCAAGGTTCATTCGTGATGTAGCCTATGTGGGAATTTCCTTGTTTTTTAATGATGAATAGCATTCCACTGCGTGTATGTAACCACATTTTGTGTATGGTCCTTGTTTCTTGACATGGCCCCCTGTAAGTGCCTCTTTCCCTGAGTACAAAGACCCTGGTACCCGATTCAGCCCTGCTTATCCTGGACATCCCCCTGACTCGCTGCTCAACCCTGGGCTCCATACCCAGGACTCCAGCTCAGGGCCCTGGAAAGTGTCAGGGTCAGAGGGATCACAGACCTCCGCCTGGGAGGGCAGGGGAGAAGTGAAGGGCAAGTGGGAAAAGGAGAGAGATGAGAAAACCAGGATTGGGAAGGAGATGGAGGATGTGATGAAGTTAAAGACAACACACCCAAGAGCAGAAACACATATATGGGAGCTCCAGGGCCCAGTTACCCTTGTATGGGGGTCCTTTAACCCTGAGAACTCCCCAGAGTGGATCAGATTCTCCTCACAGCCTTTCTGCTGCCCTGCTGGGGCAGCCAGCCACAGAACTTTGTGGAACATCTAGAAATCCAGCCATTGTTGAGATTCCATGAGCCCAAATGGGAAGATTGTTGTGGGAAGCGGAGAACCACAGTCCAAATTCACCCTTCTCAGAATTTACAGTCTGGCTGGGAGGAGGAGACCAAGGCCCATGTATAGGCCTTATTCTTTGAAGAGGGCTCCCGCTTTGGGAGCAAACTGGTTGAATCATAAAACCATAGATCTTTATGTAGTTGTGAGAGGGGTCGTTGACTCCAGTGGTTTTTAAACTGTTTTAGCTCTAAAGCCTTTTGCTCAAACTAACTTCTATTCTACGGGGAAGCCAATCATGAAGCTGATGGGAACTGAGCTCTCTGGCCGAGACGGTGGGCTGGATTCCAGCTTCTTGGAGTCTCTAATTGGGCTCCTTGGAGCACAACCAGAAGACCACTTATTGAGCCAGACCTAATTCTAAAAATACAAGAAATGGATCGTTAGAGGTGAAGTGACTTATCCAAGGTCACAGCTAATGAAAGTTGAGTCCGCTTTCCCAGAATCCCATGTTTTCCCCATTTCCAACACCAACCTGCCTTTGAAATTTTTTCCAAGTTAGGCTCTTGGGAGTCTTCACTCTTGCTTGCTCTCTACTGTTCTGACTGCTCTTTTTTGACTTTACTTATTTCTCTTTTTTAAAAAATCACCATCCCCAACTTGAAATCTGACATTCGTCTTCCATGTCAGAGCCTCATCAGATTTTTTCCCTCCTTTTCCTCATGAAGTGTTTATTGTTCACTATATGCATTTATAAGGAATTGGGGCTAAAACTCCCAATGATTACAAAACTGAAAGTGTTTTCCCTGCCAAAGTAGCATATGGCCCAGTTCAGCAATGGCAGAAGCATCCAGGGACTAACCAGGAAATGATTGCCAAATAGGTCACAGCAGCAGGGTGACTTCATCCTTGTAACTTGTAGTGTCGTTGCAAGGGGCCTGTAAGAAGAGGAACCAGAAGGAAGTGAGGTGTGACAGGGAAGATTTTCCCTGGGAGATGGGCTCAAAGTGAGACCTAAAGGTAAAGATGCCCCAAGGCTGGTGCTCAGCCCCAGAAAGAAAGAAGGTCTTGAACAGGGATTACCAACTCCTTCAATAGATACGGGGTGCCTGATGTGTGGATGGCACTGGTTTAGGTCTTGGGGATTCACTGTACGGCCATGGACCCTGCTCTCATGGAGCCTACAGTCTAAGGAGAAGACAGACATTAAATGGCTGTAATTATGTGCCAGAGAACAGCTAACATTCTTGGAACACAGTATCAGTTATGGTTATATTCATCTGTGAGTTACAAAGACCAAAAGTGGTTTAAAAGAAACAAAAGTTCCTCTTTCCCTCCCATTGAAGTCCAGAGGTTGGCAGTCCAGAGCTGGGATGGCAGCCATTCTGCACAAAGTCCTCGGCACCCAGGCTCCTTTTATCATGTGACCTCTGTTCATGGTCTAAGATGGCTGCTCTGGCTCCGCTACCACTGCTACTAGAGGAGGAGGAGTTCTGGAAGCATCTCCTACTCAGTGAGCCTCCTCTGGTACCAGCACGACCTCTGTGGTATTGGGCCTGCACATGCGAAGACAGAAGAAACTCCTGTCCTTCTCGTCACCCCTTCCCTCCAGAGCTTCCCTCTGGCCTGGCGCGCCCGTCAGGCTCAGCACTTACCCCCTCTGGAAGAGGTGTGGGTGAAAGGTGACCTATTTCCAAGCTTTGCTTTGGACTGACTTCCAGGATTTCAAACCACAACTCAGGCTGTGTCTTCACCGGCTCGGGCTGCTGTGACAAAATACCACAGACCATGGGTACTTACACAACAATCAATGTATGTCTCACAGTTCTGGGAGCTGGAAGTCTGAGGTCAGGGTGCCAGCCTGCTTCGGTTGGTGAAGACTCTTTTCCTGTCTTCCTGTTGTATTCCCAGAGAGGAGAAAAAGTGGAGAGAGGAGAGGGAGAGAGGAAGAAAGACAGAATATAATCCATTTTGAGGACTCTACAATTGTGACTTTGCCCAAACATGATTATCAAAGGCCCCACCTCCAAACGCCTTCACATTGCTGGTGGGGAGCTGGGGCTTCAACATATGAATTTAAGGAATTCAATTTGGGAACTGAATTTGGAAACATAATTCAGTTCTATAGTAGACTATGTATAAGAATAGGACTGAGCCCACTCTGGTCCCTTCCACCACCCTGAGGGGTAGCCGACTGTGGACCTAAGAAGGTAGCCCTTCAGGAGGTTGAATGATGGTTGGGGGAAGGGGGAAGGGCCATCCCAGATCCTGTGCTGGTGGGTGGCAGGCTCTAGCCTGGAGCCAGCAATGATGCGATCCGGATGGGATGATGGGCAGTTATGGTCCTTGTGGAAAGACAAGGCGACTGAATGTGCCCGTAAGCCAGGCTTCCTGTCTCCCAGAGACTGGGACAGTAAACACAGACCCTGGGCCGCTTCCTCATCACCCCAAACCCTGCAGACAGATGCCGCAGACGAGGCTTCCTGCTCCAGCTCAGAGAGGATGGGTAGCTTCATTGAAAGTTCCCACTGGCACGGGGGATGAACCAAGGCAGGACTCAGGCAGCTCTAGGGAAGGCTCCTTCTTACACTCTCCCTGCTCTGCCCCTTCCTCACCTCTCATCTAAAGGTCATTGTGTGCGCCCTGGCTCCTGAGCCTAGAGCCGGTCCTGCCCCCTGGAGACAAAATGGGGAAAGCAGTCACTAGAGCTAAGGTAAATATGGATTGGGGTCTGCTGAGGCCGAAGGCAGATTTCAGAGAGATGATAATAAAGAGCATTATCAACTCAGAGAACACCTACTATGTGCTGGGTGCTGTGCTAAGCACTTCACATCACTTTTTCTCATAGCAACCTGGGAGATAAGTCATTATCCCCATTTAAGATTTTTAAGACATGACAGAATAATAACAACAAACTCCACCCTTTAGTCTCTTAATTCCCCCCTCCAGGCGAAGGCTGTATCATGGTATATTAATATTCCTAGAACACCATTTTCATGAAGTTGCTTCCTCAATTAGGACTTACAAAACCTCCCCAAAAGCTACTGGTCATTCCCGAACGTTTCTGTCAGTTTCTCCCTTTATTTGGCTCTACTCTCCTAAGGACACCGCTTGCTGTAGCCAGCTGACCTCTTTCCCTTCCCTTGCTCCCCCATTCTGTTTCCTCCTTCTCCTTCTCTCCCTCCTTGCCCCCACGTCTCCTTGATCCATCTCATTCCTCCCTCCTGATGTGTGCTCTTCTTTCTGCACAAATGATTCCCACCCTTCAAGACCCAAGTCAGGCTGCTCCCCACCCCCGTCCTTTCCTCATGGCCAGAGGTCTCTGCTAATTATCGATGGCCACAATTTAGTCTCCTTAACACAGCTGCCAAGTTGGAACCAAAGATATCAGCGCTAGAGAAGGCCCTGGAGACTTCTAGTGGAGTGTAATCACCTGAGAGCAGCATTTGGCATAGTGCCGTCACGTGTTTGGGTGGCGTCCTCTAAACCTTGGGTTACTAGGGCTTTCAGGTGGAAGGTGTGTTGGTGGAGACGGCTGGTGGTGCAATATCGACCTCACACCGCTAGATGGCAGGATTGCAGCGGCGTGCTTCCGCGGGACGCCCAGGTGTGTGATCACACAGATGGACCCCAGAAGCAGAGGCTGGGCTAGAAGGGACCTTAAGAAGTCACTCAGTCCATCACTATGCCTTCAGGAAAATGGGGGTTTTATTCACTTTCAGAGACTCGCAACTATTAGTTGCTTCAGTAATCCCACAAATTTTGCAATAAGGGGTCAAAGAGAGGACATTACTCTGGACACGTCCAGTCGGCTCCTAAATCACATCCGTGCTCGTCTTCAGTTCCACAGGTTGCAAAATGAGGAGGATGATTAGCTCATCGTTAATCCCTTCCAGCTCTCTGATACAGATCATTTAGAACTTGACAAACTTCTTGTTATTTCGTTTTTGTCCATTTGCTCTCTTTTCATTGCTGTTGTGCATATATATCTAGAACCTTCGGTGGTAAAAAGCATTCATTCACTCAGAAGAACTATGGGGTGTCCAATAGTAGGTGCTTTGGGAGATTAAAACAAAACAAAGTCACTCATGGTCTTCCACTCCATGAGTTTGCACTCTACTGTAGGACAAACAACCTGAATGTGAAAAGTTAAACTATGTTAAAAGACAAAATAGAAGAAAGGACACCAGGCAGTATAAGTCTCTGGACCAAGGGAGAGGGCTGGGATCCTGCAGAGCATTGGGAGCTCAGAGGAGATGTAGTCAGGGAGGGTTTCACCGAAGAGGTGTGGCAAGCTTGGATCTCCACCAACTAGAACCAGAGTCTCTGTCTTTTAGGATTTGGTAAAAAGAAATAAGGAAGAATAAAAGGGGAGAGAGAGAGAGAAAGAACTGGAGAATGAGATGAGAGGCAAGGAGAAAGGAAGAGAGATAGAGGATGGAAGGTTGAGCAGGGCTGTACTCTGGAGTGATGTGTGCCAAATTCAGAGGTAGAGAAGAGATTAAAAATCTAAAGGTAAGAGGGAAAGTACTTTCTTTTCTCCCCTAACCTTGTAGAACCACAGAATTATAGACTTCCAGGTTGGGAAGAGACCTCTCGTTCAAACTCTTCCATCCAAGCCTTGGAACATGACTACCCACAGTTCACTTGAATACTTACTGTGACACAGGACTCACTACCTCTTAAAGTAACCCATTCCATTTGAGAACAACTCTGATATTCTTCTTAGTAAGAATCTGATATTTACACTTCTGAGATTTGTATCAACTGGGTCTGGACTTGCTTTCCAAAACAACCCGGAAAAGATGTAAGAACATTCCTCATGACAGAAGTTGGCATTTCTTTCCTCAGCTGAGGGGCCTGCTGGCAGGTGCTTGTTCCAGGCCAAGATCCTTGAATTCATTTAACGTCGCCAGTTGCTATCTATCTTGTTCTTTCTGGGGCTCTGTTCTCTCTTAGCAATGTACTTGCACACTTCAATTTTTTTAATGTTTATTTATTTTTGAGAGAGAGAGAGAAAGAGACACAGAGCATGAGCAGGGGAGGGGCAGAGAGAGAGGGAGACACAGAATCTGAAGCAGGCTCCAGGCTCTGAGCTGTCAGCACAGGGCCCAATGTGGGGCTGGAACCCACAAACTGTGAGATTGTGACTTGAGCAGAAATTGGGCGCTTAACCGACTGAGCCACCCAGGTGCCCTACTTGCACACTTTAGAGTCTGGAAATGGATCTTTTGGACAGAAAAGATGGAACTGAGGTCAAAATTGCCAGCACAGAGGACTGTACCCTCTTGTTCTTTTTTTCTCTGAACATATGTACCTCATATTTTTATTAATCCTAACATTAAAAAACTTTCACCTCATTTAGTACTTAAGACTTCTTGGCCTTGTTCCTCACAGACCTATGCCCCAAGTTTATGTTCACAGTCAACCCTCGGCTGCCCCTCCTTTATGGATAAGAACCCTCAGAGCTCCCTTTCCTCAGCTCCATCAGCCTCTTTGGGGCCCCTTCCCCCACCTATTGCCTTATTTGTTTGCGATTTGCTTTTGAATACCATCCATCTTGCTAGTGCTAGAGATTTTTAACTGTAAAAGTCCCTTGTGGGCATGTTTTTCCAAGAAGATTTATACTTTTCATCATATTTTCAAAGGGGTCACAGACCCAAAAAAAGGTTGAGAACCGTTGTTTCAGAGCCTTCGTGGGATTCTGTTTATCTTTTCCATGAATGTTTTGGCGTTGCCTCTGGTGTGGTCAGCGTTCCTTCCAGGCTACCATGGCTTCTAAGATAGCTCACCCACTTCTCAAAGGACTCTCTTCACTTCTGCCTCTCTCCCAGATCTCCCTGAGTCACATTTAGGTTTAAAGAGGCAATTCCACTTCCTCTATGGCCCCACTTTCAGGAACTATGTGTTCCTACCAAGCTGGATCTTTCTGGGTGTGCACCCTCCACCCCCACCCCTGAGCTGGAGCTCACTGAATTTCTACCGTCACTTCTCTCTTTCCTAATCACATTCGGTGGCATCCTCCGGGCTTCTGTTCTCAAACAGTGGGTTCCCTGTGGATGTGAATCTTCTGTACTCTGGAGTGATGTGTGCCAAATTCAGAGGCAGAGAAGCCTTGGTGGTCAGCATTCTCATGCCTACTCTCCTAGCAGTTTCATTTTTCTTAGACAGAATCCATTGTCAAATGGAGATGAATCCCATCTCATAAGTTTTTGGTCATCCCCAAGAGAGTATGTGCATTTTCTACAAGAACTTAGTCATTCTGTGTTTATATACATCTTCTATGGTGCATCTGACAACTAAAGGCCACAGTCAGTGTAGGGACAGGGGCTTGGGGGTGTCTGTGTCTCAGGTTTCCCTGTGGGCATATGAGACTTTGTTCCTAGCACCTGAAGACTGGAAACAGCACATGTGGCTGGGCTGGTCTCTTCAAAGGAGATTTAAAAGGTAGCCACCTGAGCTCTACTACCCTTTCTCCCATTCTGTCTCCGCCCACACTCACTCTCTGAACTCAGCTCCTCTGTGCCTCCATGTTATGGAGAAGCCAGAGCCAAACATCCGGTGTTGACAGCACAGTCACCAGTTGGATTGTGAAGAGTTCCACAAACATTGACCTAGTGCATATTATTGCTGGTACTGCAACTTTTCATTTGCCTTAGAATTTCGTGTTTGTGATAGTTTGCCAGTGTCTAATCTCTTATAAAGAAAAAGCTGGCATTGTGCCGGGACTTTGGGGTTTAGGAAATTGAATAGAATCTGATCCTTGCCCTCGAGGAATATCAAGACTGATAGGTAAGCTAAGATGTGTTTTGTGCACAAACATGAAAATACCAAGCAGAAGGCAAAGGCTTGTAAGATTGATACTGGCAAAGAAGTGGGGGAACTTGAAAGGGAGAAGCAGGCTTATTTCCAGTCAGGAGATCACAGAAGGCTCTCTGGAGGAGTTGGAGCTGGTGTTGAAAGTATAGAGGCTGGGGGTGATTTTGATCCACACTCAGAAGCGGTAGAGCAGTGGTTAAGAGTAGAGTCTCAAGGGGGTGCTTGGGTGGCTCACTCAGTTGAATGTCCGACTTCAGCTCAGGTCATAGTCTCACGGTTTGTGAGTTCGAGTCCCCGCATCAAGCTTGTTGCTCTCAGCGCAGAGCCTGCTTTGGACCTCTATCTCCCTCTCTCTCTCTCCGCCCCTCCCCTGCTCATGCTCTCTCTTTAAAAAATGAATAAACATTAAAAAAGAGAGAGAGTATAGTCTCAGGGTCACAATGGGTCTATGCTTAGGAGCTGTGTGATCTCCAGCAAGTTTCTCAACCTCTCTGAGGCTCAGTTTCCCCATCTCCAAAATGGATATAATAGTAGTACTGACTTCATTTGGTTATTAGGAGATGAATTAGGGAATTAACACATGTCAGGCACTTAAAACAGTGTCACATTGTAAGGACTCAGAAACTATTAGCTCTAGAGGGGAGAAGAATATTCTAGGAAGAGGGAACAACTCTAGCAAAAGAAGGAAAATGAAAGAAGTATTCTTTAAAAAAAATTTAATTCCAGTGTAGTTACCATATGGTGTTATATTAGTTTCAGGTGTACAAGGTAATGATTCAACAATTCTGTATATCACCCAGTGCTCATCATGGCAAGTGCACTCAAGAATTGTTATTTTCCTGGAAAACTCTCCAAAATAACAGAAATACTTTGCAAACAAATGGAGAAGAAATAATGTTCATTATAACAGCAACTGTCTTTACTGCATTCCTGCCCTGTGCTAATGCTCTTCTGTACTTTGCATGCAATGTTCATTTACTGTTTTTTTAATTAAAATTTTTTTTTAAATATTTATTTTTGAGAGAGAGAGAGAGGCAGAGAGAGACAGAGACACAGAATCGAAAGCAGGCTCCAGGCTCTGAGCTGTCAGCACAGAGCCCGACATGGGGCTCGAACTCACAAGCAGTGAGATCATGACCTGAGCCGTAATTGGACATTTAACCAACTGAACCACCTAGGTGCCCCCTCCTTTTTTTACAAAAAGTTTTAATTATTAATTTTTGAGACAGAGAGAGAGAATATGAGTAGGGGAGGGGCAGAAAGAGGGAAGGAGGGAATCCCAAGCAGGCTCTGTGCTGTCTGCAGAGACCCTGTCACGGGACTCGATCTCACAAACCATGAGTTCATTACCTGAGCCAAAATCAAGAGTTGGACGCTTAACTGACTGAGCCACTCAGGTGCCTCATTTGTTTTTCAGTTATTACTCCTGGGGCAGATGTGATTATCCCCATTCTAAAATGAGGAAACTGAGGTTAATAGAGGCTAAGCCTCACAAGGGCACTTAGTGAGAGAACAGAAGCTTCAGGAATCAGATCCCCATCCATTTGCTGCCTACGCATGGGTTGAGTTTCCAGCTATAGTCCCCCTGCCTTCCTTGGATCCTCCTCCCCATCCCTGAGTCCCTCACCCCATAGCTGTGTGTATACAAGCCTGCCAGCAGGTTAAAACCAACCAACCAACCAACCAACCAACCAACCAACCAGCCAGTGGCTATGAACTCCAAAATACTGAAGTGATTTGGAGTAAAGAAGTGACCAGAGACCCTTCCCAGGGAGCAGACTTCAAAGGTACAGTTGAGTGCTACTCCCGGCTCCAGTTGAGAAAGTGAGATGAGGGGACACCTCCCCAGTGACCCTGTCCTGCTGGCCTTTCTTTGTAGCATCTGGGGCATCTGAGCTGAGTCTTGAGGGTTGCTGGGTGGGGGAGATGGAACAGGAAGAGAGTAAGTATTCCAGGGCAGAGTGGGGGAGGCGGTGAGTCACTGGTGTGATAAGATTTGCCGCTTGGGTGGATAGGTTACTAAATTTCTTTTTTCCTGCAGGTTTAGACTTGTTAGGAGTAGTCTTTTTTTTTTTTTAATTTTTAATGTTTATTTATATTTTGAGCGAGCAAACGAGAGAGAGAGAGATAAAGTGTGAGTTGGGGGAGGGTCAGAGAGAGAGGAAGACACAGAATCCGAAGCAGGCTCCAGGCTCTGAGCTGTCAGCAGAGTCCGAAGCGGGGCTCGAACACACGAGCTGTGAGATCATGACCTGAGCCGAAGTCAGACGCTCAACTGACTGAGCCACCCAGGTGCCCCAGGAGTGGTTTTGATACACAATCACTCCAGCATTTTTTATTTGCTTTTTTTTTTTCTATCTCGATAAAAAATACAATTAAAAATTGCCACAGATCGGGCTGGGACTTACGGCTTAGAACCCTCGTGGCTTATTTCTTGAAACTTTGGCAATTTTATCATGTGTGTGTCCTCCATCTGCTGCCACACTCCAATTAGTGTTTGAGGGACTTTGAAAGTTCTGTCCCCATGCCTGAAAGGGCACCCGTGATCCCTCCCAGAGTGTCCCAAATTATCAACCACTTTTGTGGGGAGTAGGCATTGAAGGGTCCTGGATGTGGCTTGTTAATTGAATGTTTGGGCTCAGAAGTTGGAATGTCAGGTTTTGAAGCTGAGGACTATGGTTTAACAATGAGTGACTTTGGGCAAGTGACTGTTCCTTTCTGTACTTTATTGTCCTCATCTGAAAAATGCGGATGAAAACAATACTCATCTCATTAAGGGGTTCTGTGAGGGTTTTACAAGGTAACATGTATGAAGCATTTAGCACAGTGGCTGTGACATAATAAGCCCTCAACAGGGGCACCTGGGTGGCTCAGCCGTCCAACTTCAGCTCAGGTCATGATTTCACAGTTGGTGGGTTCAAGCCCTGTGTCAGGCTCTGTGCTGACAGCTCAGAGCCTGGAACCTCCTTCGGGTTCTGTGTCTCCCTCTCTGTCTGCCCCACCCCTGCTCACGCTCTGTCTGTCTCTCTCTCAAAAATAAATAAACATTAAAAAAAATTTTTTTTTAAATAAGCCCTCAGTAAATGTTGGCTATGAAGTTGTTACCACTCTGTCATCTTAGCTTATTCAGTGGATTGCCCAGTAAGAATTCTGAAGCAGTAGGAAACATCGCATTCTGGAAATCTCCAGAAAGAACAAGGCATTCATTAAAGTAGGATGGTCTCAGTTGAAGATTATATGACATACAAATTCCTCTGAGCATTTGGGGGAGAGGGTGAGGGTATAGAGCTCCTAGGGAAGGACCAAAGAAACAGGATCAGGAGGACAGATGAATGGCAGTGGGAGAACCTAGCTAGGGATGGGAAATTCGGCCCTTGGGGTGGTCACAGGTGTGAGCCCCTGAGGGGAGGAGAATGGAGCGAGAGGGGTGGAGAGTAGAGTGGGGGGAGGGAGGGCCAGAGAGGTCATGCTGCCCTCTTGCTGGGGGCCTGGGAGAAAGTGAAGGAGGCATGGCTCTCCCCCTCCACACCTTCCTCAGTTCCTCAGGCCTCCTGGCTTCCAGGTCAGGGCCCAGGACCACAAGTCTTACGGAGCTGGAAACAGCCAGAGCCATGGGGAAGTGAGCCATACTGCCGCTCACGCTCCCAGATCACAGTCTTTGTCATCCTTTCAGGGAAAGTCTGAATCCCAGAGGCCCTCTGTTTGGCCCAGACCTTGGTCTAGTGCCCAGGTTTTTCCGGTGTGGCTACTGTATCTCAGAAGTCAGCCGGGCATGGCTGAGACCTTCTTATAATAGTCAAGACAGGAAGTGGTCAGGACCTGGAAATAGAGCAGCTGTAGGGGGGTGGGAAGGAAGGGGGAAGGTTTTTCTGGGAAAAAAGGCGTTGTGTACCTTGATGGACCATAATTCCCTGGAGTAGACTTCCTGAGTTTGACGTAGACTGCAGAGACCCTACAGTTTTTGTGGACTTCCCAATTTTATCTCAGAAATGGGCAGTATGAAAATATCTTATTCCAATAGGAATTTCTCTTGTTAACATAGCAACACCCACCTGAAATGTCTGGGGGTGTCTGCCATCCTATACCCACACTTATAGTGAGTGAGACAATGGGTTGTAGAATCAGATCAACCTGTTTTTCTTTTTTTTTTTTTTTAATTTTTTAATGTTTTTGATACAGAGAGGGACAGAGCATGAGAGGGGGAGGAGCAGAGAGAGAAGGAGACACAGAACGGGAAGCAGGCTTCAGGCTCTGAGCTAGCTGTCAGCACAGAGCCTGATGCAGGGCTCGAACCCACGAATGTGAGATCTGACCTAAGCCAAAGTCGGAGGCTTAACCAACTGAGCCACCCAGGCACCCAGATCAATCCGTTTTTCAATCCAGCTTTGCTACCTTCTACCTGGTGCCTTGAGCTAAGTCCTCCATCTCTGACTCTCCCTTTTTTCACTGGTAAGGTCAGGCTTCCCACGCCTATCTCGTGCTGACAAAGTAAAAATTCTTAGTATAATTTTGTGTATAATAATCACAAAAATAAATGGCAGCTAAAATACTACTACTACTACTACTACTACTACTACTACCACTAGTTGCCTCTTTATCCATCCAAGCTTCACTTTCTGCCTCTGTAAAAGAAGTTATTATGAGGATTAAGGAAGATAATCAATATTTGTAAAGAAGGAGGCATATAAACAAAAGAAGGGTATGTATGCAACATACCATTATATATATGCCAAAGATCAACCACAGATTGGTATGGGGCAGGGAACGTGACCTAGGAGTTGGTACAAGACGGTCAGTTTGACCAGCAACAACCGACCTGCAGCCTATAATGTCCTCCCACTTTAATCTGGCCAACACTGCCCTGGGGCCTAGCCATAGGAGCAAAAAAGAAGCCGTGGGTGTCTTGACCCATAGGCAGAATCTAGGGATTTTGACCTAGAACGCAGCAGAGATGAGTTGATCCTAAGGTGGAAAAACTAGCTCATATGTATTGAATACTTACTACATGCTAGCATGACTGTGCTAATGGACTTTTGTTCATTTTTCCCCCCCTCCCATTTTGCAGACGGAGGCCTAGGGAAGTTAAGTAACTTGCCCCAGGTTACTAACAAATGGTGGAGCTAGGATTTGAATCCTGGCCACCGGACTATTGTGAGTTCAATTCTTACATTACTCTCTCTCAAGAAGGCGAGCAAGGAGAGCCTAAAAGGGCTAAGACAAGTGTCTGGAGCCCAGCTACAAGCTTGTATTCACTGGAGCAGAATCTCAAAGACCGGAGATTTTAGGAAGATGCCAAAAGAGGAATTTGGGGCCAGAAGCCAAGCAGCAGCCCTGTTTCAGAACAAGGCATTACCCTGGCTTCAGGGCTGGGTGGGGAAAGGGCCTGGGTTGGTTTCAGATGGAGTGTAAGCAGTTATGCGATGCTTTCGTGGGCACAGAGCGCGAATCCAGTCTTGGCCAGGTGCCCCTTGCATGCTAAGCTGGGATGGAAAGTCCTTGGGCTCTCACTTTTTTTTTTTTTTCTCAGCAGAGATAGTGCTGGTTCACGAGAGGATGCATTCCAAGACAGAAATTGATTGTCTTGGGCCCAACTGGACTCGAGCCCCAGGAGGGCCTGGTGTCCTTTGCTACCGTATCTTGAGAAGGACCTGGACATAGCAGGTACTTAATATGTGCTAGTGAATGAATGTAAAATACCAATGCTGAGCTCCTCTCCTCCCAGCCACCTGGATAAAATCTAGGAGTACTTTCTTAGAGAGCTCCCGGGAGCCTAGAAATTCCAAGTTATACCATTTTTAGTCACTGTGGACTCTTAAAAGCCCATTTTACTTGAAGCCAAAGGAACAGTTAGGTCATCCTTTTCTCAATGGACAGAAGAGGCTCTGCCAGATGTGTAGGAGGAGAAGATTCTGAGCCAATAAGCTGTTCCACACTTAGTCTCCTTAACTACAGAAATGGACTTGCCTTGAGACATCTACAGTAACTCCACAAATAGTAACAATAATAATTACATATTCCTCTGTGCTTTTCGGATTCCAAAGCACTTTCATATCCTTGGTCTCACAGAACCTCCTAATGATGTGTGTGTGTTGAGGGGTGGGTGTTAGAAGTAGAGTGGGATTGGTGGTGAAGGAAAGGGCAGGGGCCAGATGGTTATTTTTTACAGATACAGGAAATGAGTAGAGAGAAGACTTGGACTTTCTCAAGATCACAGAATTAGTAAGAGGTAGGGGAAGGGCCTTAATCCAAAGGCTTTTGACTCTCAGTACAAATGGGAAGTAAAGCATGACTTTTAAGGCAAGAGGTCTAGGAAATGGCCACAACCTGGTTCCTCCAACGTATGGTGGGGGACAATGAGGAACTGAACAGTGTTAGACCTTTCCCTCCTGAAGAGAGTCACCGAGAGTGACACGCAGGACACAAAGGGAGATGGTGTATGGGTTTATTCTAGTTCGGCCCAATGGCGCCCCCTGGGTGTTGGCAAGTCCTCAGGAGAGAGCGCCGCCGTGCGGAAGCTCAGGGGTTATATAGGCTATAGCAAAGAGAAAAAGTTACCACTGAGGTAACCAATCATAGTTTACAGCATTACATGGGGTTTAATCACATTCTGACACACAAACATAAGATTTTGTAGAGACCTATCAATTTTAGAGTTCTTTGTCTCAGGAGAAATTTGAAGTGACCAATCACAGGTCCGAAGGGGAGGCGAAGCAGGTGCACAGAGGCAAGAACTTTGTGGTTAAAGGGTGGGATCTAGCAACAGCATCTTAGAAAACAAGTTAACCTTTAAGGTATAATTTATGGGTTACATCTTAGGACTCCCAGAGCTCAATTTTCCCAACCCTTGATTGTTCAAGCAGAAGGGCTGGAGAGTGAAACAATGGTTGGTAATTTTTCATTAGGGTCAGCTTGACCCAAGGAGGGTCTTTCAACAGGAATGGGGCTTCGGCAGTGGGGCAGGTAAGTGACGAGAGCACAGGGGAAGGATCTCTGGTTTGGTGTCAGCCCACCTGTGGCCAGGCCAGGGGCCAGAGAACGTAAGTTTTGCCTCTCAAATGGATCTTAGAGAAGATCTTCTACATGTCATGGGTTGAACACTCCTCCCCTCTACCCACTGGCATTTGGGAAAACCACAGAATGGACATTCAGTGTCCAGCATCATTGCTCAATTAATATTTTATTATTTACTTAACATTTTTAACATTTAGTTTTGAGAGACAGTTAGACAGAGAGGTTGCGGGGGGAGGGGGGGTACACAATCCGAAGCAGGCTCCATGCTCTGAGCTGTCAGCGCAGTCTCATGTGGCGATCGAACTCACAAACTGTGAGATCATGACCTGAGCTGAAGTTGGACGCTTAACTGACTGAGCCACCCAGGCGTCCTAAAATTTTTAAATGAGAGAGAAGGGGCAACTCTTCCTTATTGTAGAACTCCAATTTATAGTGGTGGAAGGAAAAAAGGAAGTGGGAATCACTATTAATCAAACACCGTGTAACTGATAGCATTCAAGAACTATTAATAGGTGCTAAAATTAGTGAAAGTATGAAGAAAAACGGTAATTTATATTGAAGTGTCTTTCCGCAAAATATTTATTAATTACAAGGAGGAAAGTAGTAACTTTATAGTGAGGAAGTCTGGCAGACACCACCTGAGCCATGTGACCAAGGTTAACATTAAAAGGAACAAGACACACTGACTGTCAGCATGTACCTCCTGATATGACGTGTCCACGAGCACATCATTATTGTGGTATTCTTTCTAGAATGCCTCAATACAATCATGAGAAAACATCAGACAGACCCAAACTGGGGGACATAACCATAAAATCACTGGCCTAATAATTGACACGAAAGTGTCAAGGTGAGGAAAGAAATAGACTGAGAACATGTCACATTGGATCCTAGACTGGAAAAAGGACATTTGGACGAAGATTGGCAAAATCCAAATACTGTATCCAGATAGATTAGTTAATACTACTGTGTCTATGTTATTTTTCCTGCATCTGATAATTATGAGTTGATAACATAAGATGTTAACAGAGGAAACTGGGTGAAGGATAAGAGAGAAGCCTACAGTATTTTGCAATCTTTCTGTAAGTGTAAATGATTTCAAAACAAACAGAGGGAAAAGACAGGGGAACAAGAACATTAGAGGTGGCAGACTTCTCATCAGAAACAGTGGAGGCCAGAAAACAGTAGTACATCTCTAAAGGACAACAAAAACCACCTCCCCCACCGCTGTCGAGGTAGAAATCTAGACCTAAGAAATACTGCAAACGAGGGGAAAGCAAATGAAAATTGAGCATATTTGTTGCCAGAAAACCTTCGCTGCAAGGTTTGTTCAAGGAAGTTTTTCAGGCTGAAGGGGCTGGGGCTGGGGACAGCAGGTGTGTTGAGCCCGTGCCCACCTTGTGTTGGTGCCAACAGAGCCAGGCTGAGGAGACACCTGGGTGATTGGGACATTGGTCACAATTGCGGGAATTGAGCAAATAAATAAATATGTAGGCAGACATGTGACGAGGCCGTGTGATCGGGATTTTGTGCCAGGGCAATGACAACATTGTTAACATGGCTTAGAGACTCTTCCCCAGCTGAACAAGGTATGAGCAGCTGGAGTGCCAAGGTCAGGGTCAGGAAGCCCAGCTACCCTTTGTGCCCTGGCTCCTCCGCTGTCCCCTTCAACTTGCTAGTGACATTTCTGCTCATGCGTGCCTCTCTTTTGCTGTGTCCTAATGTTTAGGAGGTCTGAGGAGGAAGTGCCCACCTCTGCAGAGGGTGGGGCTGGAGGAAGGGACCCAGACAAGACTATGCGGAAGAGATTACATCGGGGATGTTTTGAAAGATAAGTGTACTTTTCCAGGTGGAAAATTTAGGAAGGTCAGTCAGATGGAAAACCATGCGGTGTTTGAGAATGCCCAAGTTATCTTCCCGCGCTAGGGTGGGAGATGAGTCTGGAAAGCTGAGTCAAGGCCAGTTTTCAGGCATCTTGTGTGTCTCAAGAGACAGTTTAGGGAAGCCCAGGGGCAGCTTGAAAGCCCTTAGGGGAGCCCAGGAGCTGGAGAGACTTTCATATCCTCTTTGATGCGGCAGGTCTGATTTTTACGTCATTAGAGCTACCAGCCCCAGCTCCCACGGTCTGCTGCTCACAACCGTGGCATTTTGCTCCTCTGAGCTGCCTGAGGTTTCTGGTCTGGGGAAGACCGGGAGACCCAGAGGAAGGATTGGGGGGCAGGCAGAGAGTGGGAAGGAGGCCTTGGAGGAAAATAAGATAAAGCTGCAAAGCCTGTGAGTTTGCGTTTGGAGGAAGTGTATTGACCGTGTCCTGAAACGTTGATCAATCACTACGTGCAAGCCAAGTATTTGTAGAGAGAGGCCCTTTATGGACATCATAGCTTACACAAGCTTGTGATACCATCTTATCAAGAGGCTTTGCGGAAAAACAAAGTAATCCAAGGTGGTGGTGGTGGTGGGGGGATGGAAATAGTGAATAAGGACGGACTAAACTGGCGCTTGGCACAGAGGAAGCGTTCAAAAGAGTTGTCAAATAAATCAAAGTGTGCACGAACGAAACTCAAGGTACAGAGGGCTGTGCCCGGGAGTTCAAGTGAAAGAGCAAGCCCTCAGGAGGTGAGACTGGGTCAGGAGAGGGGCCACAGGCTCCTGGCTTTTCTAAGCAAACCCAGGGTCCGGGCGCGGACCCAGGGACCAGGATGTGTGCGGGGAACGTGCCCACGACCCCGCTCCGGTGCAGCCTCTCCTCTGCCTCCGCCAGCGGGGAGAGAGGAGCCGCTGATTCCCACCACCGGCTCCCCAGCGCAGGGTCCATAGAAGCGCCGCAGGGGAGGGAGCTCCAGTCGGCGGCCCGCCCCGCTTTGTCCCACCCATCGCGTCCGCTCCCTTCCCCTCCCCTCC